>NC_090450.1:471378008-471681039 GCF_031143425.1 Pleurodeles waltl
CGCAGGGCCTCTGCTAAGAGGTGCCTTAGAGATCTACACTGGCTTCCGGTAATCCAGCGGCTCTCTTTTAAGGCTCTCTGCATCACCCACAAGGCTGTCCATGGGATTGGGCCTAAGGCTTTAACCACCAAGCTGCAATGGTACAGGCCTAATCGGCTGTTGCGTTCGGCCTGTGCCTATCGAATTCAAACATCCCGCACTAAGAAAGTAAAATGGGGAGACAGAGCATTTACCATTGCGGCTGCTAAAATCTGGAACTCTTTACCATTGGACATAAGGCAAGAACATAACTATCTAATATTTAGGAGACTGGTCAAGACCTGGCTTTTTTCGCAATAAGTGTGGTAGTCTCCTTGTTAAGTCGACTCGCCTCACCCAGTTAGCGCTTCGATGCCCTTGGGCCGGAATGCGCTTTATAAATACTCAATACATACATACATACATACATACATACATACATACATACATAGCCCCACTATCTGTCACTGGCTGGTGGCAGAGCATTTTGATGAAGTACCAGTGGTTCCCGGAGTGCAAATTTCCCAATGCATAGATGATGTGATGATGCAGAGAGAGACACAAGAACAGGTGCAGATTCAGCTAGACAGGGTGGTGGAACATTTGCAGAATAAAGGGTGGGAGATTAACCCCGAGAAAGTGCAGGGACTGTCTCAGAGCGTGACATTTTTGGGCATTCAGTGGAATCAGGGACACAGAGAAGTGTTGCCAAAGGTGAAACAAAAGATTAAAGAATTTGCAGTGCTGCAAAATCGGAAGGAAGCCCAGAGTTTTATTGGACTATTCGGGTATTGGAGACAACACATACCCCATTTGTTTCAGATTTTGGCCCCATTGTACAAAGTTACACGAAAGAAGAATGCGTTTGAATGGGGAAAGCAGGAGCAGCGTGCGTTTGAATTGGCGAAAGACGCCATTCAGTGTGCTTTGGATTTGTGGCCGATTCGGGAGGGAGACATTGAGCTGAATGTGACAGTCCGGGGGCAGCATGCTAATTGGAGTTTATGGCAAAAACAAGGAAGAAAGAGGGTGCCCCTGGGATTTTGGACAAAGAAGTTACCCGAGGCATGAGAGCGGTACACTCCCTTTGAGAAGCAGCTGCTGGCTTGCTATTGGGCTCTGGTTGATACCGAGCAGGTGACATTGGGACATAATGTGATTTTAAGACCTGAAATCCCCATCATGCAGTGGGCGATGAGTTCTCCTAAGACTCACAGAATTGGGCATGCACAGGAAGCCAGCATTAAAAAATGGAACCGGTATGTCCAGGACAGGGCACGAGCGGGTTCAAAAGGAAACGCCGTTTTGCATGAGCAGGTAGCGCAGGCTCCCGTGGAGAATTCAGAAATGCTGCACGATGTACCTCCGGTGTGTGAGTCTCTGGTAGGATGGGGCCAGCCGTTCGCAGACTTGTCTGCAGATAATAAAAAACATGTGTGGTTCACAGATGGCTCGGCAAAATATGTTGGAGCGAAAAGGCACTGGAAAGCAGTGTCCTATAATCATGTTACAAAGAAGCTTTTAACAACTACAGGAAAGGGAAGAAGTAGCCAGTTTGCAGAGCTTTACGCTGTGTATCAAGCTTTGAAACAAGAGCTACCCGGAAAATGTCACATTTATACAGATTCCTGATCTACCGCCGATAGGTTAGCTACTTGGCTTCCCACGTGGCATGCACATCAGTACAAAATCCATAGCAAAGAGGTATGGGGGAAGGAGTTATGGCAGGAGATCTGGGAAATGTTACCTCAAAGCACCGTGACTGTCTATCATGTGGACGCTTACTGTCCAACTGATTCATTAGACCGATGGTTCAATTGTCTTGCAGACGATCGAGCCAAGATCCAAGAGGCTGAAGTGGAGGCGCAGAATTCTGATTTGGTGGGAATGGCTAAATGAGCACACCAGAAATGCGGACATCTTGGAGAAAAAGCTACTCACAGGTGGGCAGAGATTAGAGGGATGCATCTTCCCTAGATTTAATTAAAACAGCAATCATTGACTGTCCCATTTGTCAGCATACACAGCACAGACCGGTCCCACAAGTGGTGAGAGGCCAGCTAGGCAGAGGTAAATTGCCAGGACAGATATGGCAGCTTGATTACATTGGACCAATGTCAGAGAGCAGAGGGTGTCAGTATGCCTGCACAGTGGTGGATACTTACTCTGGTTATCTCATAGCCTTTCCCTGTAAGCGCGCAACTCAGCAGAGCACCCTGAAAACATAGATCTGTTGATTCTGTACTATGGAGTGCCGCTCCAAATTCAAAGTGATAACGCCAGCCACTTCAAGGGAAGACTAGTGCAGGACTATTGTGCACAACACAACATGAGTGGATTTTTCACATACCTTACTACCCACAAGCAGAGGGACTGATTGAGAGAATGAATGGGTTGTTGAAAGAACAATTGCGCAAACTGTCTGATGGGACACTGAAGGGGTGGAGAGATAATTTGTACGATGCTTTGCAAATTTTGAACAACCGACCCCTTACAAATGCCGAGACACCTCTCATGAGAATGCTCATGCCTGCTTTACAGATAAATCCATTTACAGCAAGCAATACCATTGTGTATTGGGAAACAGCTCCAGGAGCTTTGGCCCCATATCGAGCTACACCAGAATCTGCAGGACTTGACCTGCATGCTTTACAAATGCATCGATTGAAGCCTAGAGACATCACTCTGATTGAAACAGGGGTTGGAATTCAGATTCCCCCTGAGCATTATGGTCTAATCGCCCCTCGATCTGGGCTTGCCCTGAGAGGCATCCAAATTTTAGGAGGCGTGACAGATGCAGACTACCAGGGCGAGTTGAAAGTCATTCTCTTGAACAGTGGCGACAAAGACCTAGTGGTGCAACCCAATGATCGCGTTGCCCAGATTGTCATCATGACGGTTTATGGAGGTGTTGTCAAGAAGGGGAGTGCCCCAGCCCTTCTCACTGTAAGAGGCAAAGGAGGGTTCGGATCTATTGACAAGAACCCCGGGGCCAAAGTGTGGATTGATTCCCCAAATAACCCTCCTCAATCCGCTGATGTCATTGCCACTGGACCAGACAATGTCCTGGTAGTTATGCGACCTGGTCAAGACAAATGGGAACATGTTCCTGCTGACAAATGCTATTTGCGAGAATGATAATACGTGTTTTGTCGTTTGTTCTTTTCAAATCATCCTGTGGGGTGCCTGTGCGGTGAGTGTGGTGTATGAAGCCCTTCCGGGAGGCTCTACGGTGAGCGGGAGGGGCTCATAGCCCAAAGGTTCAATCGTCAGCCGCAGATGCCAAAGCTATTACATCAACCGAACAATGTTTGGATTCATCTGGCGCAGGAAATGCTGAATGTATCTCACTTTTGTATGAGTAACATGTGAAGCGTTCAAGATCTGATTACCACTTGTCTAGTGACGGTGCCCACTCCTGCTGCGGTATTATTGCACATCTTTAACTATACAAACCAGGATGGAATGGTGGATGTGAGTGACGTTCGCTCCCATTTGTCACTCTATGAGTACTGCCGTCATTGTCCGGAGGTGGGCACACGGTTGTGGAGGAACATGACATCCATACTCACGTTTAACATCTCAAATGGAGATGTGTGCTATTCATTGACCTGTGATCCTATAAAAATAGGTAAATGTGCTCAGCTTAAACTGGAAAAAAGAGACAAAAACTTAACTGCTGCACAACGGACATTGTGCCACTCACAAAATGACCTGACCTGTTTGAATGTAAATAATTCAATGTTCTGCCAGAATGTGGTGCCTGCTGCCAGCCACATTCAAAACGTTAAGTTGCCTAAAGGTTGGCTCTTTTCATGTGGTACCATCTCTTTTACCTATATCCCAGCCAATTTAACCAGAGTGCCTTGTGCCCGGACACGTTTAGGCTTTCTCATGTTTCCTATGGATACCGCTGTACACCCCCGCTATGTCAGAGACACTATTCAATTGCCTGCAGACTGTGATTCTGAAATTTCATTGCTTTCCAAAACGGAATATGTCAGGTTAGCTGGTTCTATCGTAGGGGTGCCAGTGCTCGCAGTGTATAATACCAGAGTTATTAATAAACTTGCATGTTTAGTAGTTAAGAATATTAATTGTACATCAGCTGCTTTAGCTGTGCTGTTATTAGATGTACAGGGAACTAGAAAAGCTGCTTTGCAGAATCGCGCAGCTATTGATTATTTACTGCTCAAGCACAACCATGGCGGCAGCGATTTTGAAGGTTTGTGTTGTTTTAATTTATCCGACCACTCCAAATCAATCAACTCCCACATAGAGGCCCTGCATAAGTTAGTAAATGGGGTGCAGCAGGATGTTGACAAGGGGTGGTGGGACTGGGTTTTTGGATGGCTGCCTAATTTAGGCCAACTGCGTTATATCCTTGGTGTAATCATTATCATAATAGTTATTTTAGTTTTGTTATGTTGTTGTATTCAGTGTGTGCCTAACCTTCTATCTCAGTGTCGCCCAAGGGCATTGCCATTTCAGCTTATAGGATATATTTAGTTGTAAGTTGGCCAAATGGTCCAAGGGTGGAATGTATTGCTACATGCACTATGTGCAAGGTGAACAGTGGTGCAGGGTAAGGGCAATGAAATATACTATATGGACCATTGGCCTCTTCTTCCATTTTACATTGGCTCACGACTCCATTTTGTCGAGTCTGGTTCTGTGCGTAAAGCACTGTTCTGTGTTTTTCCACAAGCTTCTGCAAGCAGCAGGGTGGGGTGTTTTTCTGCTCAACTTCGCTCCATCTGCCTGATACGAAGGGCACTATTTACATTCCACGAGCTATCAGTTAGGACAACAGGGGGATGCGCTTGTACTCAAGGAGGAATGCAAGCTTCACCTTGGAGCCCTCTTCTGGGAACCTTGCCCGTCCCGAGGAGACGTCTCGAAGGGTGAACAAGGTACCGCCGATTGCACAATTTGTAAAGGAGGGGGTCTTTTTCTAGAAAGGACTCCTGGGCGTTAGTAAATACTATAAAGGTCAGAAGCCCTGATGGACTGGTTTAGGAACTCTCTTCTGGGTTGGACGCAATGCCAGGAGGACTGATTGTCCCAAAGGAGACTCCCTGTGCCAGTCGATTTGGGTTCCCCGGCTTTGTGTGCGGCGGAGGGATGCAGAATCTCTTTTCGGTGAAGCCTTTCAATTTATAAGCATTTAAGCATATTGTGTGTGGGTCTGTTATATGTACTTATTCTTGCAGCTATTCTCATTCTATTTTTCATGATATCACAGAGTGTTTGCATTCTTGCAGTTATTCTCATGTTATTGTTAATGATATTACAGAGTGTTTGTATTCTCACAGTTATTCTCGTGTTATTTTTCATGATATATTAGTGTGGTCAGTTTTGCTATATGAGAACTTGCCCCATAAATAAACTTGATTATTCTACTTACTTATGTGTGTGAGAGTGATTGTTTCATATTGTGCCCTAAACTATCCTGAAGTGCATAGTTTTTTTATTCTGAAGCGTGAAGCAGCACAGTAAGAGTCAGTGGGCATCTGGTCTAAATATCACTTTAAACTTTTTTTTAAATCTAGATATTAGACAACAAGGAAGTAAAGTTGAAAACGCATTGTTATTGACCAGCAAAGCCCAAAAGGTGATTGAGGAAGGCAAACTCACATACAGCTTTTAAAAACAGGCTATGAGACTTTTAATATTGGAATTTGTCAAATGCTACGAAAATATGATATGAGACTTTTAAAATTTGAGTTTTCGTTTTCTTAAGAGAGGTGCACACTCCAGCTTTACCACAGGATTATCTTAAAAAATGAGTCTCATTTCAAATAACAGTGACACGCACACTAATACTGACTTGTAGGCGTGTTGTTCTGCGTGCCCTATCAACAAAACCCACAATCACCAAATTGGTTATTTATGGGTATCAGAGCATCTATGTCTTTTGATTAAAGATACTTGGGGGCATATTTATACTCTGTTTGCACCGAATTAGTGTCATTTTTTTTTACTCTAATTCGGTGCAAAACTAACTCCATATTTAAACTTTGGTGCTAGATCCCTCTAGCACCAAATTTATGGAGTTAAAGTCATTTTTTGAAAGTGGAGACCTACTTTGCCTTAATGAGATGCAAGGTAGGCGTTCCCGTGCAAAAAATGACTCTATGGCCTTAACGCCATATTTAGGGGCATATTTATACTCTGCGGCATATTTATACTCTGTTTGCACCGAATTAGTGTCATTTTTTTTAACTCTAATTCGGTGCAAAACTAACTCCATATTTATACTTTGGTGCTAGACCCATCTAGCACCAAGGCCCTGATTTAAACTTTTTTTGCACCGCATTAACGTCATTTTATGACACAAAAGTGGCGCAAACTTACAAAATATTGGCCCTTATTTATACTTTTTGCTGCAAAACTGCACTAACTCAGTTTTGCACCAAAAAGTTTAGCACCGGCTTGCACCATTTCTGTGCACCAGCCGGGCACCATATTTATGGAATGGTGCAAGCCGGTGCAAAGGGTAGGCTAGAGTTTAAAAAAATGACTTTAGTCGGGTGGGGCTGGCAGTATGGAAGAAGAGGGTTTAGCACCAAAAAATGGCTTTAGGCAGGTTAGAGTAAAAAAAAAATGACTCTAACCAGATTAGCGTCATTTTATGGTGCTAAACCTACCATGCCACATGACTCCTGCCTTAGAAAAGGCAGGAGTCATGTCCACCACCCCAGTGGCCAGCACAGAGGACAGGGTTCCCCTGGGCATGGCCATTGCACCCAGTGCCATGTATGGGGGCCCATTTCAGGGCCCCCTATGACACTTTCAAAAATAAAATGCACTTACCTGTACTTACCTGGGATGGGGTCCCCCATCCTCGCAGTCCCTCTAGTGTGGGTGGGGGTGCCCCTAGGGCCTAGGGAGGGCACCTCTGGGCTTATTCCATGGTGTTCCACCATGGAAATAGGGCCACAGGTCCCCTAACACCTGCCCTGACCCAGGTCTTAAAAAATGGGGCAAAGCAAACTTTGCCCCATTTTTTGACCCCTCCTCCCTCCCTTGCACCATTTTTACATGGGAGTATAAATATGGTGTTAAGGCCATAGAGTCATTTTTTGCACGGGAACGCCTACCTTGCATCTCATTAAGGCAAGGTAGGTTTCCACTTCCAAAAAATGACTTTAACTCCATAAATTTGGTGCTAGACGGGTCTAGCACCAAAGTATAAATATGGAGTTAGTTTTTCACTGAATTAGAGTAAAAAAAAATTACACTAATTCAGTGCAAACAGAGTATAAATATGCCCCTTAGCATCAAGAAATTATGTTAATCTGGTCAGAATCATTTATTTTGACTCAAAACTGCCTAACGTCATTTTTTTTTAAGCTAGCCTACCCTTTGCACCGGCTTGCACCATTCCATAAATATGGTGCCCAGCTGGTGCTAAAAAATGGTGCAAGCCGGTGCAAAACTTTTTTGGGCAAAACTGCCTTAGTGCAGTTTTGCACCAAAAAGTATAAATAAGGCCCTTGATGAATTGTACGACATCCCTCAGCGGCCAGATATTATCTGCGCACAAGATGGTGTTGTGAGGGGCATGTCTGCATGCAGAGTCAGCATTAATTCGATCTCCATGCAAAAGAATCTGGACTTCTACTGAAAATAATAAGTTTTACCTGAAAACGG
This sequence comes from Pleurodeles waltl, assembly GCF_031143425.1. Lineage (NCBI taxonomy): Eukaryota > Metazoa > Chordata > Amphibia > Caudata > Salamandridae > Pleurodeles > Pleurodeles waltl. The sequence continues at coordinate 471,385,683 of NC_090450.1, forward strand.
TCATTCTGTGGTATGCGAGGACTCTCTCTCTCTCTCTCTCCCCCAGCTTTCAACTTGGAGAAGTGTTAGTTAGTTTGAGGAGTGGGGCTGTCAGATGGTTTGTTCTCAGTAGATGAGAGTTTCCGATCACGGACAGTTTAGCTCCTTGGTGTACACCATTTCTGCGATCTCTACTGCCATCTGGTGGGCATTTTTGACAACTGCCGGTATACTGTTTGTTATATATATACAACAATATTCATAAACTCTAGTTGTAATGTTTGACAGTGTGTGATATTTAGCCTGATGGCGTTATCTTGTTTTAAAACATTACCAGTCACAGGGTATGAGTTTACAAACATGCAAAATGTAACACCACCACCCTTCTTTTTATCGTGCCCTGGTGAATCGCCATTAAAATGGAATAAGTGGAAAAAGGTTTTCCATAATTATGCGTAGTATGTGGACCAAATTTAGATTTAGAAATTAAAACAGCCTTATTACTACATTGTTTAGGGGCAGAGGGACAGGAAATATTAGAACACCTTAAAGATTTAGGGGTTAATAAAGCTAGAGGATTAAATGAATATGAAATTAACGTTAAAAAAATGGATAATCATTTTCTCCCCAGAATCAGCACCATTTTAGAACGTTTCCACTTTGGCAAATGGTCACACAAGGCGGGTGAAAGTTTAGAAGAATATGTGTCAGTACTTAGGAAATTAGCAGCCACTTGCAACTTTGGAGCAAGTTGTGATGAACGGATTAGAGATCAATTTTTACTAAATTGCAATATGGAAAAAATTTGAGAAAAATCGTGGCTTAAAGATGACCCTCCATTAAGTGAAGTGTTAATTGTAGCCAAACAAGTCGAACATATGTTGAAATGTGTGCAAGAAATAAAAATATATAACTTGAGTAAAGAGGATGTACAACAAGTACAGCAGGAAGAAAGTAATGCCCAGGTTGTGAAAAGTAATGTACTCACACAAGGAAAGAGAACTGACAACGATTTCAGAGGGCATTGTTTTAGGTGTGGGCAAGCTGGACATTTGGCAAACAATAAAGATTGTCCTGCCATCAATACTGTGGGCAAAAGGAACATTACATGGTGTGTTGCAACAGTGGGAAGCTTATAAAGAAAATGGATAAGAAGAATGTAAGTGAGATTTGTGAAGAAATTATTTTACAAATGTCAGATACTAAGTTGTGTAAACCTAAGGACTGGCTAAGAATGGATGACAAAGATGTAGAAGTCATGTTTGACTCTTGTTCCAGGTTGACAATCATATCTGGGAGAGTGTTCAATGTAATGTACAAGGGAAAAGTCAAACTTCTAAAAATTGACATTTCGCCAGCTGGGTATGGTGGGCAACCCATAAAGATGAAGGGCTACTTTCTTGGAACAGTAGAGTACAAAAACAAATATACTGTATGCAAAATATACGTGTTTGTTCAAGGGGATAATATCCTGGGTTGGCCTGTACAGAAGGATTTAGGTGTGGTTCTCAACCCCAACTCCAGCCCACAAATATTAGTGCAAAACATATCTCATTAAGGGGATAAAAATGCAAAATTGAAAAAGAATTTCCTGAAATTTTGTCTGATAAGTTAGGCTGTCTTAAAAGTATGTAAACAAAATAAAACTAAAAGATAATGCCATCCCAGTTTCAGCTAGAGTGAGAAGTCTTCCCATTAGTGTAAATGAAGCAGTCAGAGCTGAGTTAGAAAAATTGTGCAAGTTGGATGTGATCATGCCAGCTGAGGTAACGGAATGGTTAGCTCCCATTGTGGTATCTGGGAAAGTAGATGGGAAAATCCGCCTATGCATAGACCTTAGAGCACTCAATAAAGAAGTTGTAGTAGACAAGTTCCCACTGCACAAAATCACAGAAATGTTTTCAAGATAGCTGGAGAAAAGTACTTTTCAACATTGGACTTAATCTCGGCATATCACCAAATTCGTTTACATGCTGATTCACAAGACCTTACAGCCTTTAAAACTCCTATGGGGGCTTACAAGTTCATGCGGGTGCTGTTTGGCCTTGTGTCAGCGACATCAGTTTTCCATAGGGCTATGAACTCCATCCTAACTGGTGTACCAGGGGTATTCTTTTATCAAGATGACGTGTTGATTTTTGGTGAAGAATACATGACACAAGACCTCAACGTGTCCTTCTGAAATTCAAAGAATATGGGATGACGAACAAAGATAAGTTAAAATCGTTCTTAGGAATGGTAGAGTTCTATAGTAAATTAATAATCAACTTTGCAAGTCGGACTTTTCAGATGAGGAAATTACTAAAATAAAATGTTATTTACACCTGGGACAAGGGGTGTGAAGATGAATTTGAAGACATTAAGAAGGCACTAGTGAACACACCCAGTCTTAAATCTTTTGTACCCAGAAAGGAAACAATAGTGGCAACTGTTCTTCTTCAAAAAGATAGAACAATGGAACATACTATAGCTTTTGCTTCCAGAGCTCTTAGACAAGTGATCGAGAGAGGAGCATTAGCAGTATACTGGGCTCTTCATAAATTTAGAGACTTCCTTTGGGGAACCACATTTAAGGTAAAAACAGACCATAAACCACAGAAGGAGGTTTTTACCATGAAAGGCTTGATGGCAATCTCAAGTAGGATCAAAACGTGGGTGTTAAATCTCCAAGAGTTCAGTTTTGATGTTGAGTATGTTCCAGGGGCTAGGAATTGTGCTGCTGATTGCCTTTCACGTTTAGTGAAAGAAACAGATGTAGAGCAGGACCATAAGATGAGTTGTTGTGAGGATGAAGATGAACCCAAATAAGATGTCTGTAAGATAACCAAGGGTGCCATTGAAGAGGGTTGTTGGAAACGGGAATTGCAAGTTGATCCCATTCTGATAAAAGTTAGAGAAAATCTAGTTAAGGGATGGGAATCACAAGGGAAAATTGATGAAGAGGTGCAACCCTATTGGATGGTCAGAGAGAAATTGTCTGAGTTGGATGGGTGTCTATTTAGGGGTACCAAATTAATACCACCTAGCAGTTTAAGGATTAGGTTGATTGAGCTGGCTCACAATGGTCACTTTGGTATCACCAAGACTAAACAGAGGTTACGCCTGGACTTTTGGTGGCCTGTGATTGATGGAGCTGTAGAAAGAGTAGTCAGGGATTGTGTACCATGTGCAGCAAGTGATAAGGTGTTAAAGTTATACACTCCACCTATATTGTGTCGTCAGTTACCTGAAGGGCCTTGGATGGGTGTGGCCATGGATATAGTGGGACCATTGTCTGGAGAAAAGGGATGTCCATATATATTAGTTTTAGTGGGTCCCTACTCAAGATGCTCAGAAATTAAAATAGTTTGAGACATTAGTTCCAACACAGTGATCAAATTTTTGTTGGAAGTTTTCACGCGTGAAGGTCTTCCCAGCACTTTGTTGACTGACAATGGAATACAATTTTGCTCAAGAGAAACAAAGAAGTTTCTGAAATGTAATGGAATAAAACACAAACTTTATCATCCTGAAACAAACGTAATAGTAGAGAGGTTTAACAAAACCATAAAGGAAAGCATTCAACTGGCTAAGTTAAATGGACTGTGTTGGAAAGAGGAAGTAATGTGTAGATTGGAAGCTTATCGTCTCACTCCACATCAGACCACTGGCATGACACCTTTTGAATTGCTAAAGGGTAGGAGACCTAACTCTAGATTAGTGCCTGGCTGGATGAAGTGGTATAAAGGTTGGGTAAAGATAGACAGGAACCAAGCATGGAGGAGAAAGAAGCTTGAGTTACAACATACACAAAAGAAGCATTTTGACAATACACACAAGACCAAGGCAATTGACTTCAGAGTGGGTGAATGGGTTAAAGTGAGATCTCCTACAGGTCAGAAAGAGGGATCTAAATTCACAGAACCATTGAAGATAATTAAACTATTTCACAATGCAATAAAAACTCAGGATGGAAGAACATGGAACTTGGGTAGAGTGGTCAAATGTGTGGAGCTGGATCAACATGATAGTGGGATTGAACTCTCAGTACAGAGGAAGACAGATAGATAAATTAGAGATGAATATCAATTAGGGAATACCACAAAGAGTGATAAGTTGGAGAAGTCAAACAACAACAAATCGAAAATTTATATCAGAAAGAGTGAGCATTTAACAATGCTCTCTACATATTTTAAAGATTATAAGGTCAATTCCGTTCCACATATTTCTTGAGGTTTTGCTTAATCCCTCATTTAATTACTTGCAAGCCTTGTATACTCTAGCAATATTCCTATGTTTATACATTTTCCTTTGAGAATTGTTCATTGTGTAAATACTTTTGTTAATTAGATAATTCAGCATAAGTGTTGTAGACACTTCTATGTTCCAATGTATTTCCTCTTTTGTTACTGATTCTTGATGTTAGTTATATTAAGCTATAGGCCTCATATTTTCTGTTAGTGTATATATCTTTGTTACTGTAAGCAGTTGGAGAAGTGTGACATCCTGCTCACAGCATCAGGGAATTAGCCAGTGTCTGTGCAATTCTTGTGTCACGGGAATTCCAATGCAGCCTCTCTGAGGTGACTGAGAAATGAAATGTCTGTTGGGACTGCCGCTGTGGCTGAGGTGTAAAGAATAAACTAAGAGTTAATTCTTGAAGAGCTGCGCTTCAGTTTTGAACATTTCCTCTACATTTTACAACAAGACCAAGGGGAGCCCTAAAATATAAGTTCTATTTCTAATTCTGCCATGAGACATGTCTACGCTGTGACTTTTTACGACTGAGCTCTGAGAGCACATTCATAAATTCCCATATTAAAACAACTTTCAGCACCATAGACAGCTTCAGGGATATGGAAAGTTCTATAGACTCTGTCATTTTGCAATATGCTACTGAATAAAGTGTGTATAATGCTAGCTGGCTTTCTCATCCTTAAAACCAAAATATAACAAACGCTGGCATGTGACATTTGGCACACAAACACTCTCACTGGATGACAGGGTTTTCTTATGTGCTGTTTTATCTGTGTGTGTGTGTGCATGTGCTTGTATGTGTACTTGCAGGGTTGAACAGGGTGATCTGTTGGGGTCAGTCACAAATATATAACTGTACCGACAGCAACAATTCATGCATACACATAACCACATGCCTAGGAGAGGTTTAAAATGTGTGTGACTGTGTGTGGGTGATAACTTCTTGTTTTGCTGGCAGTGCTTAATTTGCACTGTTGCTGGCTCATGTTGACACTGGCTCTCGGTTTCTGCGACAAGATCTTATTTTTCATAAGACTTTGAAACAGAGTGACAGTGCAAAAGGTAGAAAAGAGAGGAAGAAAGGGGAGAAAAGTTAAAACCTTGACAAACAGAGAAAGAGGCATGAAAAAGAGTGAGTTAGACAGGAATTGTAGGGTGGTGGAAGAAATTGGCGTGAGGGAGAGTGAAACTTTGGGAGCCTTGGTATTCCGCAACCCTTACACTGAGCTGCTCTGGAGGCAGGCTCGTAAGAAAAACATTGGTCCCCTACCCATATTTATTTATTATTTTACAAATTAGTGACAGTGTAGCTGGTCATTTGCCCATATGCATGTAGTTATAACCCAGCAAAAACTAAAACATATGCCCAAGACACAGCAAACATAATAATGATGGCAGTATGTTGGTGTGTGTCTGCATCTTTGCTCCTGTAGGGAATAGGCACTTTTGCATTTAATGGAGTAAATTAGTGCTACACTTAAAATAGCTTTGACATTTCCGCATGTGTTGAGGGTGTTAACTTTCCCTTGAATTATGCCTTCAGGCTCATGGATCTGCATATGTTTGGCAAAGACAATCAGCTGCACCTCTGCCAGCAGTATTCTTACCCCAGTGCAAATCTGAGCAATATGCACACAATTATTCGAATCACCTTTTGGAATTGACCATTTACCATACTATTAATGAATGAGTCAGATCAGAATTTGCTTGAAGCACAAGCAAGGTTGTACAAAAAAAATCCTTATTTTATTGAAAAAAATGCACAAAAGAACCAGATGCAGCTCAAGCACATAGGTTTCGACACAAAGGGTCTGATTCACAAAGGTAAGTTTGCATGTGTATATCTTCTTACCTGTAGATTTACACATACACCTAAATTTGAATTTCCATTTTTTTGGTATGTTGCCATTTTTACGTGGAGGTTTGCACCTTGGCCTATACATCAGAGTGTGCACCCCCACAAATGAAGTAATGATGGCTGTTACAACTGAATTTATGAGTGTTAACGTACTATTACAAACACTCCAACTGTTTGTGGAGATCTCTGCTACCAGTGCAGAGCTCTCTCCCTACAGAGAAAATATAGAGTAATGTGTTGAACTACATATTTTTCAAAATTAATGTAAAATAATGTAAACTAATAAAATTAACCTAGGGCTACTTAAAGAAATGAAGAAAAAGATACAAAACAGTACCTCCTAAAAATAATGTTATATATCATTCACTGTTTTGAAAAATATTTTTGACAATATGTTTCAATTAAACCATCCTCACTTATTTTTTACATGTATTTATAACAATCATGGTTATACATTATGCTGTTAATTAGTTTTAATGAGGTGTAGGCTTTTTGAAGTAAATTACAATTGTTATGCCATTAATTTTAAATGTACATTTATTATTACATTAAAAACTGATATTTAGCAATAATGGGACCTACATTTTATTATGTATATATATATATACAGATACATATGTATATACAGATACATAGATATATATATATATATATTTAGATAGATATATTTAGATAGATATATAGATACATATACTGGTCCAGTTGAAGGCGAACTACCAAAACACGTCAGTCGTCTGATGCACATTTTGCACTTGGTGTGAAGATCCTCCAATGATCCTACAAGTTAAATACATTTAAAAAAAAGAAAAATTGTGTCTCACTCTGATTGTAGTGCCACCTCTCCTTGTGACAGGAGAACGCAAAGGAACTGAAGTGACTAAATAAATATGTTGGACTTGATGTTGTTTTCCTATATATTTTTGCCTTGCATTCTCCTGTGTCCACTGGGCGCAGGACTCTGCATACATTATTACTGCTAGCTAGAGTCAAGTGCTTGTGCTTTCTCCTTTGAACATGGTAACAATAGCTTACACCGAATTGGTTTATTTAATTTTCCTGTAAGTCCCTAGTTAAGTGATGCTCCATCTACCCTTGACCAGTAAGTCAAATGCTACTAGTGGGCCTGCAGCACTTATTGTGCCATCCATTTAAGAAGCCATTTAAAACATGTCCCAAGCCTGCTATTGCAGCCTGTGTGTGCAGTTTTAAAATGTAATTTCGGCCTCGTAAAATAAACACTTTGCCAAGCTTCAACCTTCCTTTTTAAACGCATACGTCACCCATAGTATAGGCCCATGGGACAGGGTGCAGTGTATTTAAAAAGGTGGACGTGTACTTTTACCTTGTACACGTCCTGGTAGGGAAAACTCTTACTTATGTTTTTCACTACTGTAAGGCCTATCCCTCCCATAGAATAAAAAGGGGTTACTTTATTACATGTAATAAGTGTTAACGCTCTATTGGGAGCAAATAAGGATTTTGAGTTTGGTGTCTAAAGAATTGTAATTTAAAATCCTCTTTAATGGTAAAGTGGGATTTTAGGTCACAATTCTGAAAATGCCACTTCTGTTCCTTTTTGCATTTGTTACCCTAAGTGGGAAGGGTATGCCCAGACATGGGCCCAGTGCTCGCTATGACATCAGTTTCAAGCTAGCCTGGCTGATGAGGAGTGATACCCAGAAACCGGTCCCAGAATGATTGTTTCTGGTCCAGGCAGGATCTGGCCTGGTAGTTCGGGCTGGACTGTTTCCCTGGGAAGCAGGTTCAGGACGGATTTGCATATGGCTGGGTCACAACTGCAATGGCATGGTGAACATACAAAAACTGATGGATCAAACCCAGATCTGTGACTTGGGGTAAATGTTTGATTTGTTCCGCATTCCGTCCATTATCTGTTCTTTTTGCACTTTTAGGAAGTTGGCGTTTTCTTGTCCTAACTATTTGATGCCTGCCGTCTGCATCCTGGGTCAAATGACTGGGTGTAGCTGGCAGTTGGTCTTTATGTAGAGCTCCCAGACAGTGAGACAAAGGGGGGTAGGTGTTGACAGGATGGGCCATCACTGACTTAATGAAGAGTGCAGCTGTCACCTACCACATTTGCACATCACAATGATTCCTCCAGAACAAACTCACAAAAGGTTTTGGCACTAGTCTTTTGAGACCCCAGACAAGCTGGGGCCAGGACAGGGAAGCAGGAAATGCCAAGCACCTCTGGAGGTGGACATCTCTAGAAACTTCTCCTATTTCAAAGTGAGCACCTTGTATATAAATGGACCCTCAGACCCAACTGGTAAGTGCACCTAAGGACCTATGGAAGACTCAGAAGGACTGCTGCACTGCTCTGCAAGAGGGACTGTTACCCTGATGCTCTGCTGCCCTGATGCCTTGCTGGGTGAGTAAAAACAAACTGGACCTGCATCTTGAACCCAGGATCATCAGAGTGATTCCAAGGGCTAGTTGGTTGGCCTCCCGATCAGAGCCTTAGGGAGAGAAAAGGCGGTCCGCTGTGAATCCTACCCTCCAAGTGGTGCCACCCCAGTCCTGGATCCTTGGAAGTGAGCCTGTAGGCGCTCTGCTAAACCAGCTGTGGTCCTGTGAGTCAAACCGGCGTGGTGTGATACATTGCGGAGTCAAATTAGAACCACTGCATCCTCAATGTAGGATCTCACCATAGGTCCCAGTCACGGGGAGGTCTTGTGGATACCCCACCAACCCCCCACTGCACACAGCGGATGGCCATTTGCATTGGGTGGTTGGCTGCATGGGGGGGTTGGCTTCAGGGCCTGGCTGCAGCCCATGCTTTTTAGCCAACATCCTGCCACACACAGTCGAAGGCAACCTGGGAGTAGGGCAGGCAGCCCCCCTTTCACAGGTTGATTTTGGCCCTGGGAACCCATACCTCAGGGCCCATCCATATAATAAATCAGGAGGGGGCATGTAGCCCCCCCTCTGCAGGCACATTTTGGCCCCAGGGACCCCGTCCCAAGGGCCTGACGTATTCTAAGTGGGAGGGGGCATGCAGCCCCCCACACTGGGCCAATTTTGGCACCAGGGATCCCATCTCTTGGGGACCAGATTTCAAAAATGAGGAGGCAGATAACATCCCTAGTGGTCCATCCATATGGTAAATGGGGAGGGGGCATGCAGCCCCCAATCCTCAGGCCAGTTTGGCCCCAAGGACCCCATCCTCTGGGGCCCTGTACCTTTTTAAATGGAGAGGGGGAATGCAGCCCCCTCCCCTGGCCAATATTGGCCCGGGAACCCCATCCCCTGGGGCATGGTCAATTAATAATGGGAGAGGGGCCATACAGCCCCCCCCCCCCACTCAGGCCAATTTCAGTTATCCAGTGGTGGGTGCCCTTGCCCCACCCAGAGCACCCAGTGTCTGTTTGTTGGGGTCGCAAGGGCAGCCACAACACCCCCAAGGTCTCAGTTGACTCCCCACCTCAAGCAAGAACCAGCATTGCTCCTGCACACAGGGAGCAGCAGAAATTGTTGCTACCTGTGAGCAGGAGCAATTTATTCATATGTTTCCCTGCTTCAATGTGGGCAGGGAAACAGAGCATTTTGGATGCTCTCACCCACTGGGAGTGAACTTAATGTTTGCTCTTGCTTGGCTTTAAAATTACTCCCACCAAGGAATAGCAAACACAGCTTTCCCTGCCTGCACCAGTGCACGCAGAGAAAGCACTATGTCCCATTGGTAGGCACCCTGGGATATAGCAGGATCCCCCCTGTCTTTGGATTTCATCGCCGGATCCCAGGGAATGTAGTTCCAAGGACGGAAATTGGCCCGGGAGGGGGGCCACGCTGCCACGCTCTCTGTAGTCACTTTCAGCCAAGCTCCAGGAGATGGTGGTCCCTGGGCCCATAATCGACCTGGTGAGGGGAGCTACATGTGCCCCCCTCCTCTTCAATATAAAACTATATTCCTACTGGAGCGTTGGTCACGATGCTTGCTTGTTTTTAACATTTTCCCATGAATTTGCACATCCTCCACAAATTTACAGAAACATTCAAAATACGTTTTTGGCCCCAGCAGGGTCCCTGTGGGACCCCACCACCAGGCTTTGGGAGGTCAGGTTATTCCAACCCTACATCCTTCTTATTTTATTTTATTTTTTAACTTTTTCGTGGACCCGGCTGAGTCCGTGTCCCAAGATGGCTGCCAACACTTCTTGGTGGAAGTGTTGGCAGCCAATCAGGTCTCACCATGAGAGCTGTCAGATCCACAGACCCCCTGAGTCCCTAGATATCTATAAATCCTTTTTCTTTAATAACACCAAAGCTACAGAATGGATTTACACCAAATGACACAAAGTGATTTTTCTGGAAAAAGCTCTAGCTTTCTGCCAAATTTGGTGTAATTCCATTCAGAGGTTCAGACTGTAGTCATGTTCAAAATCCCTATGGGAAATTGCATGGGGAAAATGTGTTTTGGTACCCATCCTTTTTCTCTGCCCGCACTTGGCGAATCACCCTGCAACTTTCAAGGCAGTAGCTGAAGTTAGTGGCAAACCAGTTTTGAAAATTTCATGAAGATTTATCAAACGGCATCAAAGTTATTCGCAAAATGAAAAAGGCTCTGACTATGGAAACTAGGGACCTGTATTTATTTCTTAGGGGTGCTAGTGTTATAGCTTGTCTCCTTGGATATATATGAGTGTGTGAATTGTATTTTGTAGTACAAGAAGCAGTACTACTGGAACATTACCTTACATACTGCTAAATGCCTTCTGCAAATCCTGCCCGAAAATGTGTTAATTTGACTTCTCTCATCCTCTAACCATGAAGCGACCCTTATCCTCCAGGGAAAAGCTGGACCTTTCTCCTTTTAAGTGTCAGGTTAGCATGCTACTAATTCAACATCTCACAAGATAAATATTGCACAGCACAGGACGAAATAAAGTACTATAGGTAAGCACACATGTCACATTGCATAGTGTAACATCAGATAACACAGTTAAACACAGAATAAACCAAAATACCGGAAGATAGCATTGTTGAGCTTTGCCTAGCAAAGTATAATATAACAATGTGACACAGTGTACCATTGCTAAGAGTAACATAACGCCAAAGCAGAATACAAGACAAAATACAACAGCATCTCCTAGTACAATTTAACATAGTTGAGCATAAAATAAGATATACAGCAAATCAAAATATAACATATCAAATCACCTTGAAGCATCCTATCGGCGGCATGCGGGATCACATTAATTAGATAAATAAATAACTGAAACACAATCGTGAACTCATAAATTGTGTCTAGACATTGCATAATGTTTCACGTTGGTCTAACGAACTTTGTTTCTTTTTTTATCTTGTGCAAGCTCAAGAGAAATGTCATTATTGAATCATAGTGTTAATTCATTAATCAATGTAACTTTAAAAAATGTTCTGATATTGAGTTGACAGATTTGAGCCCCTATAGCTTTCCCTATGCAATTAGCTAAGCAATCTTTTTATGCCTTGAAGAACCCGTTGGCACGGAATTCAAAACTATCCTCATCTGTGTTTTATTGGCACTAGGCGAAAACAGCCGTTTTGTTTTTCTTCTGTTAAGTTTTTGAGCTTTTTGAGCGCTGGCACCAGGATCACTGTTGATGCTGCACCTTCCTAAGTGTAAAAGAGTAGGTTGGTAATAACAGGACCGTTACCCTTAGCCGTTTTTCATGCTCAGTCGGAGGTAAAACCTTCGATTCTGAAACCTTAACTGTCCGAGCTCCAGAGGTGATGGTGAGAGGGCCTGGGCCTACCTGAGAGGGCGAGGTGGCGGCAGCAAGGGTGACATCACTCTGGAAGACAAAGAGGCCCGCTCTCTGTGGGCAGTGGGATCATTTTTCATGGCTGTCTCTTCCTCAGCGTCGCCCTCACCCAGGTATGAGGGGCAATCCTTCTTACAGTGCTTCCGTCAGAAGCTTCAGGCTTTTTAAATGGTGTGAGGCCTATCCTTCTACCCCATTAATCATCCAGCTACAAGGCAACGCTCACTGCTTGGCTGCATTTAATTCCATCTTTCTATCATTTTTTCTTTCTATTTCAGTTTTGTGTGGTGTTGTCATGCCATGGGACCTTCCTGCGTGAAAAGTTGCTTCAACAATCCGTTTCCTCACATGTGGAGGATGAAAAATTTGACTCCCTTGTTCCTGTGATCAACAACGCAGACCTTTGTCTTACTTTTGTCTCCACGCCGCAGGTGCTCAAATGTGGTTTTGTAAAGTAATTAAATTAATGATTTTCCCTCCGAGCGCAGTGGAGTGCAATGATGGACTTCAAGGTGGCCGAAGCTAATAGGAAACATGCTCTGCTGGAGGCAATCTCTCGCTGATGTCTTTGGTGCAAAGGGAACCAACTGCAAAGGCTCCGGCGTTTGGTGCAGAGCTCGGGCAATTACTGTGGTAGTCTCAAAAAGACGGATCTCCGGCCTAGCCTTACACAGGATTGTCTCGACGTGCCTTGGGTCAGTAATGGAGGGGCAGAAGGGCTACAAACACTTTCTTTTGATAATAAATATTCTTATAGGGATTGAAGTGAACGTTAATTTATTTGTTGGAAAGGATTTCCATTGACTTTAAAGAAGAACGAGGTACAGGGCGTGACAGCAAAGAACAAGGATTGGCAAAGACAATAGGTTTGACGTTGGCATGGCGTTGTGTGCGGATCGGGTATGCACACACTGTACAAAAACACAACCTACTGTACTTGAGAGCAGGCAAAAGCGTCAGAAAAAATGGATGCTGTAGAAAAGCGTCACTTTTCTGTAGTATCCGTAGTTCAGATGTTTTGTCAGCACTTGCTCCCAAGTGCTACCGGGCCAATTGCAAACTGATTTAAAGCGTACAATAGTCACTCATGCATTTCAATTGAGGTGAAAGCACACGCTGTAACGGTCAACAGAAAATCACTGAGGCTAAAATGCCCCTGCTGTCTCATCCAAGGTGTGAATGAGAATGTCTCAAGTCAGTGACTGAATATTTTAGAGAACATGAAGCAAATGGCTGAAGGAGGGTGACCCAAAGCCACTCGAAGTATTCGCTACATTATGTTCACCGTAAATGGACCACGCGTCTTGCATGTCAATCTTAAAAAAACGGAAATATGAGGGTACCTGAAACGGGCTTTCGAATGGGTATGGCGTAACGGCCTGAGCTGCTGGCTTTGGAGTAGGGCACACCGGTTCGAGTCTGGGCATCAACTCAACCTCCTGTGATTTTGGGCAAGTCACTTAATTGTCCTCCCTGTACCTACCAAAAATGAATGTCCCTGTGTAATGTAATTGGTGCTCATGAAAAGCAGTTCAATGCCATCTAGTCGAATTTGCTCTATGTACAACCAGAACAATTAAATTGGCAGCTATAACAATTACGTAGCTGGCATTCATAAAGATCGCTATTTTCTGTGCCATCATACAGACGTGAAAAATAGGAATACAGAGTACAGCAACGCAAATCCAACTTTAATGGAAAACGTGCCAATCGTTTGAATAGTACTTATTGCTATACATTGGCCTGCTTCATTGTGCACCCAATTTTGGCAGATAAGGAAGGATTAACATGGGGAGCCAGCTGAGCATACAAGGATAAGACAAATTGGTCTTCGGGTGGAAGGGGGTGCTTACAGATCAAACCTCTTGATTTCAGTCAACATTTAACCCACTAAATTACATTTGCCTACATAATTACAGCTGATGGAATTTGTAAAAATATTTCTATGTTTTGCCCTCGTTTCAGACTCACTCTTGTCTCACAAATCAGAGAACAGTACTTAAGAATCATCTTTAGCAAGCCTGTCACATTTGACGAACAACAAATAATGGCATTTTTTTTTAATAACCATTACAAGTCCAAGAGTAGTTTGCCTTGCACCCATAAGGGAAAAGGTTCCATACTTAGCACCACCCATGACTGCTGCAATGATCTATACCTCAAACTTTGTCAGATATATTAAAAAAAATCAAAAACGCTGTGTACAAATACAACCTTCAAAATTTTTAAAATAGACACTGATAGAATGAACCTGGGTCTTGCTTTAACCGTGGATAAATTGAGGCTCAGCGGTATTCTTCCGAAATCTGCCTAGAACCCATCTCCGCCTTATTTAAAAAATAAAATAACCGTAAACCAGGTAGAACTCAATAATATCCCTCCTTATCCTTAATAGAGAACCATACATTTTACATCTCTTTAAAATGTGCAGCCACCCATCATCACAGCTGCCTCATATAGTGCACTATTGTTGCTTATTGTGCCATCAGAGTATGGCATGTCTTTTACATTTCCTCCATATTCAACAATTTCTGTCTCTCTAGGTCCTGTTGCCCCTTGTGGCACCAATGCTTATGGTTTGATCATCTGCACACAATCTGATGTCTTACTCATTGTCAGCAACTTCAATTACAAGCCTCAGCCATCATTGGCCAACATCAATGCTGGTTGCATAGGCTAAGGTCTCCCCAGATTCTTCATTGATGATTCTAACAATTTGCCTCTGCCCATCACCCCTGATACCTGAATATACTTTTTGCGCTTCAGATCTGGAAGTTCCAGGCCTCTTCATATCATAGAACTCAGTTTAAAAAAGACTAGGGTGTTCAGCTACTGCTGCTGTTTCCTGTATAGCCAACTTTAACTTCCAGTTTTGCATCTAGTGTTTTGAACCTTGCTGCATAATCAAACCAAATATTATTATGGTAACTGGAATTATGCAGCAGGAGAGGACCTAATTATGCAGCAAGGTTGAGTAAATTATGTGGCAATAAAAGGCCAAATATGCAGCATAATGCTGCACATTTGAGAATAGTATTACCTAATTATTTCCTCATTTTTAAACATCGTAACACTGTCTGGGCATCAGTTGCATCTCATTACTGTCATTTTAATACCCAAATATAGCAATAAGCAACAAAAAGGTGACAAGTTCAGCTTTGCAAAGGACCTTTCACTGGGCGTAACATGTTTGAACCATTTGAGGTAGAAACATTTTTTTTTGTTAAAATCTGCAGATTATGTGGCAAATGATGGATTATGTGGCAAATCTATAATTATGTGAAAATTACCTGGGCCTCACAATCACATAATTTAAGTGGCCCTGAATATAAGGCTATTGCCTTGCTTAATCCACCAACAATGTGCATTGACATGCAACCAGCTTAAACGTGTTGACATATGATTCATATTTTTACTCTTAGTAGCTGCTCCCCATCTGGAAAATGGGTTTTTGATGTAATATTCTCCACTTGAAAAGAACTATAAAAATATATCCAACATATGACCTAATTAAACATTGGGTGGAAATAAGACTCCCATCAAAAATTGACAAAAGTCATATCTGCCCACCTCTTTGCTTTCACAGCCTCATTTATAGTACAGGGAAATGCTGCCAGGTATTTCCGAGGACTGGCTTTCTTATATAGGGTATTGTTATGGTTCCAGCTCTGGTGGTAGCACCTGTGTGCAAGATCATCATGTAAACTGCAGCATTCTTGCAGAGATAGCATCCTAAATGTCTCAAACATTTTGAGAGTCAATTCCCGGCCCATCACATACATTTGTACTAGAAATAAACACCAATGTTTGGGGTACATTATCAGACCCTATATTGTTCATAACAATTCCATTGTGCCACATAAAATTGGCAAAATTACTCTGACTGTAAGTCTAACTCTAAAGCTACATCCATGCAATTGGGAAAAAACCCTGCCACAAAAGTGGTGTGTTTCCTCCATCAGACAGGTGAGTTCTTCATTTCATATAATTATTTCATTTGTTAAGCACACTTAACAAAGTCACTTGTCTTCATGCACCAAGTTGTGCCACCCAAAATGGACGATTTTTATTGCCTTATATCTTCTGCAGTGAGTTCCAAATTTGTGGCCCCAGCACAGAAAATGTGTTGTCCTCTCTCCAAAAGAACTTGACTCAATGAACCTCCAACAACAATTACCTGCCTAACTGAAGTGATTGTTGAGGAAGATATCATGAAAGATTTTCCTGTAAGCAGAGAGACACTTCACCTGAGGCATTTACATACCAGACAAGCCTATTTAAAAGTGATGCATTTGGAACATGGAAGCTAATGGAGGGATTTGAGAGCTTTCTTGATATTTTCAAATCTGTTAGGCAATTTGATACCAAATGGAGCAGTGAAGCTTAGCACTTTGGAGGGCCAAAATGGACTTGGCATGCTCATGTTTTGAATGACAAGAGAGACAAATAGATTTTTGATGTTTTTCTATAGCATACGGTAGGGTTTGTTTCAGCCGTCTCAGGCAGGAACACACTGAGTGGACCAATGCCCAGATGTGGGCTTGAGAGTATAAATTAGACTAAAATAAACTTCCAAATTATGTGCTGTGCTGTCAAACCAAGGGGGGTATATACTAACATTGTGCAAGAGTGCTCTGTGAAACAAAGCAACACAAAACATTGCATACATTTACTTACCAATGAAAACGTCCACTGGTGCAGTACATAATTCAGCAGTGCTGAGGAAGAACCTGCACAATCCTTAATAAATCTAGGTTATAGCTGGATGGTTTGTAAATTCTGGCGGTTTAGAAGGAATACTTGACACCCAGAATTTGTGATCTGATGTCATGGGAAATCCTTCAGTTTTTCTTGGATCAGTTTTGCCATCCAACTATGAATTACCTTCTATGAACATGGTGGAATACTTTTTAAATAAGTGACTGGGAAGCCCAAAAATAGCTTGTGAGATTTCCTCATGCCATTGTTAACATTGCATTACATTAGCATCAGTGTGGAAATGCTGATCAATGATTTACAATAAATTGGACAGGTGCATATTATTGATTTGTAACCAACATCCAAAAGGGTTTGGAAACACATTAGCAAAGTGGAAACTCCTCCCAATTTGCTGTTTTCACCTCCTATATGAGGACTATCAACCAGGGTTGTATCTTGGCCAGTAAATGTTAATATGGTATGGGTCTGAGATTTCCCAACAAGCAACATGGTAAACCCAACTACAAAGCAGAGGGGGCACGCTGGAGTAGTGTGGGAAAAATAAGAGAGGTTAAGGGCATTTGTTTGGAGTTATTTGGAAAAGTGAGAACAATCTTGATATCATTATTATAAACATAAAGTCATAAGTGCAAACAAGCGATCGGTGCACACCTCCAGAGGACTGGAGGAATTCAGCAGAATAGCAGGAGTAGGAAGACCTTAGGAGGGAAGGAGGCATGTTTGGGCACAAAGCAGGTGGATAACCTTGGCATCAAGAATACTAGTGCAGGTGAATTCAAGACCGTATCAGAAGCTTTTTTGGCTCAAACCAGGGTGGTGGTGCTGTGGGTGTAGGAAAGGGGCTCGGAACAACGCTACCGCAAATGTCCATAGCGCCGCCCACTGTACACAATTACATGGCCCTGGAATTTTCTAATTTGGGGGGATGGAGACTGCGCCAGGGGACCAAGAGGTGGCCCGGTTGCCCAGGACCATCCTCATCGGGTGCCAGGGGGGATCCCTTGCTTAGGGTTGACTCTGGCATGGTTGGATTGGGGGACAGTTTTCATGCTGGCCCCTGCCCCCTCCATCTTGAGGGGGCAGGTGAGTCTCGCCTTGTGAAGCGAAATTGTTTTGGTGGGAACACAGCCCCCAGTCTACAGTCGATGCCACAGGTGCCTGGTGGGTGGACAACCATGACTCCTTTTAAAGAACCTAAACTATGACTTGAGATGCATATTGTAAATAAATATTGAAATTTAAGGATGAAAGAAAATACAGTAAATATGATGATGTTTTTTATGTCGTGTTTATGTGGTTGTGAATAAATAAGGCCTGGGAATTGTTATATCCTCTATCGCAGGAAGGTTTCAGTCTGTTTTGTTTACTGTAAAAATTAAGTACGCTCCTCCAAGGAGAGGATCATAGATGGGAACCAGTGTGAACTATTTAGCTATTTGGTTTGAGGTATCAATACGGTCCCCCACCTGCTTCAAATTAGGCCTAATGAGAAATACTAATTTCCCCAAGTGCAACTTTTTCCATTCAGCTTTACTTCTCACTCAGGACATGGTATAGACAAAGCTTGCAGGCAAGATTGTTTAACTTTTGAATTGGAAGCAAGCAGAATTTCACAACACCCTGATGGAAGCATGTACATACATCAGAAATATATGTAACTCTCTCTGAAATTCATACATTTTTTGCTAGGTGGGATTTCGATACTGCATTAAAATTTGGTCAGAGATAAAACATTGTATTTTGATACAGTGAGCCAGATAGGCTAATTAACAATTCCTCAGCCGGAGAGATTTGTTTATAACATTTACATGTGTGCTAAAATCCATGGGATGCTTGCAGCTAAAGTGGTAAAAATTTCAATAGATTGGGGTTGAACCACACAGGGTAATCAATCAATGTGTTAACTAAACAAGAATAAGGCCCAGATAAGTCAAATGCCTCAAACCCCTTTAGGTAGCTTCTCCTCCTTGCCTGACTGGCAGATGACCTTTGCATTAGGATGAAGCAAGAGAGGAGAACAAGGGTGAGAGAGATAGAGCAAGGGATATAGGGTTAGAAGGAGTGACAGAGAAACAGAGAGAGAGAGAGAGAGAGGGAGACAAATAGAGACAGTGAGAGACAGAGATAGTCAGAGCTTGCTTTCAGTAGGAATTACACATGAGTGCCATTTTAAAATTGGCAATAAATTAGCTGTGTAATGCTGTCTCCCACAAATGAAATCTCCTGAAATTCAGTTTTGTGACAACATGAGGGGTGTAAAGCCAGCTTAGGAAAAACATTTATGTACTGATGTAATGAGTTGATCTTTACACCAATGACATTGGGGCTTACATGTACAACATTTTCAACTGGAAGAAGTTCCTTATTACCTGGAATAAAAAAAAGCAAGAGAAGTTGTTCTCCTTTTCACCATAATCCTCTCATGCTTGGAACACACCTAATAGAGCTGAAGTATCTAGACTCCTGAATGACCATGAGGGATCATGACTGATGTTGGTGCTATGTCTACTGTTCAGGCACCAAAACCAAAGACACGTGGTGAACTGGTAGGCATAGAGTCCAGAATGGTAATGGATCTACTGACATGCAGGGAAACTCCTTGAAACTAAGATCCTACCTTTTTTAGGATCTGTGTTGCACTTTCCCTGACAGAATGGAGGAGACATTGGCCCTCACTAATCTGATGGCGTCTTGAGAGCTGGGCCTATGGCAAAAATCTTGAATACTCGTGGCTAATTTGGGAGATTCAATGTTTGCAAAGCTGCCATCTAAAGAAGAACTAATATCACCAGTGGTAAGGCCTTATAGCACAATCCCTTAAGGTACCTGCTGCTTCAGAACCTGTTGGAAAAAGTCACAACCTCCTCAGGTTTTCAAGAATTTTAACAGTCTTGATATATTTTCACTTCCACATGACTTCTTCAACTCTAAACCCCATGCTGGTCATTCCCCTAAAGTCATTTTTGTCTCAATTCTGCAAAAACGATGACAGTACTCAGATATTTATCTTATTGTGTCATGATTTCTCGTAGGATAACATGAAGTTCCTAAAACATTTATGTTAATGCACTGTACGTTAGTTTCATGTAAATCATTAAAAACTGATGCTGTGTTAAGATACACAGTAACATGTAAATTAATTCATGTTATTTAAGGTGAGCTCCAGCAGTGCAGTAAATAAACACACTATCATAAATAGCTTCTTCCCCGCTTTTTTTCAGGGAAAGTTTTTTAGAAGAAAGCAAACGAAAAATCTAGTTTTCACTTTAATTGTTGAAGCAAAATGTGTAATTCTTCTGAACATCCTTTATTTCACATAATCTCAAGCCTCAGGTGGAAGTACTGCGGCGTTACAAATCTGTAATAATTTATTACATTACCTTAGTAATGCATGTTCTTATTAACGTATTGCTGTCCCTTTTGGACTCTAATGTGAATATTAAAGTTATTTTCTGCTCAACAACTCATGGCTGTTACACTTGTACCCCCAACCCCTTTGTTGAAGAGTGCATGAGTTCTTCTTCATCTTCTCGTCCAGACCCCCTTCATCTGTTGGTGGGTTGGGTACCTATCACTTTATGACTATATTGGGAATCTCACATGTAGGACTATAATTCTGCCCACTTTGTTATGCGTTGACTGAATAGCATCCACCCTTGGGTAATCAGTGGAATTTGTCCTTATCTGTATTTGAACAGCACTTTGATAGTTGTAGTGTGCATGGAGGTGACAGCAAGCATGGTAGAAACATTCTCCCTTAGTAATCTATAAACAGCAAGGATGATCATTCTCTGAATTAATTCTTAGCATTCATGTCTCTTTGACTAACAGGGCAAAGTCAAACACTTGGTGATGCTCCTACAGTGGTACTGCCAGATGTGTTCTAGCAGACGCACGTTCTTGCTAGTGGAGTCGTTGCACACATCAACCACAGTGATTCGGTGTAAATTATTTGTCACTGTCCCAAGTAACAACCATTTTTGATACGCATATTATGCATCCACACAATGTGAACAATTGTGTCATTCTGTGGAGCTGCTACTGTCATGCACATACAGTGGTCTATATGCCAAGCATTTCATTGAAGTACAAAAGGGAACACACAGTGCTCGGTGGTGTAATATTGTGAAAGAGTGTGTGATTTTAGGCTTACATGCCCGATTGCTGTATATTATAACGGTGTATTGTCAGTGTAAGCACTACTATTCTACATGGGT
The DNA here is from genome assembly GCF_031143425.1 of Pleurodeles waltl. NCBI lineage: Eukaryota > Metazoa > Chordata > Amphibia > Caudata > Salamandridae > Pleurodeles > Pleurodeles waltl. Next base: position 471,406,460 of record NC_090450.1, read on the forward strand.
TTACCATAATCTTTTTATAATTTGCCATATATTTGCTAATGTTCCTTTGATGGGCATTCTATACTACTATTTTTTCATTACTTGCTATGTGTTTTCTAATGTTCCTGGTATGGGCATTTATGATACTTGTATGGCAAGTGCATTTCTATAGTAATGTATTTCCTGACTACTGCTTATGTTGCAGAATAATGAGTAACCTGCGTGTTATATGTGACTACTGCCGATTTCAGCAGAGTAACAGTACTGTGTAATGTTCTGACAACTGCTTAGGTAGCAGGGTATTACTGAAATGTTGTGTTTGGTCTAATGATGTTGTGTACAATACAGTTTATTTTTATATAACTTGGTGTTGTGTTTCCTTTGTGGTGTATTTATTGTGTCACATGTGTTGTGTGTTTTGTGCAAACGCTTTACGTATTGCCTCTGGGATTGGCCTGACTGCTTGTGCCAAGCTACCAAGGGATGAGCAGGGATTATCTTGGGTGTGTAACTCCTTCGCCCTGACTATAGTGGGTGGGTTCTGCCTGGCTTAGGTGCATACCCTAGCCAACCAGAAACCCCATTTCTAACAATGTGCATGCATGAATTCAATGCAGGTGCGGGAGATTGTCAGGTGCAGAAATTGTGTTGAGGAATGATCCCATGTCACAGACATGTGCAAGTGATTATTAGTAAATGCAGGGGTCAGCAGCGGCTCCGGGATGTTTTTCTGTGCGCTACCTTGTAGAATTTTGTGATTCTGATGACAGTATAGTGTGACTTCCCTTCACCCCTCACAATTTGAAATGTATTCCCTCTTCTCTTATTGTGCCTCCTAGACCTCCTCCCAGCGTTCTTCCTCTTCCAGGTGTGTTTCTTGCATGGCTAAGATTAAAGGTCTATCCAATTACTAGCCCAAATCGTTTGGTGAAGCTGCTTCTGACCCTGCCTGACTCCAGCAATATGGATGTCTCATAAACAGCTGTGGCATGAATGCATAGGGAAAGGGATAATAAATACTGAGGCCGTTTCTTAAAGAAATTGTGAACTGAATTCATTCTCAAATATGCAAATAAAGGAAACAGGACAGATCGTAGAAAATCAATGAAAGGCATGAACAGAACGGATAAGAATAGGAAGTCGATGGTAATGTCTTTTTTATGTGAGTAATGATTTGAGGCCTCCATTTAAAGTGCATACCATAAATGGAGGCAGAAATTTCAGCTCAAAACCTCCCATCAAAGTAGATGGTAAACAACTCTGTAGCATAGATGGCCATATAGCTGATTGTAATGACATGCTGTGCCTATTAATCACATTAAGCGCCGCTAGACGATGGCCTGAGTTTGCATAATATATACATTTTAGTGATCTTTTATGTATATTATCCACACACATAATGGTGATATTTACCATAAATTTCCATTTACCAATTGCCACTTACCCTGACCTGCTGTTCTTCAAGTCGGCGAATGCTCTATCAAGGCCTCTTACGGAAATGGCCATAGTGATGAGTGAACTGCTTTCGTTCCCGTGATAGCCTACTTACATTAACAAGGATATCATTTTTATACGAATCCCCAGGACTCCCTAATGGCCCCTAGTTTCATTACATCTGTTTATCACTTATCACTTAAACTAAACCCTCTCAAGTAGGTCGCCGCAAATGTGTGTGTGTACCCTTGTGTGTGTGTCTTTGTGTGTCTCTGTGTCTAGTTCTCTGTGCATGCGTGTCTGTGTGTGTGCATGTGTGTCTGTGTGTGTGCATGTGTGTATGCGTTAGGTGTGTGTCTATTTCTCTGTGTATGCGCATCTGTGTGTGTGTGTGTGTGTCTGTCTGTCTGTGTGAGCGTGTATGTAGCGCTTAACTTGAAGCAGTGGTTGCCAGTGGGTGCCTCCGGCACTTATTTTTGGGCACCAGGACTAATTTTCCTCTTTCGACTTTTACCCAGCGCAAGAGACACAAAAATACAAGAGGGGAAATGGAAGAGCAAGATGAAGACTGAAAAACAGCAACAACGCCAGAGAGCAAAAACCAGCAGGAGAGAGGTACAACGTATCCGAGTATCAAAGTGTGCCTAGAGTTAAATAATAAATAACCACATCATTAAAGTCAGCGGTAGTCATCGTTTTATAGGTGTCACTGAACACGGTGGTGTACACTGTTCATCTTGTGTAGGTCAACAAAAAACCTAGACCACTGAACTTAATAACAGCCGTCAAAAAACGCGAGTCTACTTATGTTGTCGTTTGTGCTGCTGAAAGGGGCACTATTAAGATATTATCCAGAGCGAGCACACATCGGTCTTTTCTTTGCCACTTAAAGCACATGGAAGACTGAAGAATGAAGTAGGGAGGCCGGAATGTCCTAAAAAAGCCCTCTAATTTTTAAGAAACAGGTGGTGTGGAGGCATATTAACAAGCATTTCTGAACAGAGAAATTTAAATCAGTGGAGTGAGGTTTGAAAATCTAGGAATTTCCCTTGGAGAATCCAATCAGGTTGTCACCAAGCTGGGAAAATACACCCATTCTTATTTCCCAGTATTCCGAACAGCAGCCTGGGAAATTAACGGTCTCAGTGCTGGACCCAACCTTTTTGAGTGATGAGCAACAACATGATCAGCATCTGTGAGACTGCCCTCAAAGGTGGAAGACTTGAAAACTCTTGTTTTTGCAGGTTTGTATAGCACGAACACGCCCTTAAGGCACCACAGCACTTTACATGAGTACCGGATTACTTTACAAAAAACTCATATTTGTTTTTACTTTACGGAATCATAGCACGTTAACGCACCTCGGCCCATATGTAGTGGCATATTTATACTCTGTTTGCACCGAATGAATGTCATTTTTATTTACTCTAATTCGGTGCAAAACTAACTCCATATTTATACTTTGGTGCTAGACCCCTCTAGCGCCAAATTTATGGAGTTAAAGCGATTTTTTTAAAGTGGAGACTTACCTTGCCTTAATAAGATGCAAGGTAGGCGTTTCCGTGCAAAAAATGACTCTATGGCCTTAACGCCATATTTCTACTCCCATGCAAAAATGGTGCAAGGGAGGGAAGGGGGGTAAAAAAATGGGGCAAAACTTGCTTTGACCCATTTTGTAAAGCCTGGGTCAGGGCAGGCATTAGGGGACCTGTGGGCCTATTTGAATAAGCCCACAGGTGCCCTCCCCAGGCCCCAGGGGCACCCCCACCCACACCAGAGGGACTGCGGAGGATGGGGGACCCCATCCCAGGTAAGTATAGGTAAGATTGCATTTTATTTTTGAAAGTGCCATAGGGTGCCCTGAAATGGGCCCCATACATGGCACAGGGTAAAATGGCCATGCCCAGGGGACCCCTGTCCTCTGTGCTGGCCATAGGTGTAGTGGGCATGACTCCTGCACAAGCAGTGCTATGGACTTTCTCCTTGACCAATTCGTTCAAGTATCCAATAGAGGAGCAATTTATCTTGTGATTTTTATTTTTCACTCATCTTGAACTTCGTTTTTCTTTTGAACAATTCAGCACAACACAATAGTGCACGATCTGGAGCTGTTTGTTTCGTTGTGATTAGCTTTAGGCATTGGCTCTGATCAGAGTAATTTGCGAAAGCTCAAAAACGCAAGCCAGTTCTGTTTGTTGAAATCTTTGCAAGAGGTTGCAATTAGAACACAAGGATCGGCAAGGGAATATTTTTGTATAGGGCTGTTCAGTGTTTTTGATGTTGGATTTCGAAAAGGATATTTGTATATAAAATTTGGAAAATTATACATTATCGAAATCCACTGTAAAAACATTTGCAGAGGACGAATTGAAGGATCGTGTCAAAATGAACTTGCTGATGACACATAAAAATAAGGAGATACACGATTAGGAAAACAAACAGTTGAAATGTAGGAGAACATAGGTCAAGGCCCAGGCCGGACTTTGACAATGTAAATTTGTGATGAACCACTGCAGACTCCTAGAATGCTACTCGTTTTATTGATGAAAAATGAACTGAGTCAACCTATTTAGAAATGGCCACTGCAAAAGGGACGTGATCTTAAGTTTTTCCCTCTTAATGTGGCTGCAGTATTTGACAATGTTGAACATGTCACTCAACAAGAATAGTTGAAAATTGTGGTTCATACACAACAATTCACCCTGCAGGGTTGTAAAAGCGTCCTTCCCAATCACTCTCAATTGTTTGGCTTTTAGCATTAACTGAAGAAGCAAACGAATAAGGTCTCTCAAAGATGCATACATTACTATGTGACTGATACACAACCCTATATCAAATGTACAGTTATTTAGGACCTTTGGTCATCTGCCAGGCTTTCGGGAATTATAGACACTCGCCTTAGGATACTTTAATAGAAGATTAGCATTGCAAGGGTGGCTACACCCTCAGCCATCGGAACTGCCTTATCTGACACTGTTGTTAATAGACTTCTTCACTTTAAGTTTAGCTTAAGTGAGGCTGGCCATCAATGGAATTGTCCATTTCGGTGCCTTTGGGCGAACTGAACTGTTACCTTTGTGGTCTTTGGCTTAATATGACTCAGTAAACACTAATCAAAGCACTTTTTCAATTCTGCATTTAATGGCTTTAGCAAACGGAATGCAAGGGATAAAAACAATTGATACATCATGAGATAATAAATCAAACTAAACTAGAACCTTGATTATCTGGTTGTTGCCAAAGAACCGTCTGAAACACAACCCATTAGACAGCCGTTTAGGGGCTAGATGTGAGAATACCAGGGCCCAAACTGCGGACAGTTTTTGTGCCCAGTAATGAATTTTACAAATCCACTTTAAACTCACCATTTCTGTTACTGCTTTTCAATAAAACAAACATTTAAAAAATATGAAGCCCATTTCCCTTAACGGAAAAGAATTGTATTTTAAAAGATTTTTTTGGAGTTGGCAGTGGTCCTGTTGATCATTTCCTATTCCCCCCATTTTGTTTTTAGTTCACAAAGGAGAAGACGCCCCAAAGCAATCCCTTTCGATATGTGAATGGGCTACCACCTCCTTTGAGAAGTTAGTATTCTTTTAATGGTTTGCGACCAAAAGTGTATGTGCAAGCTATTGATACATAGCATTCCAAACCCCAATTTGGAAGGGACACCCTAAAAACACTCCTTCCAAACTGTGGTTTGGTATGCATTTCTACGACCATTTTGGGGTTTTATAAGTTACATGCAAGTATGAGAATTAGATGAAGGAGACAGCTAGAAAAAACATGCACTTTCATAAAGTGCTTAAACCAAAAGAAAAAGAGTAGTCCTTCAAAAGCAAGCAGTGGAAGCATAGAGGGCAGCACATCAAAAGAGATGGTAAATAGGCTATTTTTCATGGGAGGCACAAACACAAATTTACAAGCTGGGCTATGAATTAGGAGCGCCAAAATAAGAGTGCCAAGAAAGCCAACCAGTGGTAAGTAAGGAGTGGGCTCCAGTCCCCTGTATGTTCTTGGTAAGCCTACACTATGGCCCTCATTCTGAGTCTTGCGGGCTACTGACAGCCAGACTTGCGGTGGCGGTCCCACTGCAGACGGGCCGGTGGTGAAGACATCAGATTATGAATTTACCCATTTCTACCGCCAGGGAGGGTGTAGGCAGGGCCATAGATATGCATCTCTGGCCCCGCGGTCCACCAAAGACTACTGGCGGTACCACGAGTCTCCTTCCCGCCAGGGATTTTGTGGCAGTAGCACGCCTCAAAATCCCTGGTAGGAAGGCTACCGGCAACAGGAATTTGCATTCCTGTCGTCAGTAGATGACTCCCCACCCCCTTCCATACCAGAACCCCCACCCCTTCCATTCCAGACCCCCCTGCCCCACATACATGCACACACACACACGCACCCTGCATCCACTCATTCACAAACACTGACATACACGCATTAATTCACACACATACATACACGCATTCACACAAACATTCCAACACGCACTCACTTTAGCAATCATACATGCATTCATACATCGATACACACACGTCTGCACACACGCATTCAAACTCGCTTACTAACACCCATACACACACATAAACACACATGCATGCACACACAACACCCCTTCACCCTCCCATCCCCCTCCCCTGTCGGATGATTGACTTACCTTGTCCAGTGAGGAGGTTGTCCGGCAGGGAACAGGCGCTTCCACCGCCGTCAGAGCACTGCTGTCAGGACACCGCCAGGCCGTATTACTGCTCATAATACGGCTGGTGGAGTCCTTTTGAGGGGGCAGAGTCAGTGGTGGAACTGCCGCTGCACCTCTGACCGCCAGCACGACTTCTGGTGGATTTCCACCCACATTGTGGTGGAAATCCCTCAGTACTCGTGGTATGGCGGACTTCCGGTGCCTGCGGCTTCGGCGGTCTGTGCAAAAGACCACTGAAGTCGTAACGAGGGCCTATGTCTTTTGCAACCAGACAGCTGCAGCGTCTGGTAGTCTCGATCTGAAAATGGAAGGAGTCTCGCAAATGCAATACAATTTGGGCAATAACACAGGACAGTTTTATACATTGCAAGAACTGAAAAGAATAAAGGCAGTGAGGAAATGAACAATCAGCACAGGACAAAACTATCCAGAACAAGGGGAAAGTACAATTTTCACATATTAAGGTAAATTGGAGGTTATAGCAGTTGGGTGTTGATGAGATTATGAACTATCGGAAGTATTGTGCTAACAGGAAACAATTGTTGGTCTACAGTGAAAATATATCCATGGGACGTGCAGTGGGTGGGATTATTTCCACAGTCCCTGTATTCCACCTTTTTAATATACTCTCTGTGTCCCGGCCACTTCTTATCGATCAGTACAGGCCCCTCAACCTTGCATATATTTTTACCACTTGCCAAGGGAAATAAGTAGCCCTGGTAATATCAGTAAACTATACAAGTAAATGGACAACAGGAGGAACGAAAAGTTCAGAACCCATCATCTCACCAAAGACACTAACAACAGAACCTCAGAAATACTGGATACTCCTGTGCCAAATCTAAAAATAAAGAGATGCGTGCTACCAAATGGAAGAAAACTGCACACCTGATAATTTTCCCTGTTCTTATTTCATCAGAAAAAATCCTGTAAAATCGTAAGAGAGAAAAACGTTCGGAAAGAATCAAAACTCAGAAGTCATTGTGCAAAACTTCAATTTGAGAAGATATATCTCACTCTGAGCAAGAAAAGTTGTAGTATAGCACTACCAGTATTTACCAAGTCGCAGCTCCTGACAACAAGAACGAGCGGGGCGGCGCGCGCGAGGGTGGAGAGTGTAAATAAAAATGAAATTTTAAAAATAAAAACACTTACCTCCTCTTCCGCCCGCCACTCCTCTGTCCATCATCGCTCTAGACCAGGCAGGCAGGCACAGGCTGCCAGCCTTACCTGCAGGCAATCCTGAAGCTGCTTAAAGAAGCGTCAGGATTGGCTGGGACTGCAAGCCAAAAAAAAGTGGGTCTTCGAATGAGGCCCTAATTATTCATCCAGCAATTTGGGGTGCAACTAAAACATAATCATTGTTTCAGAAAGCACCATAGACAGACGAGTAATATGGAAACGTTCTGATTTATTCAAGAGAGTACTAATCTGAGAACTCCAGAATTCTACAAGCGAATTGGCAAGGAATATGTCCGGAAAATGTAAATCTGCATTGAGAACCCCCTCAACTCCTCCAATCAACATCACTTTGCAGAAACAAGCATATAGATTTATAATCTGAGATTAAAATCAGGGGACTAAATATTGGGAGGATACACATTATTAAATGTTAATTCTACGCTAGTATTTGAGCCAAACACAATCATTTATGCCCTCTAGGACAAGAAATCAGTTTAATTAGCATAAAAGCTGATTATTTGCATAGTTAAGTAAACATCTCTTGGAATTTGCTGTGAATTGGGGAAAATGCCTGTGTCTATCTCATTTCATAGCAATAGTCTACGGCACTGCCATGAAACGTGAGTCTCCTGCTGCATATTTATACCCAGACCCTGAAGAACTTGTGAAAGTAAATCTTAAATGTAAGTAAAACCTAGATTACTATTAGTATCTACATAGTAGGTGGCACTGAGCAGCAATATTGGTACCTGGTCATAGTCAATATAAGCCTAACAATTGTGATTAAGTGTGTATGAACAATGTAGGTGTTTAAGCACATACGGTGGATTTCGAGGCACGCCATGTAGATCAATCTTGACCATAAAGAGCAGGCTTAACCAATCAGTAGTGACACTGATGACGCAGAAACGAAGGTTTTACATTTATTAGCGCATAAACGTAGTGCCGCAATAATCAAGTGTGACTTTAACCGAACTAATAAAGATTGTACGGGGACAAATGTGCCCTCAGAGTAGTTCGCCAACATTTATAAGCGTGCTTTATATAACGTGATGTATTAGAATTGTACTAATCTGACATAACCGTAAACGTGTGCCATGATTTGCTTGTTTGAAATGTTTTAACTTAGCATAACTTTAGTGGAGGCTTCGGCCTAGTTGCCTTGTCTCACGGTTTAGATGCTCGTGTTTTTCTAATGTGCTAATAAAACGTGTATTCCTGCTTGAAGCTGTACTTTTCCAGTGAGATCGGTTCACATGCTTATCTTTAAGGTTTCGTGCCAGCCTGGCATCTTCTTCTTTGCTCCAAGGTCAATCTGCAGGTGCAGACAATGGAAGCTCTGAAAGTGAGTTAATTGGTAAAATATGTTGCAACTTACGTTCCCGACTCCAAGGATAATGTAGGCCTAGGTAGAAGCTTGTAAATTGTCGTTTTTGATTGGACAATTTGAAGCCAACCTATGAACCCTCCAATGGAAGACCCTACTGGATTTGAACTGTTGATTATTTAAACCCGGTGCACAAGCAGCCATTGGCCATTACCCACTGCACCCGTTGAGGACATTATTGCCCATTGCAGCCATTATGGCCCATCTTGCCGACTTCGTCATTTTGCCATCTTCTACGATGTCAATTGATGTTCGACGCCATTTTGAATGGGACTTTGATGCTTTCTCTAATTGAGAGAAAGAGACTTTAAGTAATTCTCGCTCTAGAGACTTTAACTTTGATCTGCCCCTTTGCATAAAGTAGTAGTTTTGTCCTTTTATCTTGCCGCTATGAGGCAATTGCCCCAGTCCACCCTGCCCCCTTTGCCCCGTCCCATGCTGATCGGAACCGGTACCTGTGAGACGAAGACTTCCTTGAATGCTGATTGAATTTGGTAAATATGAAAGGAAAATGTACAATTGCATTGTGTTTCTTTTTAGGTAACCAACTGCTGATTTTTGATAAGAGCCCTAGTTAGGAGCTTTCCAAATCAATGTTGCTAAATTGTTTTTTGCATGAAGTCCCACATGCAGATGCTAATTTGAGGTTAGATGAGGATTCATTTGTTGCACGATGCAATTTGAGACCTTGTTATGCTGACTAATGTATGCAATTAGCCCATTACAGATTATAGTTTTAGTGGTTTGCGTTGCTATTATCGAATGCATTGTTATTCAAATGCTGCATAGATTGCATCTTTTTCGCCGTTATGGACAGCTATTAATGTTCATTTACATATATCATTTGGTGTTGAGACACATTTATATCGTGCTAGCTTTGTTAATATAGGGAAATAAATTCATTAACTTTGAATGAACTGGTGTGGTTTTTCATGGCCGAAAGGTCATGGTTCGCCGAAATGTTTTCTGGATTAATTGTGAAGTGTTATGTTGATCAGGGCATTGCTTATGTTCGTTATTGATTATTGATTTGATTAAATTGACTAATCTCGGGTGAAGAGAGCCCCACTTGGTCAAAAGATTCATCGACCCAAGAGCGTCCAAATACAGGTAATTTATTAGGACGGAACGCTCTATCAGTAGATGGTAGCAGATGGTAGATTGGGACCCCACTCGAGAGGTAACGGTTTCGCCCTTTGGGACCCCACTCGAGAGGTAACGGTTTCGCCCTTTGGGACCCCACTCGAGAGGTAACGGTTGCGCCCTTTGGGACCCCGCTCGAGAGGTAACGGTTGCGCTCTTTGAGACCCCACTCGAGAGGTATATGGTGTTGAATTAGATTTTTCTTGGGTAAAACAGATTGAGAGAATGATGATGCCCTAAGTCCCCCGCGACTTTCCCGGGATCTCGGAGCTTGCGAATGGAGAGAATGGAGGTGTGAAATCGGCGTTGGCGGTACTAGTGACGGTATGAGTGAAGTCAGGGTTTTGCGCTTGCACAGCTTATTGCCGCAGATTGTTTGAAAAGGTTGCGAGTATTTTAGAGAATAGCGGAGGTGCGACTCCGAGTGTGAGAGTAGGGAAGTCGTCGAACTTCATGTGCATGTGGCGCTTTGTGCAGAAAAAGGTCCACGTGGTTGTTGTTGTTGAGACGGGCCCTGCGAGGTCAAGAGACTCCGGAGTATGTTGAAAAGTGTATGAGACACGTGTTTTATGTTGTGGTCTGGTCGGTTTAATAGGTTGACCGGGCGTGGTCAACGAGTCGGTACGTGTGTTAAGGGAGTGAAAGAAAACTTCGACTTCGGGCTTTGACAAATTCTAAGTGCACTAGAATAGATCATTGACAAGTTGAGAGCAGAGTCTGCGGGTCAGGATTTGCTTGCGAAAGTGGGGACCGAGAAAGATGGAATAACTGCCGAGGCTAGTGAAAAATCCCTAAGGTCCTGAAGCGATTGTGTTACCCTTCCTGTAGTAAACCGACAGATCTGTTTTATTATTATTTGGTTGCTCGCGATACATGCCAGAAGTTGTTACGAGAGGAGCGGAGTGAAGGAGGACAAGCCGCAAGGCTTTGTCAGCCGCAGTGTGTGTGAGTGTGACGTCACTAGGAGCCGCGCTGGGATAGGTTGGTTGCAAAGGAGGGCCGCGCACGGATTGGACGCAGTCCGTGGGGCTCGATTGGAAGGGGAAAGGCAAGCGAAGAGTATTCCGGGAATTAAAGTCACTTATTGATTACAAACTTTGTGAAATAAAAGACGAGAAAATGACATTTTTTAAAGCATTAAAGAGTGCGATGAAGGGGGAGTCTTACATTAAAGCGAGCGTAGGAGAGGAGACGCCACCCGAAGGTACACCAGCTTACATTGTAATGGAGGAAAGGGGGGTAGCTCCGTGCCTTTGGCTAAAGCAATGGCACAAGCTGACAGAGAGACATGGGAGCGTAGTGTTCCCGATCCATGGAACATTCAATATAAGGATCCTAGAGAATTTGAGATTCGCGATGTACGACATGAAGGTACCTCCAAGGCCAGCACAGTTTGAGGCTCTAGCGATTTGGGAACTAATGGCTAGACAGCAACAGCAAAAGAAGTTCGAGACCAGGATAAGAAAGGTAGAAAAGACACTAGCGGACGCTAGGTGGGATAATGCACAGAAGGTGTGGAGGTCAGATATATTGCAGGGGATAAAATTGTTTCCCGCAATTGCTAAGGAAGAAGAGGCGACAGGCAAGAAAGCTACCTGTAAGACAAACAGGAGGTGTTACAAAGATAAAGAGGACGAGGAAAAGTTAAGGAGAGAAGACGAGTCAGAGGATGAGGAGTTCATCATGCAATTGCTGAACGACCGTCCACCACCTTATACAGAGAGTGAACAAGGTCCAAGTACCAGTTCTGCCCCTCCGGCACCGGTACAGAATAATGAAACTCTGAGTTCAGTAACGCCATCGGGATCTAAGGACCCGAGTTTACTGTTCACCCCGCAGATACCGCAGGTTAGGAGAATATATCCAGATGTGCCTATATTGAAAACAGCAGAAAATTATCAGCCGCATGTCCCAAGGTACTACAGCAGTGACAACAGTACGGGAATGATTCTAGATCCAACCGTAATGGGAGTACAGAATGGTCGCAACCCAACATTGGCACAAGCTGAATCAGCCCAGTTTTTGATGCCTCAAAAGCAGATGCAGGGGGGAACCGCACATGCTCAGATGACAGGGAGTCAGACGGGTATGCCGGCAATGATGACCCATAGTGTGGGAATGAACATGCCTCAGAACCTGGGGAATGGACAGAACCCAGATGCGATATCCCTACCCATTACTGTAGGTCCACCGGTACCTTTGTACATTCAGCCTAACTCAGGTATGAGCGGTCAAGGATCAATGGTGCAGAGTGGGACGGAAAAGAGGTGCATAGAAAACACTCCAGAGACAACTCCGATAGCGGCTCTGCCAACTGGATCTGGGTCCTTGATGGAGTTTAGTCCCATATGTGCTCAGTCAACAGTGGTGAGGTCGAGTCCCCCACTGATGATACCGCTATCATCGAACACTGAAAAGTTGCCGCAACCATCAATGGCAGTCGATGTGAATGCTACACTGATGGGGTTGAATGCGCAACAGCTGACACAGTGGTTCAACAGTCTGAATTCCACACAAAGCTCAGCCAGTGGGAAGGGAGAAGACTATCTGAATAAGGTCAGGTTGAACATGGAAGCAGAAGAATTGGTGGAAGGGACTATGGGTTTGAATAGGTTAGAGTCCTACTCGGAAGAAGAGCTGAGGTATCTATGTCCTAGGATTACGAGAGAAGTGAACAAGGTACATAGAAGGTTGCAAGAAATAGCTGACAAAAACGGGGTTGAGATAGACAAGACAAAACACTTGAGCAGGAGCTATAGATTGGATTTCGGGACCACAGACTTTGAACACATGAGGTCAGCAGGCATGAAAACGCACCTTAGAGAATTGCTGCAGAGTGCACAAGTGTGGAGGTGCTTAGACAAATGGGAAAGCAGATGGGCAAAGAAAAAGGAAAAGAGGAAAGACAGTGTCCCAGAGCACAACGAGAAAAGATCACAGAGTAGTGATGCAATAACCATGTTACCAATGAGGGAGACAGCAGGGGGAAAATTAATACATGTACCGTGGCACAGAAGCGACATTCAGTCTTTTACGGATGATTTTCCCAAACTGAGAGAGAAACCGATTGAATGGTATCAACAGACTGATAGGTTTGTGAAGCTTGCAAAATGTCTTTGGGAAGATCTGAACACCCTCTTTGAGATTGTGGTTCCAGCAGATTTGTGGGAAGACTGCAAAAGGGCTGTAGGTTGGCCGACAAGTGAACCAGAGAGAGACAGGGATACGGGTGCACCATCACCTATGGTAATGAGCTTGTACTATAAGGTGATTGAGCATTTGAAGACGAAGGTTGCCGCGAAAAATGTGGATTGGCAGAAGATTGATCGAACTGCCCAAGAGGCTAAAGAGTCGATTCATGGTTACTATGAGAGGTTGTTGAAGGCGTTCAAGAACTACAGTGGCACGGAAACAATAGAGGCGAAGGACATGCTTCATTTTGTGTTTAGATTTGTGGAAGGGCTGAGACCAGAGATAAGTCAGATGATAAAGACGCATTTGATTTGTTGGCAGTCGAAACCTATTGATGAGGTGTTGAATTATGCGAAATACTGTAGCGACGAAATTGAAGTGAAACAGAAAAGGTTGAAAGAGAAAGTGATGGTGATGCAACTTAAAGCAGCTCAGACAGGTCTGCAAGGGTTGCAAGGGTTCCAACAGCAGATACCGCAGCCGCAGGGAAATATGGTGTTTCAGCCACAGGCGAGAGGCAGAGGCAGAGGAGGCTTTGGGAGTAATGGTCCGGATTTGAACACTGTTGCAATTCCGAATGGTGTGCAGGCAATGAAAAGGGTGATGCCGTGTCACGTGTGCGGAATCGTCGGGCATTGGAAACGCGAGTGCCCGATGGTGATGCAGGAAGGTGCAGGTGTTGGTCAGCAAAACAATGATGTCAATGCATTCCAGACAATGAGGGGACCGAAAATGAGAGGTCCAAACCCAAATTTTCAGACCATAAATCAGCTGCAGGGATTACAGTCCATGCAGCCGCAGCAGATGCAGATGCCCCGTATGCAGATGACGCAAATGCAGCCAATGCAACAGCAGTTTCCCATGGTACCTAATCAGCAAATGCAAATACCTTTGGCACCAGTGAGTCAGCAGCAAGTGATGGTTCCTCCACAGGTCTCGGGTCAGGTGATGAATACAAATGGCACCGTACAACAGTTCCCATTACACAGTGAGAATGGAATAAACAATGTATGGGAGATTGAAAGTTCAGATGAGGAGGGAAATTGTGTGCTTGCAGCATCCTTGGAAGTTGATCAAAAGGGTCCATATGTGGAGGGAAGAGTTATGGGTCATCGTGTTTCATTCTTGGTTGACACAGGAGCCACACGTTCAACTGTTAGGAGCATTGAAGTACCAAATTTGCCACTCTCAGGGAGAACAGTTCAAGTAGTGGGAGTAGCAAACAGGCACCTGACGAACCCAATCACAGATCCAGTACAAGTCAGAATTGGTAACTATCAAGGGTCACATAATTTTGTGGTATGTGACTCAAGCCCGATAGCACTGTTAGGGAGAGACCTATTGTGCAAATTGGGATGTTCGATTATGTGTTCGAACGATGAAATTAGAATTCAGACGAGCAGTGATGGGGAAGAAGAGGACAGTGTAGAAGGGGATGAGATGGAAACTGTCGATGAAGAATATCCTCTGATTAACCTTTTTCCGATGATAACTGAAGAAGATATTCCAGCTGAATTACGGGAAACAGTCGGAAAGGAAGTGTGGGATATGACAGGAAAAGAGGTGGGATTGGTGAAAGGAGTGGAACCAGTGAAAGTGACCGTAAAACCCAATGTAACCTTTCCCCAGACCCCACAATACCACATGGCACAAGACACCCTCATGAAAGTCGCCCAACTCATTGACGAGTTTGTAAAACAGGGAGTACTGAAAGAAGTGTTAAGCAGTCCATGTAATTCACCAATCATGGGACTAATAAAGCCGAGTGGAAAGGTCCGAATCGTGCAGGACTTGAGGAAAATAAATGACATCATAATTAAATGCTGCCCTGTAGTACCGAATCCAGCTGTGATAATGTTTCAAGTCCCTTGCGAGGCCGAGTGGTTCTCAGTCATTGACTTGTCACAAGCATTCTTTTCGGTGCCTCTTCATGAGGACAGCCAATTTCTCTTTTGTTTCAAATTCTTAGACAGAGTTTACAGTTGGTGTCGAATTCCTCAAGGGTTTTCGGAGTCACCGTCAATTTTCAATCAGATTCTAAAGAAAGACTTGGAAGCGTTAGAATTGCCATTCGAGTCAACCCTAGTACAGTACATCGATGACTTACTGATTGCATCTAAGACAGAAAGTGGCTGCACAGCCGACACCATTGCTCTACTGAACCATTTGGGAAGGAATGGACACAAGGTGTCTCCTTCAAAGTTGCAGTTCTGTCAGAAGAAAGTAAAATACTTGGGTCATCAAATAGAGAAAGGGTCACGGAGAATAATGAAGGAAAGAATAACAAGTGTACTTCAAATGAGTCCACCAAAGACGAGGAGGGAGGTGAGGAAGTTTTTGGGGATGGTGAGCTACTGTCGCCAGTGGATTCCCAACTTTTCAACTCTAGCAAAGCCTTTACTGAAACTGACCCAGAAGGATGCCTTGGATGAAATTGAGCTGAAAGGAGATGAGATGGATGCTTTTATTGAATTGAAAGAATGCATGTGCAGGGCTCCAGCTTTAGGTATGCCTGATTACACAAAGCCTTTCACATTGTTTTGTCATGAACGTGATGCATGTTCTTTGTCTGTCTTGACCCAAGCCCATGGTGGCATAAACAGACCAGTAGCGTATTTTTCAGCTACTTTGGATCCGGTCGCAGCAGCACTGCCAGGGTGTTTGCGCGCCGTAGCAGCAGTTGGTATCAGCCTCACTCAGAGTGAAGGAATAGTGATGGGACACCCATTAACAGTCATGGTCCCTCACTCAGTTGAGATACTTTTGACCCGCTCCCGAACGCAACACATGACTGGAGCAAGACTCACAAGGTATGAAACAATAATTCTGGGCTCACCGAATGTGCAGCTGAAAAGGTGCACTACGTTGAATCCAGCAACCTTGCTTCCCGGTGATAATGCTGAAATTGAGAATGCTGAAGACGTCGAGCACGACTGCCTTCAGGTGACTGAATTTTGCACAAAACCCCGACCTGATATTAGGGATAATAAGCTTGATGAAAATGACCATATTATTTTTGTTGATGGTTCATGTCTAAGAGATGGGTTGGGAATTTTGAAAGCAGGATATGCTGTATGTACTGTAACAGGTGTCTTGGAAGCATCCTGGCTTCAAGGAGTCTATTCCGCACAAGTAGCAGAGCTTGTAGCCCTTACAAGAGCATGCCAACTGTCTACATTGATGGAGGTTACCATTTACACTGACAGTCAGTACGGGTTTGGAATTGTGCACGACTTTGGGCAACTATGGTCACAGAGAGGTTTCCTGACCTCTTCAGGGTCCCCAGTGAAAAACGGGGAGAGAATAAGGGAATTGTTACACGCCATTCAGATGCCAGCCGAAATTGCAGTGGTAAAGTGTAGTGCTCATACAAAAGGACAGGACTATGTTTCCCTGGGAAATGCATATGCGGATCAAGTCGCAAGATTTTGTGCCTTGAACTGTATATTGCTCAGGGATGAATGGAATTTGATAAGTGAACCAGAACTCGAACCAGCTGAAGCATTTGCCTTGAAGGTCGTGGATACAATGGATGAACTAAAAGCATTACAGAATAGCGTCAGGGAGGATGAAAGAGTTTCCTGGATTAAGTCACAATGTACAAGGAGACCAGATGAGTTATGGGTTTCAAATGAAGGAGAATTTGTTTTACCAAATAGTCTCTTATCGCAGCTAGCGCGGTTCTATCATGGGCAGGCTCACCTAGGGAGAGATGCCATGATAAGATTGTTCAAAACTGATTGGTTTAACCCCAGATTCCGTCAAGTTGCAGAAGCAGTTTGCCATCGTTGTGTCATTTGTCAGCAGATGAACCCAGGAAAGGGAACGGTTGTGAACGTGAGCCACATTGGCAGGGCGGGTGGCCCGTTCAGCAGAATGCAGATGGACTTTATTGAGATGCCTGTGCATGGAGGTCTGAAGTATGTGTTGGTGATTGTGTGCATTTTTAGTCACTGGATTGAAGCATACCCCACATGTAGAAATGACAGCCTTACAGTTGCAAAACTATTGTTGAGGGAGTTGATACCACGTTTCGGATTCCCGATCTCTTTAGAATCAGATAGAGGAAGTCACTTCAATAACGAGGTGATAAAGTTACTTTGCGCAGCGCTGAACATTGAGCAAAAACTGCATTGTAGCTATCGCCCTGAAGCCTCAGGACTGGTGGAACAGATGAATGGTACACTGAAATCAAGAATGGCAAAAATATGTGCATCGACAAATTTGAAATGGCCTGACGCATTGCCTTTGGTGTTAATGTCAATGAGAAACACCCCTGACAGAAAGACTGGATTGTCCCCGCACGAAATTCTCATGGGCAGGGCCATGAGACTTCCTGCAGTTCCCGCAAACGCGCTTTTGAATATTACAGATGATATGGTGTTAGACTACTGCAAAGGTCTGGCTGACGTGGTTCGCTCTTTCTCTCACCAGGTGGAAGCAACCACCTTGTCACCGATCCAAGGTCCAGGACACACACTGAAAGCAGGTGACTGGGTCGTGATAAAGAAGCACGTGAGGAAGTCGTGTCTGGAACCCCGTTGGAAAGGCCCTTTCCAAGTGATCCTGACGACCACTACCGCTGTGAAGTGTGCGGGAGTTCCCAACTGGATTCACGCCAGTCATACAAAGAAGGTGTTGTGTCCCACAGATGAGGAAGTTGAAGCGCTGAAACTGCCAGTACCTGATAACAAAGTGCCGAGCGCTGAGACAGAGCAAAACAGAACTAGGAGCGAACAGGCAGAAATAGAAGAGAGAGAAATATTCTCTGAGGACGAAACAACCGATTCACTTGGGGAAGACCAAGGAGAAACCTCAGACAGCAACGAAGCAGCTGAAAGTAACAAAGAGCCTGAAGCAGCTGAAGGCTTTCCCAGAAGCAGACGGTACAGAAAAAGAAAAGAAAAACCTGATTGACTCCCCAGAAAGAGGGGACAAGGCAGAACAGAACGAAACTGTTCAAACTTCCTCAGAAGAGATCGCAGGTCCATCAAGTGGACACAGTGCAAAGAGAAGACCAAGTATATCACCAGTAAAACTAAGAACTAGAGAAACGTTGAACGACAGTGAAGGGCCAAGAGTGAAAGAGAAAAGAAAGGAAGTGTCTGTCGTGGTACCAACATCAAGTGAAGAAAAGGACTTGGCCAAAGAGGAAAGTACCAATGAGGCAGAATCGAAGAGAGATGCAAAATTGAAAAGGAAAAGGATACCAAACAGGAGATATTCCGGTCCAGAATGGGCATATGTAGTCAATGACGATTGGACCGACGAATTTGTATCTCTTAGCCTCGAGAACGAAGAAGAAGAGATACCAATAGAAAAGAAAAGTTTTATGGACACTATTGATTGAAAGGGTGATAAATGACATTGCTTGCTATAATCTAACGTGATACAACCAGCTAAGACATTGCTAAACCGGATGAGACATTTGCTAACTTGATAAGACTTTGATAACCTGATTGACTCTTAAACCCGATTTGAGACAACGTTGCTAACTGATAAAAGACTGAGTTATTGCCGAATTGAGACAAATGCTGCTAACCGATAAGTGACTGGGCTCCGCAAGAAAACTGTGTGAACATTGCGCTCGTTCAGCTTTGTAACTAATTGCTAAATCGTTTCTTTATAGGTGCTTCTAGCTCTCTGATTCTATACAGATCATGACTAAGTACGCTACACAAAACAGTAGAGTGAAATATTGTAAATATGCGTGTATAGGCTTGATAACTGCATATGTACTAATAATAATGGCAATAGTGCTTGCAATGCGTGGTAAGGATGAGAATGAGAAAATTGATGCTTCTACTTCTGCTCCTGTTACTGTCACTGAACTAACCGCATTGAAAAGACTAGAATTAGATGAGAGACACTTGCATGATAAGAAGGAACTTTCGTATAATGTTTTCTATCGCCTACTAACAGAATATGTTGAGACTATGGATGCGAAAGATTGTTATGTGTGTACACAGATACCGACATCGGTAACGGAAGGGGTGACTTATCACCACATGCCTCTTACATATGGGATTACATGTAGTTTAGTAACTTCTAGATTTTAAGGTCAAACTAACATACAGTATTTTTATTCAAATTATGATGTTACCTTTGCATATGTTCCTATAATAACGCAACTAAGCCAGATTGCTAAAGATTGGGATGCTAAAATAATGAGGGAATTTTTCGAGCCAATGCAACCTTTTGAAACAGCTCACGCTCATAGGGAAAACCTTACCTGCTCGCTCTCTGCAGTAGAAATAAGCTTTTTAGATCGCACAGATGATAGAAGGGCACAAATGAATGCGAAATTAGAAAAAGAGCTAAGTAAGAGGACTTCAGTAGATAATTATGCTTTTGCCGCAATAAAAACACAAGGAAAAATAGCTTTAGACGCTTGGCATGTAGGGAAATTTTGTATATATCGTGGTGAATCTTATTATGATAACATTTTCGTGGGAGCGAGTGAATGTAAACATACGTTTATCTTTAAGGCCAAATGGACATTCATGCTGAACGGACTTGACCCTGTCATACCTGGTGTATATTACATTTGTGGGCATAATGCCTATTATCGTCTTCCAAAGGGATGGTGGGGGAGATGTTATTTGGGTATAGTGTTCCCAAAGGTTTATCAACTGCATGACCTATCGGTGATTCCAAAGACGTCTGGATCTCATCGTATCCAGACAAGAGAGACTGCAGCTGCTGTGGTAGGAGATATATTTGGAGCCATGATTCCTTCATTGGGAGTTGTGTTGAATTCCATCAAAATAAGAAAGTTGTCTACTATAGTGGATAACATGTTGACAAAGTTTTCAGGTGCTATAATCCTGATGGATGCTGAACTTGCAGCAGAAAGAGCTATGACTCTTCAAAACAGGCTTGCCCTAGACATTCTTTTAGCAAAGGATGGCGGCGTTTGCAAAATGCTTGGTGCGCGTCACTGTTGCACGTATATACCAGACAACAGTGTGAAGATTAAAACAATGCTTGCAAATCTAACAAAAGAGAGTGCAGACTTGAAGGAATTGAAAGAACCAGGAGTTTGGGAGAAGGTTGGAAAGGGAGTTGCTTCAGTGGGAAATTGGCTTGGTGGCATTTGGAATGGAATATTACTAAAAATAATACAGGGAATACTAATAGTACTAATTTGCATCTTTGGGATTTGGGGAATAAAGAGGGGATTACTAATGATCATGGCAAGAATTAAGAGAAGGAAGGAAGAGAAAATGATGAAAAGAATGGCAGAAGAATACAAGGCAAGAACAAGGGGAACTAAAAGGCAAAGAGAACTGACAGAATTTTAATGGAATAAAATTTGTGGGAATAGTTTTGTGTGATGACAAATAGTCATCAGAGGAGGGATTGATGACGCAGAAACGAAGGTTTTACATTTATTAGCGCATAAACGTAGTGCCGCAATAATCAAGTGTGACTTTAACCGAACTAATAAAGATTGTACGGGGACAAATGTGCCCTCAGAGTAGTTCGCCAACATTTATAAGCGTGCTTTATATAACGTGATGTATTAGAATTGTACTAATCTGACATAACCGTAAACGTGTGCCATGATTTGCTTGTTTGAAATGTTTTAACTTAGCATAACTTTAGTGGAGGCTTCGGCCTAGTTGCCTTGTCTCACGGTTTAGATGCTCGTGTTTTTCTAATGTGCTAATAAAACGTGTATTCCTGCTTGAAGCTGTACTTTTCCAGTGAGATCGGTTCACATGCTTATCTTTAAGGTTTCGTGCCAGCCTGGCATCTTCTTCTTTGCTCCAAGGTCAATCTGCAGGTGCAGACAATGGAAGCTCTGAAAGTGAGTTAATTGGTAAAATATGTTGCAACTTACGTACCCGACTCCAAGGATAATGTAGGCCTAGGTAGAAGCTTGTAAATCGTCGTTTTTGATTGGACAATTTGAAGCCAACCTATGAACCCTCCAATGGAAGACCCTACTGGATTTGAACTGTTGATTATTTAAACCCGGTGCACAAGCAGCCATTGGCCATTACCCACTGCACCCATTGAGGACATTATTGCCCATTGCAGCCATTATGGCCCATCTTGCCGACTTCGTCATTTTGCCATCTTCTACGATGCCAATTGATGTTCGACGCCATTTTGAATGAGACTTTGATGCTTTCTCTAATCGAGAGAAAGAGACTTTAAGTAATTCTCGCTCTAGAGACTTTAACTTTGATCTGCCCCTTTGCATAAAGTAGTAGTTTTGTCCTTTTATCTTGCCGCTATGAGGCAATTGCCCCAGTCCACCCTGCCCCCTTTGCCCCGTCCCATGCTGATCGGAACCGGTACCTGTGAGACGAGACTTCCTTGAATGCTGATTGAATTTGGTAAATATGAAAGGAAAATTTACAATTGCATTGTGTTTCTTTTTAGGTAACCAACTGCTGATTTTTGATAAGAGCCCTAGTTAGGAGCTTTCCAAATCAATGTTGCTAAATTGTTTTTTGCATGAAGTCCCACATGCAGATGCTAATTTGAGGTTAGATGAGGATTCATTTGTTGCACGATGCAATTTGAGACCTTGTTATGCTGACTAATGTATGCAATTAGCCCATTACAGATTATAGTTTTAGTGGTTTGCGTTGCTATTATCGAATGCATTGTTATTCAAATGCTGCATAGATTGCATCTTTTTCGCCGTTATGGACAGCTATTAATGTTCATTTACATATATCATTTGGTGTTGAGACACATTTATATCTTGCTAGCTTTGTTAATATAGGGAAATAAATTCATTAACTTTGAATGAACTGGTGTGGTTATTCATGGCCGAAAGGTCATGGTTCGCCGAAATGTTTTCAGGATTAATTGTGAAGTGTTATGTTGATCAGGGCATTGCTTATGTTCGTTATTGATTATTGATTTGATTAAATTGACTAATCTCTGGTGAAGAGAGCCCCACTTGGTCAAAAGATTCATCGACCCAAGAGCGTCCAAATACAGTTAATTTATTAGGACGGAACGCTCTATCAACACGCATGGTAGGTGTTGCCTTGGCAATACAAACTTTTATTTGAAATCCAGTGGCCTTCCCAAAGTAAGAGAAGAATTGTCTTTGTGAATAGTTGTTAGATGAGTCCGATCGAGAATAGTATTTTAAAACCCCTTCTTCTATCACCTTGGATTACTGTGATGAAATCTGGCTAAATTAAGGTGTTAGAACCTTTATGCTGCTAATGATGCTTTCCTCAACCCATTGTTATAGTCTACCTTTATCACGGTATTTATATGATTTGGTGATGAACATCTATATTGTCTACTAGGAATGGAGCTAGGGCAACATTGGCATTGCGCCTGCTGAGCAATGAGCAATGAAGAGAAAGATGAATCATTAAGGATTTAGGGGCCAATTCTGACTTTGGTGGGGACACTGCCAGCCCACAATGGCAGCAGTCAGGAACAGGTCACCAAGCCGGCACCGCCTAACCACCAAATTCTGAGTTCACCGTGGGGCTGGCGGTGTGTTGGCACCGCAGTCATGTCAGTTGCATTTTTCTGGCTGAAGACAATAGTTCCCATAGAGATATGATTGGTTAATAATTATACCTAAATACAATTGTATTGATATTATACCAAGTAGTAGTGATAGAGGGGTAATAACAGCCACAGTAATACATAGCAATAATCAGTACTAGAATTGACACTATTCTCACCTACATACATTAGTGCAGAGTGCATTTTAATTGTGAGAGAGACCCAAAACAAATAAGGAGCCTATATGAATCAATTCAAAAGTAAATTCATATATTACACCTAAAAACGGTTTCCAAATGAGCCATAAAGGACCTAAACCAATTCAAGTCCATTTGTATAAACCCAATTGTAGTCAATGAGCCAATGTCTATAAGTTTGTTTTTGGCTCAGTCAACGACGTTTTGACCCTCAATTATAGGGTCTCATCAGAACAAATAATTAGCAGGGGACATCTAATCCATACTTATACCTGTGTACGTAACCACACCCATGCAATTGTTAGGTCCTAGATATTAGGGTGTCTCAGCACGCTTGACCATTGTCATAATCATGATCCAGCAACTCATTTAAGGTCCTATGTTGATGCCACCAAGGAACCCGTTCAGTAACACGGTCAATCTGCTTCTCAGGTGATGCGTAAAAAATGATTATGATGTACACAAGCACAAACCCCTAAGTCAGGGGTTGATACGTATTAGGTAACCCTTCGGTCGCCTTGACTGCTAAATCGATGTGGCTTCTGAAGGAAGCAAAAAGGGAATCCGTATGAAAAGATGCGCATGATCGCACTCTTCGACAGCGGGTCCATTCTGCCTCGCTGTGAACCCTAATGGAGGCTCTTGTAACAGACTGAAGCCAATGCTGGCCACGCTGCAGTGCCACCAGTGAGTCAGATGCACTGTGTCCCCAGGAAGTGACACAGTGCGTGCACCTGACCAGTCGGCACTGGGAGTGGGGCATCCAGTGAGCTACAGCTCACATTTCTGGATGGCAGAATCACCCTAGGGCCATTGTTGTGGCACTTTACTGCCTTTTTGACAACTTTCACCCGGCGGGGACCCTGCCAGGTGAAGGTATGCGGAAAGGCAGGTCCTGATCAGCCTGGCAGATGATGTTGCAGGCCCACCTCCATTGACTGCCTCTGTTGTCACCACTGCTACTGCAGTAGCAGTAAAGTTGGAGTTGGTAGCGGTCCTGAAGAGGAGTCACTGCCTAAGTCCTGATTGGGCAGTCGGACTGCCGAGGAGGCGGCGGTCTGACCACCAAAAACTTTACAGCAGAACAGTGCCCGCCAAAGTCGGATTCAGCCAATAATGTAAAAAAAAAAAACATTCAGTGCTCTCTTTTGTTATCTTCGTAGATGTACTTTCAGGAAGTCCAACCGTTCTGATATTCCTCTTCCATGATGGTCCCTTTGAGGTCGAAACTTTTAGCTTTTACATTTCACCTGACCATTGTTTTGCCTATGCTCTCCAGTTGCACTTTATTTTTTCAATTTTGTCGTATGATGCTCAGACAGGACAAAGTCCATCTTTTGCCTGCCACCATTCACACTTTTCTCACGTTCTGAAATAAACTATAAAATATTGACTACTTGACAATTCCGTTGTGCAGACCTCGGTAGTTCGATAGACCTAGCAGGAAAGTTTGATACGTTTTGCCACTCCCTGGTAATACCTAGGTCTGACTCTGGGAGAGTCGGAATAAGAAGTGCTGCCAGCCTGGGTAAAAGTAACTAATTTAACTTGGGTAAAGTGATTGACCATTCTAATACTGCTGTAACTTGAAATCAAGGAATCTATTTTAACACCTTTGGTTTCGTGAATAGGCTACGCTTTTCCCATGAGCAGGGTTTCATCTTTGGTTTGCAGATGCCACCATTTGCCATTAATTTCTAATTGCTCACAGTATAGTTCTCCAGTAAATTTGAGTTGCAACGTTCTTCTGCCTTCACAAACACAACAACAAACTAACTGAGACCAGAAAATACAATGTTCCAGCCAGCTCAAGTCATTTAGTGGAGACCACAATGTACTCACATAAACTCATTTATTACTCAGTTGCTTAGAGACAACGTGACGGATGTCCCGTCCGCACTATTACCTTCCCCGTCGAATATAATGAGGTCATAAAACGCCGGACGGGATACCGGTCACGTTTGCGACCAGTGATGAAGCAGAAATAAAGGTTTTACATTTAGTAGCGCTTAAACGTAGTGTTGAAATAATCATGTGTGACTTTAACCGAACTAATGAAGATTGTACGGGGACAAAACGTGCCCTTAGAGTAGTTTGCCAACATTTATAAGCGTGCTTTATATAACGTGATGTATTAGAATTGCACTAATCCGACATAATCGTAAACGTGTGCTATGATTTGCTTGTTTGAAATGTTTTAGCTTAGCATAACTTTAGTGCAGGCTTTGGCCTAGTTGCCTGGTCTCACGATTTAGATGCTCGTATTTTTCCAATGTGCTAATAAACTTGTATTTTTGCTTGAAGCTGTACTTTTCCACTGAGATCGTTCACATACTTATCTTAAAGTTTCGTGCCAGCTTGGCATTTTTCTCTTTGCTCCAAGGTCAATCTGCAGGTGCGGACAATGGAAGCTCTGAAAGTGAGTTAATTGGTATAAAATGTTGCAACTTGCGTACCCATCTCCAAGGATAATGTATGCTTAAGTAAAAGCTTGAGAACTGTCGTTTTTTGATTGGACAATTTGAAGCTAACCTATGAACCCTCCAATGGAAGACCCTACTGGATTTGCACTGTTGTCTATTTAAACCAGGTGCACGAGAAGAAAGTAGCCATTTGCCAGCCATCGCAGCCATTACCAGCTCGATACCCGCCATTTTGCAGGACACCGTAGCC
Organism: Pleurodeles waltl; assembly: GCF_031143425.1. Taxonomy (NCBI): domain Eukaryota; kingdom Metazoa; phylum Chordata; class Amphibia; order Caudata; family Salamandridae; genus Pleurodeles; species Pleurodeles waltl. Next base: position 471,431,850 of record NC_090450.1, read on the forward strand.
ATTATGGCCCACCTTGCTGCGACGCCATTTTGAAAGAGACTTTGATGCTTTCTCTAATCGAGAGAAAGAGACTTTAAATGATTCTTGCCCTAGAGACTTTAACTTTGATCCCTTTGCATGAAGTAGTAGTTTTACCTTGCCGCCGTGAGGCAATTGCCCCGTCCACCCCTGCCCCTTTGCCCCGTCCCATGCTGATCGAGAAACGGTACCTGTGAGACGAAGACTTCCTTGTATGCTGATCGTAATTGGTAAATATGAAAGGAAATTGTACAATTGCATTGTGTTTCTTTTAGGTAACCACCTGCTGATTTTTGACAAGAGCCCTAGCTAGGAGTTTTCTAAATTAATGTTGCTAAATTGTTTTTGCATGAAGTCCCACATGCCGATGCTAATTTGAGGTTAGATGAGGATTCCTTTTGTTGCACGATGCAATTTGAGACCTTGTTATGCTGACTAAATGTATGCAATTAGCTCATTACAGATCATAGTATTAGTGATTTGCATTGCTATTATCGAATGCCTTGTTATTCAAATGCTGCATAGATTGCACCTGTTTCGCCGCTATGGACAGCTATTAATGTTCATTTATGTTTATCATTTGGTGTTGAGACACATCTATATTGTGCTAGCTTTGTTAATATAGGGAAATAAATTCACTAACTTTGAATAAACTGGTGTGGTTATTCCTGACTGAAAGGTCAGGGTTCGCTGAAATGTATTCTGGATTAATTGTTAGGTGTTATGTTGATCAGGGTATTGCTTATGTTCGTTATTGATTATTGACTTGATTAAATTGACTGATCTCGGGTGAAGAGAGTCCCACTTAGCCAAAAGATTCATCGGCCTAAAGAGCGTCCAAGTACAGGTAAATTATTAGTACGGAACGCTCTATCAGTAGATGGTAGCAGAGGACAGTTTCGTCTTTTGGGACCCCGTACTCTTAAAGTACATGGTGTTGAATTAACGGTTTCGACTTTTGAGACCACACTCGAGAAGTTGAATTAGATTTTCTTGGGTAAAATAGATTGACAGAATGATGATGGGCTAGGTCCCCTGCGACTTTCCCGGGGTCTCGGAGCTTGCGAATGAAGAGAATGGAGGTGTGGAATCGGCGTTGACGGTACTAGTGATGGTATGAGTGAAGTTAGGGTTTTGCGCTTGCACAGCTTATTGCAGCAGATTGTGTGAAAAGGTTGCGAGGAATTTTTTCTTTTTTAGAGGATAGCGGAGGTGCGACTCCGAGTGTAGAAGTAGAGAAGTCGTCGAACTTCATAGAAAATAGCGGAGGTGCGACTCCGAGTGTGAGAGTAGGGAAGTCGTCGAACTTCATGTGCGTGTGGCGCTTTGTGCAGAAAAAGGTCCACGTGGTTGTTGTTGTTGAGACGGGCCCTGCGAGGTCAAGAGACTCCGGAGTATGTTGTTTTATGTTGTGGTCTGGTCGGTTTAGTAGGTTGATCGGGCGTGGTCAACGAGTCGGTACGTGTGTTAAGGGAGTGAAAGGAACTTCGACTTCAGGCTTTGACAAAATTCTAAGTGCACTAGAATAGATCATTGACAAGTTGAGAGTAGGTCTGCGGGTCAGATTTGCTTGCGAAAGTGGGGACCGAGAAAGATGGAATAACTGCTGAGGCTAGTGAAAAATCCCTAAGGTCCTGAAGCGACTGTGTTACCCTTCCTGTAGTAAACCGACAGATCTGTTTTATTTTGGTAGCTCGCGATACATGCAAGAAGTTGTTACGAGAGGAGCTGAGTGAAGGAGGACTAGCCGCGAGGCTTTGTCAGCCGCAGTGTGTGTGAGTGTGACGTCACTAGGAGCCGCGCTGGGATAGGTTGGTTGGAGAGAAGGGTCGCGCACGGATTGGACGCAGTCCGTGGGGCTCGATTGGAAGGGGAAAGGCAAGCGAAGAGTATTCCGGGAATTAAAGTCACCTATTGATTACAAACTTTGTGAAATAAAAGACGAGAAGATGACATTTTTTAAAGCATTAAGGAGTGCGATGAAGGGGGAGTCTTACATTAAAGCGAGCGTAGGAGAAGAGACGCCGCCCGAAGGTACACCAGCTTACATTGTAATGGAGGAAAAGGGGGTAGCTCCATGCCTTTGGTTAAAGCAATGGCACAAGCTGACAGAGAAGCATGGGAGCGTAGCATTCCCGATCCATGGGACATTCAATATAAGGATACTAGAGAATTTGAGATTCACGATGTACGACATGAAGGTACCTCCAAGGCCAGCACAGTTTGAGGCTCTAGCGATTTGGGAACTAATGGCTAGACAGCAACAGCAAAATAGGTTCGAGACCAGGATAAGAAAGGTAGAAAAGACACTAGCGGACGCTAGGTGGGATAATGCACAGAAGGTGTGGAGGTCAGATGTATTGCAGGGGATAAAATTGTTTCCCGCAATTACTAAGGAAGAAGAGGAGACAGGTAAGAAAGCTACCTGTAAGACAAGCAGAAGGTGTTCCAAGGATAGAGAGGAGGAGGAAAAGTTGAGAAGAGAAGAGGAGTTAGAGGATGAGGAGTTAATCATGCAATTGCTGAACGACCGTCCACCACCTTATGCAGAGAGTGGACAAGGTCCAAGTACCAGTTCTGCCCCTCCGGCATCGGTACAGAACAGTGAAAGTCAGAATTCAGGAGCATCATCGGGATCTAAGGAACCGAGTCTACTGTTCACCCCGCAGATACCGCAGGTTAGGAGAATATATCCAGATGTGCCCATGTTGAAACCAGCAGAAAATTATCAGCCGCAGATCCCAGGGTACTACAGCAGTGACAACAGTGCAGGGATGATTCTAGGTCCAACCGTAAGGGGAGTACAGGATGGTCACAACCCGACATTGGTACAAGCCGAATCAACTCAGTTTTTGATGCCTCAAAAGCAGATGCAGGGGGGAAACGCACATGCTCAGATGACGGGGAGTCAAATGGGCATGCCGGCAATGATGACCCATAGTGTGGGAATGAACATGTCTCAGAACTTGGGAAATGGACAAAACCCAGATGCGATATCACTACCCATTACTGTAGGTCCACCAATACCTCTGTACAGTCAGCCTAACTTAGGTATGAGCGGTCAGGGATCAATGCTGCAGAATGGGACAGAAAGGAGGTGCATAGAAAACACTCCAGGGATAACTCCGATAGCGGCTCAGCCAACTGGACCCGGATCCTTGATGGAGTTTAGTCCCATATGTGCTCAGTCAACACTGGTGAGGTCGAGTCCCCCACTGGTGATACCGCTGTCATCGAACACTGAAAAGCTGCCGCAACCATCAATGGCAGTCGATGTGAATGCTACACTTATGGGGTTGAATGCGCAACAGCTGACACAGTGGTTCAACAGTCTGAATTCCACACAAAGCTCAGCCAGTGGGAAGGGAGAAGACTATCTGAATAGGGTCAGGTTGAACATGGAAGCACAAGAATTGGTGGAAGGGACTGTGGGTGTAAATAGGCTAGAGTCCTACTCGGAAGAAGAGCTGAGGTATCTATGTCCCAGGATTACGAGAGAAGTGAACAAGGTACATAAAAGCTTGCAAGAAGTAGCTGACAAAAACGGGGTTGATATAGACAAGACGAAACACTTGAGCAGGAGCTATAGGTTGGATTTCGGGACCACAGATTTTGAACACATGAGGTCAGCAGGCATGAAGGCGCACCTTAGAGAATTGCTGCAGAGTGCACAAGTGTGGAGGTGCTTAGACAAGTGGGAAAGCAGGTGGGTAAAGAGAAAGGAAAAGAGGAGGGACAGTGCTACAGAACTCAACGAGAAAAGACCGCAGAGTAGTGATGCAGTAACCATGTTACCAATGAGGGAGACAGCCGGGGGAAAATTAATACATGTACCATGGCACAGAAGCGACATTCAGTCTTTTACGGATGATTTTCCCAAACTGAGAGAGAAACCGATTGAATGGTATCAACAGACTGACAGGTTTGTGAAGCTTGCAAAATGTCTCTGGGAAGACCTGAACACTCTCTTTGAGATTGTGGTTCCGGCAGATTTGTGGGAGGATTGCAAAAGAGCTGTAGGTTGGCCGACAAGTGAACCAGAAAGAGACAGGGAGACGGGTGCACCATCACCTATGGTGATGAGCTTGTACTACAAGGTGATTGAGCATTTGAAGACGAAAGTTGCCGCGAAAAATGTGGATTGGCAGAAGATCGATCGAACGGCCCAAGAGGCTAAAGAGTCGATTCATAGTTACTATGAGAGGTTGTTGAAGGCGTTCAAAAACTACAGCGGCACGGAAACAATAGAGGCGAAGGATATGCTTCATTTTGTGTTCAGATTTGTGGAAGGGCTGAGACCAGAGATAAGTCAGATGATAAAGTCGCATTTGATTTGTTGGCAGTCGAAACCTATTGATGAGGTGTTGAATTATGCGAAATACTGTAGCAATGAAATTGAAGTGAAACAGAAAAGGTTGAAAGAGAAGGTGATGATGATGCAACTTAAAGCAGCTCAGACAGGTCTGCAAGGTTTGCAAGGGATGCAAGGGTTCCAACAGCAGGTACCGCAACCGCAGCCACAGTTGCAGGGAAATATGATGTTTCAGCCACAGGCGAGAGGCAGAGGCAGAGGAGGTTTTGTGAATAATGGTCCGGATTTGAACACTGTTGTGAATGGTGTGCAGGCAATGAAGAAGGTGATGCCGTGTCACGTGTGCGGAATAGTCGGTCATTGGAAACGCGAGTGCCCGATGGTGGTGCAGGAAGGTGCAGGTGCAGGTGTTGGTCAGCAAAACAATGATGTCAATGCATTTCAGACAATGAGGGGACCGAAAATGAGAGGTCCAAACCCAAATTTTCAGACCGTAAATCAGTTGCAGGGATTACAACCTATGCAGCCGCAGCAGATGCAGATGCCCCGTATGCAGATGACGCAAATGCAGCCAATGCAACAGCAGTTACCCATGGTACCTAATCAGCAAATGCAAATACCTTTGGCACCAATGAGTCAGCAGCAAGTGATGGTTCCTCCACAGGTCTGGGGTCAGGTAATGAGTACAAATGGCACAGTACAACAGTTCCCACTACACAGTGAGAGTGGAATAAACAATGTATGGGAGAGTGAAAGTTCAGGAGAAGAAGGAGATTGTGTGCTTGCAGCATCCTTGGAAGTTGATCAAAAGGGTCCGTACGTAAAGGGAAGAGTAATGGGTCATCGTGTCTCATTCTTGGTTGACACAGGAGCCACACGTTCAACTGTTAAGAGCAGTGAAGTACCAAATTTGCCACTCTCAGGGAGAACAGTTCAAGTGGTGGGAGTAGCAAACAGGCACCTGACGAACCCAATAACAGATCCGGTACCAGTCAGCATCGGTAACTATCAAGGGGTACATCAGTTTGTGGTATGTGACTCAAGCCCGATAGCACTGTTAGGGAGAGACTTGTTGTGCAAATTGGGTTGTTTGATTATGTGTTCGAACGAGGGAATAAAAATTCAGACGAGCAGTGATGGGGAAGAAGAGGACAGTGTAGAGGGGGATGAGATGGAAACTGTCGATGAAGTGTATCCTCTGATTTGTCTTTTCCCGATGATAACTGAAGAAGATATTCCAGCTGAATTACGGGAGACAGTCGGAAAGGAGGTGTGGGATATGACAGGGAAAGAGGTGGGATTGATGAAAGGAGTGGAACCAGTGAAAGTGACTGTAAAGCCCAATGCAATCTTTCCCCAGACCCCACAATACCACATGGCACAAGACACCCTCATGAAAGTTGCCCAACTTATTGACGAATTTGTAAAGCAGGGAGTACTGAAAGAAGTGTTGAGCAGTCCATGTAATTCACCAATCATGGGACTAATAAAGCCGAGTGGAAAGGTCCGAATTGTGCAGGATTTGAGGAAAATAAATGACATCATAGTCAAGTGTTGCCCTGTCGTACCAAATCCAGCTTTGATAATGTTTCAAGTCCCTTGCGATGCCGAGTGGTTCTCAGTCATCGACTTGTCACAAGCGTTCTTTTCGGTGCCTCTTCATGAGGACAGCCAATTTCTCTTTTGTTTCAAATTTTTAGACAGAGTTTACAGTTGGTGTCGAATTCCTCAAGGGTTTTCTGAGTCACCGTCAATCTTCAATCAAATTCTAAAGAAAGATTTGGAAGCATTAGAATTGCCATTCGAGTCAACCCTAGTACAGTACATTTATGACTTACTGGTTGCATCAAAGACAGAAAGTGGCTGCACAGCCGATACCATTGCTCTGTTGAACCATTTGGGAAGGAATGGACACAAGGTGTCTCCTTCCAAATTGCAGTTCTGTCAGAAGAAAGTGAAATACTTGGGTCACCAAATAGAGAAAGGGTCACGGAGAATAATGAAGGAAAGAATAACGAGTGTACTTCAAATGAGTCCACCCAAGACAAGGAGAGAGGTGAGGAAGTTTTTGGGAATGGTGGGCTACTGTCGCCAGTGGATTCCCAACTTCTCAACTCTAGCGAAGCCTTTACTGAAACTGACCCAGAAGGATGCCTTGGATCAAATTGAGCTGAAAGGAGATGAGATGGATGCTTTTATTGAACTAAAGGAATGCATGTGCAGGGCTCCAGCTTTAGGTATGCCTGACTACACAAAGCCTTTCACATTGTTTTGTCATGAACGTGATGCATGTTCTTTGTCTGTCTTGACTCAAGCCCATGGTGGCATAAACAGACCAGTAGCGTATTTTTCAGCTACTTTGGATCCGGTCGCAGCAGCACTTCCAGGGTGTTTGCGCGCCGTAGCAGCAGTTGGTATCAGCCTCACTCAGCGTGAAGGAATAGTGATGGGACACCCAGTAACAGTCATGGTCCCTCACTCGGTTGAGATACTTTTGACCCGCTCCCGAACGCAACACATGACTGGAGCAAGACTCACAAGGTATGAAACGATAATTCTGGGCTCACCGAACGTGCAGCTGAAAAGGTGCACTACGTTGAATCCAGCAACATTGCTTCCTGGTGAAAATGCTGAAATTGAGAACGCTGAAGACGTCGAGCATGACTGCCTTCAGGTGACTGAATTTTGCACAAAACCTCGACCTGACATTAAGGATACTAAGCTTGATGAAAATGACCAAATTGTTTTTGTTGATGGTTCATGTCTAAGAGATGGGATGGGAATTTTGAAAGCAGGATATGCTGTATGTACTGTAACAGGTGTCTTGGAAGCGGGCTGGCTTCAAGGAGTCTATTCTGCACAAGTAGCAGAACTTGTAGCCCTTACAAGAGCATGTCAACTGTCTGCATTGATGAAAGTCACCATTTACACTGATAGTCAGTACGGGTTTGGGATTGTGCACGACTTTGGCCAACTATGGTCACAGAGAGGTTTCCTGACTTCTTCAGGATCCCCAGTGAAAAACGGGGAGAGAATAAGGGAATTGTTACACGCCATTCAAATGCCAGCCGAAGTTGCAGTGGTAAAGTGTAGTGCTCATACAAAAGGACAGGACTATGTTTCTCTGGGAAATGCATATGAGGATCAAGTCGCAAGATTTTGGCCCTCATTCTGACCTTGGCGGGCGGCGGAGGCCGCCCGCCAAAGTCCCGCCGTCAGGTTACCGTTCCGCGGTCGAAAGACCGCGGCGGTAATTCTGACTTTCCCGCTGGGCTGGCGGGCGGTCTCCTTCAGACCGCCAGCCAGCCCAGCGGGAAAGAGGCTTCCACGATGAAGCCGGCTCGGAATCGAGCCGGCGGAGTGGAAGCTGTGCGACGGGTGCAGTTGCACCCGTCGCGTATTTCACTGTCTGCGCCGCAGACAGTGAAATACATTTAGGGGCCCTCTTACGGGGGCCCCTGCAATGCCCATGCCAGTGGCATGGGCACTGCAGGGGCCCCCAGGGGCCCCGCGACCCCCCCTACCGCCATCCGGATCTCGGCGGTCCGACCGCCGGGATCTGGATGGCGGTAGGGGGGGTCAGAATCCCCGCGGCGGTGCAGCAAGCTGCGCCGCCGCGGAGGATTCAATGGGGCCGCGGTACACTGGCGGGACCCCGCCAGTGGTGCCGGTCCGACCGCGGCTTTACCGCCGCGGTCGGAATCCCCATTGAAGCACCGCCGGCTTGTCGGCGGTGCTCCCGCGGTCCTCCGCCCTGGCGGTCAAAGACCGCCAGGGTCAGAATGAGGGCCTTTGTGCCTTGAACTGTATATTACTCAGAGATGAATGGAATTCAATAAATGAACCAGAACTCGAACCAGCTGAAGCATTTGCCTTAAAGGTCGTAGATACAATAGATGAACTAAAAGCATTACAGAATAACGTCAGGGAGGATGAAAGAGATTCCTGGATTAAATCACAATGTATAAAGAGACCAGACGAGTTATGGGTTTCAAATGAGGGAAAATTTGTCTTGCCAAACAGTCTCTTATCACAGCTTGCGCGGTTCTATCATGGGCAAGCTCACCTAGGGAGAGATGCCATGATAAGATTGTTCAAAACTGATTGGTTTAACCCCAGATTTCGTCAAGCTGCAGAAGCAGTTTGCCATCGATGTGTCACTTGCCAGCAGAGGAACCCAGGGAAGGGAACAGTTGTGAACGCGAGCCACATTGGTAGAGCAAGTGGCCCGTTTAGTCGAATGCAGATAGATTTCATTGAGATGCCTGTGCATGGAGGTCTGAAGTATGTGTTGGTGATTGTGTGCATTTTTAGTCACTGGATTGAGGCATACCCCACACGTAGAAATGACAGCCTCACAGTTGCAAAACTATTGTTGAGGGAGTTGATACCACGTTTCGGATTCCCGATCTCTTTAGAATCAGATAGGGGAAGTCACTTCAATAACGAGGTGATAAAGTTACTTTGCGAAGCGCTGAACATTGAGCAAAAACTGCATTGTAGCTATCGCCCTGAAGCCTCAGGACTGGTGGAACAAATGAATGGTACACTGAAATCAAGAATGGCGAAAATATGTGCATCGACAAATTTGAAATGGCCTGATGCATTGCCCTTGGTGCTAATGTCAATGAGAAACACCCCTGATAGAAAGACTGGATTGTCCCCGCACGAAATTCTCATGGGCAGGGCCATGAGACTTCCTGCAGTTCCCGCAAACGCGCTTTTGAATATTACAGATGATATGGTGTTAGACTACTGCAAGGGTCTGGCTGACGTGGTTCGCTCTTTCTCTCACCAGGTGGAAGCAACCACCTTGCCACCGATCCAAGGTCCAGGACACGCACTGAAAGCAGGTGACTGGGTCGTGGTAAAGAAGCACGGGAGGAAGTCGTGTCTGGAACCCCGTTGGAAAGGCCCTTTCCAAGTGATCCTGACGACAACTACCGCTGTGAAGTGTGCGGGGGTTCCCAACTGGATTCACGCCAGTCACACAAAGAAAGTGTTGTGTCCCACAGATGAGGAAGTTGAAGCGCTGAAACTGCCAGTGCCTGATAAAACAGTGCTGAGTGCTGGGACAGAGCAAAACCGAACTGAAAGTGAACAAGCAGGAACGGAAGAGAGAGAGATATTCTCTGAGGAAGAAGAGACCAACTCACTTGGGGAAGACCAAGGAGAAAGTTCAGACAGCGACGTAGCAGCTGAAGGTGACAAAGAGCCTGAAGCAGCTGAGGGTAGCAAAGAGCCTGAAGCAGCTGAAGGTGACAAGGAACCTGAAGCAGCTGAAAGTGATAAAGAGCCTGACGAAAGTAACGGTGACGAAGGGCTCGAAAAAGGTGAAAAAGCAGGAGAGCCTGATCAGAGGAGGGCTTTCCCAGAAGCAGACGATACAGAAAAAGAAAAGGAGAACGTGATTGATTCCCCAGAAGGAGGGGACAAGGCAGAACAGAACGAAAGAGTTCAAGCTTCCACAGAAAAGATCGCAGGTCCATCAAATGGACACGGTGCAAAGAGGAGACTAAGTATATCACCAATAAAACAAAGGACTGAAGAAAGTTTGAACGACGGAGAAAGGCCAAAAGTGAAAGAGAAAAGAAAAGAAGTAACTGTCGTGGTACCATCCCCGAGTGAAGAAAAAGACTTGACAAAAGTGGAAAGTACCAGCGAAGCAGAATCGAAAAGAGAAGCAAAATTGAAAAGGAAAAGGATACCGAACAGAAGATATTCCGGTCCTGAATGGGCATATGTAGTTCATGACGATTGGACCGACGAATTTGTATCTCTAAGCCTCGAGAACGAAGAAGAAGAGATACCAATAGAAAAGAAAAGTTTTATGGACACTGTTGATTGAAAGGGTGATAAATGACATTGCTTGCTACAATCTAACGTGATACAACCAGCTGAGACATTGCTAAACCGGATGAGACTTTTGCTGAACTGATAAAGACTGAGTTATTGCCGAATTGAGACAAATGCTGCTAACCGATAAGTGACTGGCCTCTTGAAGAAGACTGTGTGAACATTGCGCTCGTTCAGCTTTGTAACTGAATTGCTAAATAGTTTCATTAATAGGTGCTTCTAGCTCTCTGATTCTATACAGATCATGACGCAAAACAGCAGAAAGAAATATTGTAAATATGTGTGCATAGGCTTGATAATTGCATGCGTACAAATAATAATGGCAATAGTGCTTGCAATGCATGGAAAGGGTGAGAATGAGAAAATTGATGCTTCTACCTTTGCTCCTGTTACTGTCACTGAACTAACCGCATTGAAAAGACTAGAATTAGATGAGAGACACTTGCATGATAAGAAGGAGCTTTCATATAATGTTTTCTATCGCTTGCTAACAGAATATGTTGAGACTATGGATGCGAAAGATTGTTATGTGTGTACACAGATACCGACATCAGTAAAGGAAGGGGTGACTTATCACCACATGCCTCTTACATACGGGATCACATGTAGTATAGTAATGTCTAGATTTTATGGTCAAACTAACATACAGTATTTTTACTCGAATTATGATGTTACCTTTGCATATGTTCCTATAATAGCGCAGCTAAGCCAGATTGCTAAGGATTGGGATGCTAAAATAATGAGGGAATTTTTCGAGCCAATGCTACCTTTTGAAACGGCTCACGCTCATAGGGAAAATCTTACCTGCTCGCTCTCTGCAGTAGAAATAAGCTTTTAGATCGTACAGATGATAGAAGGGCACAAATGAATGCGAAATTAGAAAAGGAGCTACATAAGAGGACTTCAGTAGATAATTATGATTTTGCTGCAATAAAGACACAAGGGAGAATAGCTTTAGATGCTTGGCATGTAGGGAAATTTTGTATATATCGAGGTGAATCTTATTATGACAACATTTTCGTAGGAGCGAGTGAGTGTAAACATACGTTTATCTTTAAGGCCAAATGGACATTTATGATGAACGGACTTGACCCTGTCATTCCAGGTGTATATTACATTTGTGGGTATAATGCCTATTATCGTCTTCCAAAGGGATGGTGGGGAAGATGTTATTTGGGTATAGTGTTCCCAAAGGTTTATCAACTGGATGACCTATCGATGATTCAAAAGACATCTGGATCCCATCGTATCCAGAAAAGAGAGACCGCAGCTGCTGTGGTAGGAGATATATTTGGAGCCATGATTCCTTCATTGGGAGTTGTGTTGAATTCCATCAAAATAAGAAAGTTGTCTACTATAGTGGATAACATGTTGACAAAGTTTTCAGGTGCTATAATTCTGATAGATGCTGAGCTTGCAGCGGAAAGAGCTATGACTCTTCAAAATAGGCTTGCTTTAGACATTCTTTTAGCAAAAGATGGCGGCGTTTGCAAAATGCTTGGTGCACGACACTGTTGTACGTATATTCCCGATAACAGTGTGAAAATTAAAACTATGCTTGCTAATCTAACAAAAGAGAGTGCAGATTTGAAGGAATTGAAAGAACCAGGAGTGTGGGAGAAGGTTGGAAAACTACTTGCTTCAGTGGGAAATTGGATTGGGGAATTTGGAATGGAATATTACTAAAAATAATACAGGGAATATTAATTGTACTGATTTGCATATTTGGAATTTGGGGAATAAAAAGGGGAATAATAATGATTATGGAAAGAATTAAAAGAAGGAAGGAAGAGAAAATGATGAAAAGAATGGCAGAAGAATACAAAGCGAAAACTAGGGGAATTAAAAGGAAAAGAGAACTGACAGAATTTTAATGGAATAAAATTTGTGGGAATAGTTTGTGTGATGACAAGTAGTCATCAGAGGAGGGATTGATGAAGCAGAAATAAAGGTTTTACATTTAGTAGCGCTTAAACGTAGTGTTGAAATAATCATGTGTGACTTTAACCGAACTAATGAAGATTGTACGGGGACAAAATGTGCCCTTAGAGTAGTTTGCCAACATTTATAAGCGTGCTTTATAGAACGTGATGTATTAGAATTGCACTAATCCGACATAATCGTAAACGTGTGCTATGATTTGCTTGTTTGAAATGTTTTAGCTTAGCATAACTTTAGTGCAGGCTTTGGCCTAGTTGCCTGGTCTCACGATTTAGATGCTCGTATTTTTCCAATGTGCTAATAAACGTGTATTTTTGCTTGAAGCTGTACTTTTCCACTGAGATCGTTCACATGCTTATCTTAAAGTTTCGTGCCAGCTTGGCATTTTTCTCTTTGCTCCAAGGTCAATCTGCAGGTGCGGACAATGGAAGCTCTGAAAGTGAGTTAATTGGTATAAAATGTTGCAACTTGCGTACCCATCTCCAAGGATAATGTATGCTTAAGTAAAAGCTTGAGAACTGTCGTTTTTTGATTGGACAATTTGAAGCTAACCTATGAACCCTCCAATGGAAGACACTACTGGATTTGAACTGTTGTCTATTTAAACCAGGTGCACGAGAAGAAAGTAGCCATTTGCCAGCCATTGCAGCCATTACCAGCTCGATACCCGCCATTTTGCAGGACACCGTAGCTATTATGGCCCACCTTGCTGCGACGCCATTTTGAAAGAGACTTTGATGCTTTCTCTAATCGAGAGAATGAGACTTTAAATGATTCTTGCCCTAGAGACTTTAACTTTGATCCCTTTGCATGAAGTAGTAGTTTTACCTTGCCGCCGTGAGGCAATTGCCCCGTCCACCCCTGCCCCTTTGCCCCGTCCCATGCCGATCGAGAAACGGTACCTGTGAGACGAAGACTTCCTTGTATGCTGATCGTAATTGGTAAATATGAAAGGAAATTGTACAATTGCATTGTGTTTCTTTTAGGTAACCAACTGCTGATTTTTGACAAGAGCCCTAGCTAGGAGTTTTCTAAATTAATGTTGCTAAATTGTTTTTGCATGAAGTCCCACATGCCGATGCTAATTTGAGGTTAGATGAGGATTCCTTTTGTTGCACGATGCAATTTGAGACCTTGTTATGCTGACTAAATGTATGCAATTAGCTCATTACAGATCATAGTATTAGTGATTTGCATTGCTATTATCGAATGCCTTGTTATTCAAATGCTGCATAGATTGCACCTGTTTCGCCGCTATGGACAGCTATTAATGTTCATTTATGTTTATCATTTGGTGTTGAGACACATCTATATTGTGCTAGCTTTGTTAATATAGGGAAATAAATTCACTAACTTTGAATAAACTGGTGTGGTTATTCCTGACTGAAAGGTCAGGGTTCGCCGAAATGTATTCTGGATTAATTGTTAGGTGTTATGTTGATCAGGGTATTGCTTATGTTCGTTATTGATTATTGACTTGATTAAATTGACTGATCTCGGGTGAAGAGAGTCCCACTTAGCCAAAAGATTCATCGGCCTAAAGAGCGTCCAAGTACAGGTAAATTATTAGTGCCGAACGCTCTATCACCAGTAACAACCCCCCACCCTCCAATTTATAAATCAGGCCCAAAGCCATCTAGTAAGCCATTGAAAAAGAAAAGGTTTGCTAAATACTTTGAAAAAACAGGATGCACATTAGAAAACAAATCGAGAATGTCAGTTTTGTATTTTAATAATAAAGTAGACTGGGTTCCCAAGGCAGTGTTTCCCGTCACTTCCTGAACACAGGAAGCACATCATAAAGCGCGTGGCAAAATCCTTCACGCACAGTTTATCATGTTTGCTTCCAAACTCTTAGCTCGTGCTACCAGCAAAAACAAGCAGCTGTTTATTTTTTTAATCACATGCTGGGAATATGCCTCGTTTATTTATAGTGCGGGTAGTTATGCTCTACTTGAGTACATATTAGCAAGGTCGATATTTGGAGTCTGTCGTAAAAGGCTATCGATTCAACGGCCGTTTTAAAAAAAATGGACAAATGTGGCAGTTAAATGAGCCATCTATTTTATTGTCAAGGAAATTCATTAAACAGTTTAGAGGTATGTGGGTACAAATGCTCATTTTAAATGCAAAATGTGTTCGTGTGTAATTTAAGGGTTCACAACATTCCTCCATGGTTTATTAGAGTTGACACCCTGCCTCGGCCACTGACATATATCTGATTCGGGTCAGTATCAGACTTTGCTATTCTGCTGTTTCTCAATTGTAAATTGTGGAATTATGAGGTTGCCTCGTGTATTCATTCAAAATAGTAATCCAGCTTGAAGAGGCAGATATGCAATGCCCTTCGTAGCGTTCCAGTCACTGTTGAGTTCACAGAGAGCAGGAATTATCCATTCTAGTTAGTTTGACGAATTTCCACGTTTCGAGGGTCCTGGCAAAACATCAAGCTATTTCCTCATCAGGCTGAAAAACAGCATGTTCTGTTTTCGAGCTAACCGCAGGGTAATGTTCCCAGAACTGGGCCTCGAAATCTCTGCCTGCTGGAGCAACGGCGCTGTTCTCTGCACGGGAGAACTGCAGGAAATGCACCTGTCCATCGCAGCTCCCCGCCCCCGAGCAAATCTGTTGCCAATGGATCATTCTCTCAGGAAGATGTAAAACGCTATTTCGGATCAGGTATGATTCAGCACCGTGTTTACATGCACTGCATGGACTTGATTAGCCATGCTCATTGATATGTAAGCTTTTTGGGGGCGTATATGAGACGCTATGGCACACCAGAGCTTTGGAAAGGGCAATAGAGAGGGCATGCACCATGACTATCGAATCTAGAATATAGAGCTATGCACATATTGAGGATTAAATATTGAATCCAAAAAATGGAAAGGTAAATATGTATAGATTTTCTATACCTAACTCCACATATATCTACTTTGGTGAGATATATATCTTCAAGGTACATAGAATGTGAGCTTAGGAATATTAAATACATACTTCCGTATATGCGCTTACCTATCCCTCGATATTCTGCCCACAATATTCTTGTATGTTGATATTCTTGCTTTGGAAATTTAGTAGTACAACCGCTAGAGACCTTACTGACTTGGATTGACGAGGCCTCAGTCGTAGTGATGTTTTAGAAGTAAAAAGCCTTCTGTGAAAAATCTTTTTCCCCATGGGCCACCTCATTTCTCTCTATTCATTGAAGTCATGGCATTCACTAGCATGCCACAGAAGTAACTCAGATCAAATATTACTTGAACAAAGGAGGCAAGCGACACCTACTGCAATCAGCTTTCAGACCAGGGCAAAGCTGCTATATGGACACAATGTACTGACTGCTTCACTTCACTGAGAAAGGATGACTAATACTTCAGCTGCAGTTGGAACAAATGATCACATCATCCAGGTGGACATTTCATACTCTGCCAGGGCAGCTTCAGCTCCTAAGTAAATTGGTTTCCTTCATTACTCGCTAACATTTAGAAAGTAGTATGACTGGTTTAACAGCTCTCCTCACACAGTCTATCGCTCAGCTGAGCCTTCCCGGGATGTCCCATCTCCTTACTTTTTTTTTCCACATCTACCTTGCCATTGGGTAGGATCCACTGTGAAGCTAGTTTCCTAACGATGCAACTAGGCAACTATTTATGACCACAGGAAGGCTCCAAATTAGAACAATTTACCTTATGTTTATGGCAAGTGGAGGGCCCAAATCGCAAAATATTATTTTGCCGGGGTTTGCACTAGAAATTTGTCTTCTCTTGCTTATTGTTGCCCAGTGGCGTCCTGTCCTTTAGGGCGGAGGGGCCATGCCCCCCCACCTTTTGCCCCTCATGAAGAGTGTCTGTCAGGCTGAACAAAGGTCAGCCCGACAGACACTCTCCATGTTCAGCTCAGGCAGCCAGGAGCAGACATGCACGATTTGCGCACACTCCTGGCTGCCTGAGCTGAACTTTGCTGAGCTGAGGAGGTCACAGCTCCTATGGGCGTGACCTCCTCAGCTCGACAAAGGTGCCTCGAGGCCCTCCCCTGGGTGACGAGGAAAGCGTCACCAATTGACACTCTCCCTGGGCGCTTCAGTTTCAGCCCTGAAGTGCCCAGGGCGGGTGTCAATCAGTGGCACTTCGTTACAGAGTGGGGTGGGGTCAGCAGTCTCACTGACCCCATCCCACTCTGTGACGAGGCTGGTACTGCTGCCTTCCCTCATTGGCTGACCTGGAGGGACCTGGAGGCTGAAGGTAAGTGTGTGTGTGTGTGTATGTGTGTGATGTTTTAAATTGAATGTTTGGTGCACGCGTGCATGTTTGAGTGTTATGAGTGTTGTTAATGGATATGCGTGCGTGCGTGTGTGTGTGAAAGAATGAGTGTGTGCGATCTTTTAAAATGAATGTTTGGTGCGTGTGTACATGTTTGAATGGTATGAGTGTTGTTAATGGATATGCATGCGTGCATGTCTGTGTCTGAAAGAATGAGTGTGTGTGTGTCCCGCCCGCCCCCTCCCTCCTAAAGCTGCCGGCCGCCACTGTTGTTGCCGATATCAGATTTCGAGGAAAATCCCTTGAAGACAACTCAACGCATAACTGAGTATACCACCAAGAAAGCTGACGGCTGTGACACACACATACCTCACAACAATGAAAGACCATCGCCACAACACATTCCTCACCACAGATACTTGTGTAGGTTTATGGTAAGACACAAGGCCAGCTACCTAATGGTATTTCCATAGTAATAATCGAAAAGTGTAAATGAAGCACCAGACTGATAGGACCCACATGTGAAGCAAGCATGAGTACAGGGGATCAGGTATGAAACCTGAACACGAGGTGCTCGAAATAAAAATAAAACCAGGAGACACCTATTACGAGGCAGTGCAACCGAACCACAGGCATGAAAACAAAGATGAGTTGATAATGCAAGCCAACCAATTACCACCCTAGAACTAAACAGCCCCAAGGTAATGTTGGGTAACGCAGTGTGTAAAAACTCTGTTGCATACTTGCACAGACACTTGGAAGTCTGAGACTCCACGAGGGTAATACGAAGCTATACTTCAGACTTAAAAAAAAAAAAAATGTTGGTAATCAGAAAAATGCCTTATGGGCATTCAGGAGCGTAGCTTGGAGGGGAGTGGTGGTGGTATTTGGGGTGTTACACCCCTGAATAAATGAATTTTGAGGGGAATAGTTGGATACAGGGGCCATCAATCGAGTATGGTGAGATGTCTGTCTGATTTCACCTGGGGCTTTTGCATGCTCACATTGACAGAAAACACACACACAATATTTCACCTCTGTTTTGAAAGTCCTAAAAATGCTGATCATTTTACAAAATATTTCATTTCTCTCACTAAGTACTCATACCAATCTACATTTCTCTCCCTTTCCTCTGTCCCTTAAGCCCCTCTCAGACACGCATACAATTAGTTGGAAATGTCTATTTTTGCAGGGTTATCCGCAACCTTTTTGCCTCTGAACTGTTTTTGACTGTATGCTGCATTTCGCTTTTGCTGGCTGTAGGACCATGGACACTTTACCACTGCTGACCATCGCTAAAGTGCAAGTGCTCCCTGTCTAAATTATATTAGCGATTGGTTCATCCACGATTGGCATATCTGATTAACTAATAAGTCCCTCATAAAGTGCATTATGTGTGCCCAGGACCTGTAAGTCAATTGCTATTAGTGGGCCTGCAGCACTGATTGTGCCACCCACCTTGGTAGCCCGGTAAACATGTCTCAGACCTGCCCCTGCAGTGTCTGTGTGTGCAGTTTTAAACTGCCAGTTACACCTGGCAGGCACATCCACTTGTCAGGCCCAAACCTTCCCTTTTACTACATGGAATTCACCCCTAAAGGAGGCCCAAAGCAGCCCCATGGGTAGAGTGTAGTGTATTTAAAAGGTAGGGCATGCATTGGTGTATTTTATATGTCCGGATGGGTAAATACTGCTAATTTTGTTTTTCACTATTGCAAGACCTATCTCTCCCATAGGGTAACATGGGGTTTGCCTTGAAATATCTTCTAAGTTTAATTTCCCATTGGTAGCTGATAGAGATATGGGGTTTCGGGTCTCCAAACTCACAATGTAAAAATACATCTTTTGGTGAAGTTGGTTTTTGAATTGTAAATTTGAAAATGCCCCTTTTAGAAAGTGGCAATTTTCTGGCTTAAACATTCTGTGCCTCTGCCTTTCTGCTGATGACACAACTAGGTCAGGATGACAGTTGGGCTATTTGTGTATTCAATCTAGACAGTTACACAAAGGGAGCTGAGGTGTGCCCTGCATATCCTGATGGCCCATTACCAGGTTTATGGGTCTTCCTGAGCTAGAGTGGTGGGAGGAGCTCACACTTGCCCCTGAATAGGGCTGTGTCTGTCCTCACCAAAGCAGTCTCCAACCCCTTGAGTGTGTCTGGGGCCAGGGCAGGGAAAGGCAAGGTCGTGTGCACTACAAAGGCTTCTCCCTGAAGTTTTCCTACTTAAAAGACAGAAATGGGTATAAGTATTGGACCTCTGACACCACATACTTAGAATCCTTCTGGACTGAGGACATTTTGCCAGGAAGAAGAGCTGTATGCTGTAGGAGGGACTGGCACTCTGCCTGTTGCTTTGTTGTGTTGGCCTGCTGTTTGCTTCTTCTGTCCTGGTGGTGAAAGAGCTGGACTTGACTTTCTACATCCTGCTTCCAAAGGTTCTCCAAGGGCTTGGACTGAGTTTGCCTCCTGTTAAGAAGTCTCACGGACATCAAAGACTTCACCTGCCAGCACCTGGGCTCTCTTGCTGAGAGTCCTGACTTGCAAAGTGGTGCCCAATCGAGTTCCTGAGTTCTGGTGCAACAAGGAGGAAACCATGGCATAGATTTCCAGAATTACTTCAGAACCTGTGCCACTGTCTGACCACGAGCCGCTGCCTGCACCAGAGCTTTGGTCTCTGCTGATTGCAATGACCGCGACCTACAGCACAGTGCTGATGCCTCTGCAGCACTTTCAAAGTCCCACCACAGTGTGAGTCCAGAGTGCTGTGTCACTGACATCCATGGCACCCAACTCCAACTCCACAACAGCACCTGCGGCCCCATGGTGTAATCGCAAAACCGTGAACTCGACACCTCATGTCTTGACCTACTGGATTGATTGAACCCTACCTTGCTGTAATGAACCGACACCTCGCTGCCAACACCGCATCACCTCCTCAGCAACCATAAGGAACCAACGCCCTACCTCCCTATTGGCAATAAGGAATTAATGCCTTACTGGCTCCAGCGACGCCTCACCTCCCGACTCCATGCAACATCTTTTTTTCCTCATCCTTTTCCAAGATACTGTAACCAAGGTCTACATGACTCCATGGACAGCCGCACTCCCTCATGGGTGGCGCCAGACTGTTGGAAGCAACTCTGTGAAGCCATTTTGATAGCCCCAGCTGGAGCTATTGTGTCTCTAAGCACTATACTATGTTTATTCTTTGAAAATTCTTATTGTTACTTGTGTATGTTGGATTTTTTCATTTTGGTCTTATTTTACTCAGATAAGTATTGGCTATTTTTCTCAAGTAGTGTGGAGTACTTTGTGGTGTTTTTCCTTTGTTAATGTGTCTGTATGTAGAAATACTTTACACCTTGCCTCTAAGATAAGCTGGACTGCTTGTGCCAAGCTACCAAGGGGTTGAGCAGCGGTTATCATAGTTGTATGATTCTTTTACCCTGAATAGGGAGAGGGTCCCTACTTGGACAGGGTGCAGACCACTGCAAACTAGAGACCCCATTTCATTTTAACATTATAAGCCAGCGTGATTGTTGGAAAATCTGAAGCTCCAATCTTACTTGGCAGCTACACCCCCGTGAACAATCAAACAGAACATGGATGGGAGTCAGGTTCTGAATATGTAATGGGTAAGCAGAGTTTCTGTCAATAGAACCAAAGTCTCCTCTTTAGAAAGCTGCTCTGCTTACCTCCATTCCACCCACTCTAGGAAACACCGCCAACCTCAGTACAGTTGTAAGAAACTGATATCAAATTTTCATGCATGAGGATCTATCTTTACACAGATTCACCATGATGTAAAGTTATTTGACTGTCAAATGATGGCCCTCCTTTAATTTCTTTCTACAACAGTGCTTGTTACATCAACATTGCATTTAAATCCAATTACATTTGTTGCATGCCTACAAAAAGGGCAACTTACACCAGAGTGTAGTATTTGCACTTGTTATAAACAGTAGTGCCCATTTACTCCTCAAGAGATCTTGCACATGTTTGCTGATTCTCCTTGCATTTGCCACAATTTTTGCCTGGTGGTAACTGTGAGTGCAAAAGTGTGAAAACTGTATAAATAATATGCACAAAATGGATACAAATATATTTTGCCCATTTCATTTACACTTTTGTGCCAGTGTAAGAAGCAACAAGACTTTACTTTATATTTGCAGTGTTGAGTTACACATAATTCCAAATTAATAGACACAAATTTGCTCAATGTGAATGTTAACTCCAGATTTGTTATTAAGACTTTACTCTTATAGGAAATAATTTATCCAAGATATTGGTTATAAAATGGGGCGGAGTCATGAAAGGTGGAGCCAGGAGGCAGCGGCACCAGGAGGAGAACAGTCAATTCCAGTCAGCCTATGTCTGGCACTACACATACCTTCATTTTTCAGAATCTGCACCTAAAGAAATCGACAGCAAGCAAAATGTGAAAAGTAAAAGATAGTAAGGTTGTTTTACTTTACATAAGAGTCACAAATAGTATAAATTTTACAGCAGGGATTTAACACACCTGCTGCAGAAATCCATGTGTAACCAGCAAATTACTGACTATATTAGTGGTAAAATAGCACAGTTGGTTGCTCGAGAACCCTTCTAACTGATTTGACTCATAATATAGCTTAGAACTTAGACCAGCATGTAAAGTTTAGGTCACAGATGTGTAGTGTAAGAATAATAGCTAAATTAATTGTTGCAAAATGTTTAAGTAATTTGCAGGTAATACATTGCAATCCTGGTAAAATATCTCAGAGGGTTGAGCACCTTCTGCAATCAAGTGCATTAAAACTGCAAAGCAAACTCAGTCTTTGGATTCTAAATGGTCAAGAATGGAGGGACTGGGATTCTTCTTCAGCACAACACCGGAAAACAATCTGCCCCACCATCAAGACCCAACAATGGCTTCTCGCCACCCAAAGGCTCCAGTTGAAAACCTGCTGTATCACACAAATAGCTTTCTGTGAAGAAAGGGCCTGAATTCCTCCACTTCAAATTGGCCACATAAAAACACTCTCAGATCCAAAAGGCACAACTTGGAAAAAAAAAATCGTCTTAAAAAAAAAAGAAAGGGAGATACGTGATTTTCAGTTCTAGCTGTAGGACATTCTCCTGCCTTTTCTTCACTCAACTCCAGCCCACCTACTCTTTAGATAGACATTTAAAATTGCTATTTGAAAGCATAGAGGAAACGCAAGGGTGATGGACACAATCACTTGCCGTACACCCGCATAACAAGCAGACTAGTACCTCACAACCTGCTACAAGCCCACCCATCTCACATTTCTCACCTTACCATTCCTCTTGAGGATGTCATCACCTCAGCCTTCCAATACTAACCAATCTCAACTTCTCCCCATCTTCCTCCCTCTGCCCACACCTATTTCCAACACATTGTTTCCTACCACATTAAACAGCTCCACACTAGTTTTTGCTATTATATCTTCGCAGCAGGGGCTCCAATGTGTTGTTATTCATGGATTGGGAAACAGGTGCTCACAATGTTGTATGGAGCACTATTGTCCAAGGACAGAGATCAAGCAGTGCGTAGTAAGCCCCAGTAGCGGCTGGTGACATTTGAAAGTGGTGAGGCATAAATGTCGTGGATGAATGTTATGTCATGAGCAGAGCGAGTGAGCCCGACTATCTTAAGGGAAGTTCAGGGGAGCTCAATTAAAAAAAAAACAGCGGGCAAATCATTGCTTTATAATATTATCAGTAGACCTGCATGACTGTGAAAATGTAATGGCCATTTCACTGGAAATGTGCTATCTGTGAAAGATAGTGCACTATTGCACCATCCATCCTTTAGTAATATATTTGCAACAGTTTGCCCCATCTGCACGACCACGAGTTACATACTACAGCCTTACCACGGCGGCCTGAACTTTCACCTGAAGAATGACAACGACCCCAACTCCACCACCCTAATCGACAACCTCGTCACCCTCGGACTCAGACAACTCGTCACTACTCCAACACACTCCGCTGGCCACACGCTGGACCTCGTCTTCTCCCCTAGCTCCCATGTCACCGTCAGCCACACCACTGAACTCCCATGGACCGACCACCGCTACATCCATTTCACCTTCTAGAAACCCACCACACACCACTGCACCCAACAGATCCCCCGCCGCAACTTGTGCAAAATCAGCTAAGACCAGCTGAACACCAGCCTCGGCTGAAAACCACCCACCGAACCCACCAATCCCGAACTCGCAGCCTACAACCTCTGCCGCTGTATTGACGACTGCGCCAACACTCTCGCCCGCTCAATAAACCCTCCAACTGAGGTGCCAACAAGGGAGCCAGCTGGTTCACCTCGAACCTTCGAGCCTCCAAGCAAACCTGCCAGAAACTGGAGAGGAAGTGGCTCCTCGAACAGACAACGGGCAACCATGCCGCCTTCAAGAACGCCATCCGCAATCACCATCACCTCATCAGATGTGCCAAGAAAACCTCCTTCAAAGACCACCTGTGCAACTCCTTCGCCGCCTTCTTCCACCACAAGATCACAAACATCCATGACAGCTTCAACAGCCAGACCACCCCGCCAATCACCGACTCCTCAGACTCTCCACCCACCTTCAACTATGACCCCCTGCTCGTCTTGGCCAATGTGAACGAAGACGACACAATCAAAACCATAAGCACCATCCACTCTGGATCTCCGTCAGACCCATGCCCACACCACATCTTTAACAAAGCAAGTGCCACCATCGCACCCCACCTCTGCAAAGTCATCAACATCTCCTTCGAGACTGCGACCTACCCCGAGAGCTGGAAGCATGCTGAGATCAAACCCCTACTCAAGAAATCCATGGTGGACCCGAGAGACCTCAAGAACTTCTGCCCCATCTCCCTGCTCCCATTCCTGGCCAAGGTCATCGAGAAGATCGTCAACAGACAACTGACCCACTACCTCGAAGAAAACAACATCCTGGACCCATCCCAGTCAGGGTTCCGCAGCAACCACACTACCGAAACCGTCCTCATCGCCGCCACCGACGACATCAGGGCCCTGCTTGACAATGGCGAAACCGCGGTCCTCATCCTCCTGGACCTCTTGGACGCCTTCGACACCGTCTGCCACCGCATCCTACGCACACGCTTCCACAACAGAGGGATCCGGGACAAAGCTCTGGAGTGCACCACCTCCTTCCTCTCCGGCAGAACCCAGAGCGTCCGCCTTCCCCCTTTCCTGTCCAAAGCCTCCAAGATCATCTGCGGCGTTCCCCAAGGTTCGTCCCTCAGCCCTACACTATTCAATGTCTACATGGCCCTGCTCGCCCGCGTCGCCTGGCTACACAACCTCAACATCATCTCCTACGCCGACGACACCCAACTGATCCTCTTCCTCACCAAGGACCCCCTCACCGCCAAATCCAAACTCCACAAAGGATTGAAGGCTGTCACCGAATGGATGAGGAACAGCAAACTGAAGTTGACCTCAGATAAGACGGAGGTCCTCATCCTGGGCGCCTACCCCTCAGCCTGGGACGACTCCTGGTGGCCGACTGCTCTGGGAGCAGCCTCAACACCCACCAACCATGAACGCAAACTGGGCGTCATGCTCGACTCAACACTCTCCATGACCAAGCAAGTCAGCGCCGTCTCCTCATCCTGCTTCAACACCCTCTGCATGCTACGCAAGATCTACAGATGGATCCCCACAGATACAAGAAGAACAGTCACCCAAACCCTCATCAGCAGCAAACTTGACTATGGAAAAGCCCTCTACGCAGGAGCCCCTGCCAAACTCCTCAAACGACTGCAATGCATACAAAACACCTCTGCACGCCTGATCCTCGATGCCCACCGCCACAGCCACATCACTCCCCTTCTGAGAGACCTACACTGGCTCCCCGTCAACAAAAGGATAACCTTCAAGCTCCTCACCCACGCACACAAGCTGCTCCACAACACCGGCCCAGCCTACCTCAACAGACGACTCACCTTCGACACCCCGTCCAGCCAACTCCGCTCAGCCCACCTCGCCCTCGCCACCGTCCCCCGCATTCGAAGAGCGACTACCAGAGTCAGATCCTTCTCCCACCTTGCCGCCAAGACCTGGAACACCCTTACCCCTACGACAGACCGAAGACCTGTTGACTTTCAGGAAGGGGCTCAAAACCTGGCTATTTGAGCAGTAGCAGCACCCCCCCCTCCGCGCCTTGAGACCCTCATGGATGGTAGTGCGCTCTACAAATACACTGTTGGATTGATTACCATGTTCCTGATGAACAGATGTAGCTCATTTGTGACACTTGAGCCTTGTGCTACCTTTGGATTTCTCACAATCCTTATCATTTCAGTTATGCAACATTGATGGCATCACCCCCACTAAGACAATGGGCACAGTGGGTTGGGGTGACAATGGCATTGCAGTGTTTAATTATGGCACACCAGATCCACAGACCTTGACGTGATGCACTTTCATTGTGAGCCTGAGAATGCTGATGGTAACGCTGCACTTTCCAACATCATCCTCAACCCAAGGTGGGTGTTGGTAATGATGACATATAGATTCACCCTCTGGTAAGAATGCTGCAACTGCAGGAAACTTTCGGACCCGAATAAAAAGTGGGTACCTTTTATTTCGGAATAATAACCTCATAAAAAAACTAAAGAAAAGTGCCAAGATAACAAAGTGCCAACAGTTGCAATGAGTATAAAATGTGTCTTTTAAGATCTGATGGTTTAAATACATGGGTTGGCAGTGCTGTGTGTGTGCCATGACTGATGTGCATGTACCCTGAGTGATGTGGGTGCTTTGAGCAGGTGATATGCGTGTACTGTGGGTGAAGTAAAGTGTGGCCGGTACACTACATGTCTCATATAGAGCTGTAAGAGAACAGGAAGCAAAGCTGAGTAATAACAGGAGGGTTGCAATAAAAACGCCCGCGGGCAGACACCCAACACATATTTCAGTGCAATGACCTAGAAAAGATATGACTATTTGTATCCATGTCTAGAAACAAGATTCAAGGTAACTATGAGGAATTATGTTCTTGCAAATTAGTGAGGACTCTGAAATCCTGCTATTTGTTTCCCGTAACAACAAATATCAGATAGTGCCATTTGCTCTTTTTCTTTCATTCGTGTGTGCTCTTAATGACTGTCTCAGATGTTTGTCCCCTTTAGCAAGCTTTACTGTAAACTGATTGTTGCTGTGCGGCATACAAACACATTTCCTCTAGTTGCTCGACACAGTTTAATGCCGTCTTTCTTCGTTGCTGGAGCATTTTATTGCCGTTGCATTGACTGGGGGGCTTTGTGTTGCAGTAGAATCAGTAGCCAGTGCCTGCTTGCCAGCACATTGATTAGCTTGTCAGCCAGAACCTGGGGAGGTCGTGTAACCCCCTCCCCCCGGAATGCCAGGGGCCACTGACTTGAGAGGTCAGGAATACAAGCAGCCAGTACCTGTTTGTCTGCAACATGTGCAGAGTGGATTAACTTCTTTGCAGCTACAGACCTTGGAGGCCAACTGTCATAGAAGCCTAAAGCTTTTGGAATATTTAAATTCAGTGCAAGAATCAGCATTTTCATAATTTTTTATGATGACCCACTTTATTTATTTGTTGCAGATTTCTATAGCGCAACTCGACCTGATGGTATTCCAGCGCTGTACATGAGCACTCAGAGTCCTACATTACACAAGACCAAGAATCACTTTTCTTATTTTTTTTAGGTAAAATATGATTTGCCTAGAATCACGGACCAGTTCCGACGTCCGCCACATCAGCTCTGCGCTTTAATGCAGAGGTGCTTACTGTTTTTACCTAAAACATGCCATCATAAGGAAGAAGTGACCAAAAGTTTGCCTAAAACATTTTAGTAATCTGACATAGTTGAGAAACGTTGCTTTAAAGTAAACAAGCAAGCCTTGTTTTCAGTGAGTTAATTATAACACATACCTTTTTAAGAGTGAACATATAACTCGTCTTTGCATTTTTTTACAACGCAGTTGACAGTTCAGTTTGGGTCCCACTATTTTTTCTCAGTCTCCCGGTCCCGAAAAAACTTGGAAGCGCTGATAAATTCCAATGTGGCTAGTTTATTTTCAAAGCCATTCCTGCTATCACACCACGATTACAAATGAATCCTGGAGCACCACCTGCGTGCATCTCTTGAGCTAATCCAGACCCTGCTTCCTAGCATTTTGTAATATCAAAAAGCATAGGAGCAGTGTTAGCGTCAGACCTTATTAAGTGAACTTAAAAGGAGACGTGTGTAGGTTGATGGACCTTTTGACTGCGCTTCGAGTAGTTGCCACCATGTAACCCTGTACCAGTGCAAACCAATAGCAATAACAATCCATGACATCAATAATCAATAGGAGTCAGAAATGTCCACACACCATGACCTTTCGGCCATGAATAACCACACCTTTATGTAAAAGTTAGAATGTTTATTTCCCTATATTAACAATGATAAAGTAACATAACTTACTCTCAAAATCAAATGATAAACATACAGAAACAATACTGGCTGCCCAAAGCACTTAAATAATCTCAATCTTATTAAAGCTTGAGCCACTACACATTCTAACGTTACAGTACAAATTCATAGCACAAATAACTGCATAAACGAAATGATATACATTTAGACTCAGCAAAGGAAAGACATCAACTGATATTACATTTAGCGAAAATCATCAGTGAACACCCTAGCTAATTTCAGATTAGAATAGCATGTTTGGACTTTATGCAAAACAATTTAGTCAACACAAATTTGGAAAAACATCTAACTATGGCTCTATCAAAATTAGCGGTTGGTACCTAGGGACAAAAAGCAATTAGACATAACAATCAGCAACCATCGTCTTTCTACCTTACCTCGGTATGGTTTAGCAAGCTGTGACAGTCTTCGTCAATGGGACATCAGTTCCGACAGCTAGGCATCAGTATTCAGCATTAAAGTTCAGAAAAAGCAAAGTCTCTTAAGGGTGTTCGGAAAAGAAAAGCTAAACTCTCAAGGAGAATGGGGAGAATGGCCTCTCTCCTCTCTGTGCAGTCCGGCTAAGTTAGATTTCCTAAAACTACTTCCCACGTCCTTATTGGTTAAAGAATCACATGTTTGCATTTAGTCCAATGAAAGTAAAATGCCAAATCTACAAATTTACTAGTATACGGTTCGCATGTCTTTGATTGGCTCCTCTTCCCCTGTTCCCATGGTTTGGCTTGTCAGGTATCCACATTGTTGCGGTGTATGCTCCAGTCAGTGCATCCATTGTCTCCTCCTGGGAAGGTCATTCTTACACATACTACGATATACAATGGGCCATATTTATACTTTTCGCCGCAAAACTGCGCTAACGCAGTTTTGCGTCAAAAGATTTAGCGCCGTCTAACGCCATTCTGAAGCGCCATGCGGGCGCCGTATTTATTGAGTGGCGTTAGCCGGCGTTAGCCGACCGGCGCTGCCTGGTGTGCGTGAAAAAAAACGACATACACCAGGCAGCGCCGGCGTAGGGGAAAATGGCGTTTGGGCGTCCACAAATGGGGCAAGTCAGGCTGAGGCAAAAAAATCGCCTTACCCCGATTTGCGCCATTTTTTTACGACACCCAACCCCCATTAACATGACTCCTATCTTAGCAAAGACAGGAGTCATGCCCCCTTGCCCAATGGCCATGCCCAGGGGACTTATGTCCCCTGGGCATGGTCATTGGGCATAGTGGCATGTAGGGGGGCACAATTCAGGCCCCCCTATGCCACCCCAAAAAAAAAAAAAATACTTACCTGAACTTACCTTAATGTCCCTGGGATGGGTCCCTCCATCCTTGGGTGTCCTCCTGGGGTGGGCAAGGGTGGCAGGGGGTGTCCCTGGGGGCAGGGGAGGGCACCTCTGGGCTCATTCTGAGCCCACAGGTCCCTTAACGCCTGCCCTGACCCAGGCGTTAAAATCCGGCGCAAATGCAGGTTTTTTTGCCCCGCCCACTCCCGGGCGTCATTTTTGCCCGGGAGTATAAATACCACGCACATGCCTGGGAGTCATTTTTTAAGACGGGAACGCCTACCTTGCATCTCATTAACGCAAGGAAGGTGTTCATGCAAAAAAATGACGCTAACTCCATGAACTTTGGCGCTAGACGCGTCTAACGCCAAAGTATAAATATGGAGTTAACTTTTTGTCGAATTTGCGTAGAAAAAAACGACGCAAATTCGGCGCAAACGGAGTATAAATATGCCCCAATGTATCCCTAGCTAGTACAACATATTCTACCAAGCAGTTCTCATGAGAAAGAATTTCAGCTACAAGCACTTGGTTAGCACAGGGGAAAATCACAATTACATTTTCTAAGCAGCCATTGTAAAAGTTTCTTTAGAAATGCAGCTAGACATGAGGCCATGCAACTAGGCCCAAGACCTTGTTAAGTTAAGGCCTATGATTAATAAAGCTACATAATACATAACCCTTACTATGACATACTAATATATTTATCCAAACATAAGCTCAACATTTTACATTAATAAACTATTAATAAGTACACTTCGAGAACATTGACGACCATTCAAGTAGGCGCAATTTCAAATGCATGCATTATTTTCTTTACATTAATTAATTTCCTATGTAAATTCAACCCTCAGAATACATGAGTATTCATTAGTAAAATTCAGCATTGACAGCAGCACCAGGATTGGTTGGAAGAGTCAAACCGAGCATTCCTCAGGGGAACGAGGAGTTGCAGCTGCAACCCCCACTGGCTCATTAATGATGCACATAGGAGAAGCCTTAAGTCCGCATGTTGGGTTGGACTCAGAAAGGCACCCGTCCAACCCAACATGCACATTTTACTTAAAACTAAGGGGCATATTTAAACTTTTTGGTGTAAAACTGCGCTAACGCAGTTTTGCACCAAAAAGTTTACCGCCACCCTGCGCCATTCCTGAGCGGCAGCCTGACGCC
This sequence comes from Pleurodeles waltl, assembly GCF_031143425.1. NCBI lineage: Eukaryota > Metazoa > Chordata > Amphibia > Caudata > Salamandridae > Pleurodeles > Pleurodeles waltl. Next base: position 471,461,156 of record NC_090450.1, read on the forward strand.
ATATTATTGGAATGGCGCAAGGAGGCACTAAGCTTCGTCGACAAAAGTGACGCTAGCCAGGTGGGGGTGGCGGTATGGAAAAGGAGGTGTGCTTCAAAAAATGACAATAGGCTGGTTAGCGACAAATAAAATGACGCTAACCAGCCTTACGTCATTTCCAGGTGCAAAACCATCCTTAAACATGACTCCTGTCTTAGAAAAGACAGGAGTCATGCCTACAATCCCAACGGCCAGCACAGGGACCAGTGTACCCTGGCCATGGCCATTGCACCAAGTGCCATGCAGGGGGCCCCTTGTTGGGGCCCCCAATGGGACTTTAAAAAATAGAACGAAAATACTTACCTATACTTACCCTACTTACCTGGGATGGGGTCCCCCATCCTCTGGTGTCCCTCTGGTGTGGATGGGGGTGTTCCTGGGGCTTGGGGTGGGCTCATGTGGACCCATTCCATGGTGTTTGACCATGGAAATGGGGCCACAGGTCCCCTATGACCTGGTCTGACCAGGAGTTAAATAATGACGCTAAACAAGCTTAACAGCATTATTTGGGCCCGCCTCCCACCTGTGAGTCATTTTAGCACAGGGATATTTATGGCGCTCTGGGCATAGCATCATTTTCTGTATGGGAACGCCTACCTTGCATCTCATTGACGTAAGGTGGGTTCACGCATCAAAAACATGATGCAAACTTCAATATGTTGACGCCAGATGGGTCTAGCATCAAGATATAATATGGAGTTAAGTTTACACTGAATTTCCATAAAAAATATGCAAATTTGGCACAAACAGAGTATGAATATGCCCCCAAGTCTCCTGAGAAGCTCCAACCACGTCTGCCCACCTTGCACTCTCACTCATTCTGATTGACAGTGACACCTGCCCTTAAATGAAAATATTGAGGCCGCCAGGCCAGGAAAAAACAACCTAAACTAAATCAATCTTCGATTTATTTAGTACTGGATCCAAGGGGTCAAATGTCGAGGGGCGATGCTCCAGGGCCATAATACAGCAGCTGCCCTGGTAAGCCCGAGTAGGAGGGCTGCCTGGGTAAGGTGCTTCGGGTAAACAGTGGTGGATTACACTTGAGTACGTTAAGCGAGTCGCCTGCAATGCCCGCCTAGATTTCACACAATTGATTTACCTGCACCAGACTTACCAAGCCAGATACACAGAGGATGTTCCCATGCTCGTCTCTGGAGACCCCACGCTGCAGGCACCCCGAAGTAATGTTTCTCCACATGGTATGGAGGTGCCCAGTGCTGGTGTGGGTGTGTGTGATGGAGGTGATATCGGCCCCTGACCTCCTGCGATGTCTCCTGGGGATAACAAAGAGGACAAAAAAGAGACATTTCATAGATTTGGAGCTAGCCATGATTCTATTTCAGTGTCAGATAGCAATGGAATTGAAGGTGGCTGCACCTCCTCTGGAGAAGGGCTGTGTCAGAACAGGACAAAAGTGGCCTATGGTGGAGGCTGATGCTATCTCACTAGATGTAAAATGGGAGGGTGGAGCTGGTGCCTTCTCTCTGTGGGACACCTGGCTGCTTAAGTTGATGTACAAACTGGGTGATCCCAACAACTCTGGCCAACCCGAGGAGGGGAGAGAAAGGTGCCCAGCTCTTAAAAGCTCTATTGTGTCCCCTGCTGCCCCCGTCTTCCGTCATGTATTCATGTTGCTTGATAATGATCCTCTTTTAACAGGGGTGTCACTCTCTTGGAACAAGTTATGTTAATGTTGAGATGTATGTGATAGGTCTCGATGCAATTACCAATCATCATTGTGAACTGGGCCTCTGCAGTGAATATACGTGACCTCACTTCGGCACTATCAGGTAAGATGAAGCACTGGGCTACTAGGTGTACTCTGATATGCGCATTTGAATGCCGGTCCTGGCCATGTTGTGTCCCATGCTGGTGCAGTGATTGTCAATTGTTTGAGAATGCCCCAAAATAAAAATTACATAAGGACATATTTTTTAAAACGATTCCTTGCAGCAGACCATGCAGCAACCCATAACACACTCCTTCGAACACCACCTTCCAGAACACTACTTCTCATCATACAGCACCATACCACTCAATAATTCAGCATTTAGCACCACCATAAACAATACATTAAAATACATTGCTTCAAAAAACACATCCCATGACACTCCACCACATATCAAGCAATACCTTATTAAAAAGAAGACAACACCTTCCTCATGCCACCACAAAATATACAGGCAAAATGACTTAACCGTAATACATCAGTTGACACCTTCAGGGTGACACCATGTTAGTATACCATTCCAACACTTCACCCATCCACACATGAAACAGCTGGGAAACTACCCATTCCATCTCGCACATGCCTTGCATGCTAAGTAAGCATCACCATCACAGATGACACCTGCATGATCCTTGACAAAGGAGACATGTCAGCCCTCATTCTCCCAGACCTCTCTGCAGCATTTGACAAAGTCTCACCCCCATCCTCTTTAGGTACCTGCATAAGATTGGCATCCAATGACCTGCTATCTGGGGGATCCGATCCTTCTTAACGGATAGGATGCAAGCTGCCATTCTGGCTCTTTACTCCTTGAAAGTTCACAAACTCATCTAAGGAGTACCTCAGGGTTCATGGCTCAGCTGTAACCTCTTCAATACATACATGATCCCTCTGGCCAACGTCATTATGCACGGAACATCAATATCGTCTCCTACGTCAATGACAAACAACTCTTACTCTCCATCTTGGGCAAGACCACCAACACAAGAAGCAAGTTCACTGTATGCATGACAAAGTCACTAACCGGATAAAAGCTAACTGGTCTCAAGCTCAAGACAGATATATTGAGTAACAGCAAAAACATCCCACTGTGGGACTCCAACTGGTGGTCGGAAAAAGTTGGACTCACACACACACCTAGCACCCATACCAGGAACCTCTGAATAATCATCGACTTCAAATTGGCCATGACCATGTCGGCGCGTCTGACCTTGATAAGTAAATTTATAAGGGGACGGGAACAGGTCAATGAACCTTTTGACTCGCATTTAAGACGTTCCCACCATATATCCAGTACATGCAGATCAATAATCAGTACCCAATCTATAACATTAATAACCAATACCATTAGTAATCAATAGGAGTCAGTAATTGTCACACACCATGACCTTTCAGTCATGAATAACCACACCTTTAGGTAAAAGTTGGAATATTTATTTCCCTATATTAACAATGCTAATGTCATGTAAGATAATCTCAAAATCAAATGATAAACATACAGAAACAACACTGGCTGTTGAAATCTATGAAATAAATGCAATCTAATCAAAGCTTGAGCTACTACATATTCCAAAGTTACAGTGCAAACTAATAACAAGAACAACTGTGCAAATGATATTATATACATTTAGATTCAGCAAAGAAAGACATCACCAGTTATTTCAAATAGCAAACTTCATTAGTGAGAAATCCTAACTAACACCATATTAGCATCAGCATGTTGGGCTTCATGCAAAACAATTTAGTCAACACAAATTTGGAAAAACATCTAACTATTGCTCCATCAAAATAGCGCAGTTGGTACCTAGAAAGAAAAGCAAATAGACATAGCAAGCAATCTCATCAGTAGATATACCTATCCTCATTTTAGATTAGCAAGCTGTGACAGTCTTCGTCATCAGGACATCAGTTCGGTCAGCAAGACATCAGGATTCAGTATTAAAGTTCAGAAAATGCAAAGTCTTTAAGAATTAATGTTAATCATGTCCCTCTACAAGACGCTCAAGAAAGTAATGATGGTGGCAAAAGGCAAAAGCGCAATGGCAGCTTCTTCTAAGTGCAGTCCAGCTAAGTTAGATTCCCTAAAACTACTTCTTAAGTCCCTATTGGTCAATAGATCGCATGTTCACACTTAATAAAACTAAAACTTTGAATCTACAGTTTCTACTAGTACACGGTTCACACGTCAATTATTGGCTCCTCTTGTCCCTTTCTCATCATCTGGCTCATCAAGTAACAATATAGTTGCATCTTATACTCCAGTCAGTATGGTCATTGTTCTCTCCTGAGAAAGTCAGTCTTACACACATTACATTTACAATGTTGCAGTCGCAAGAACAGCGTCTTCTAGCAAGCAGTTCTCATGAGAAAGACTTTTAGCTACAAGCACATTCGGTCAGCACAGTGGAAAATCACAATTGAATTCTCTAAGCAGACATTTTATTAAATGCCTAAGAAATACAGCTTGACATGAGGTCGTGCAACTAGGCCAAGACCTCAACTAAGTTAAGGCTTACAGTTAATAAAGCTAATACATAATACATAACCCTTAATATGGCATATTACTACATTAATCAAACAAAAACTCTATACTTCATATTAATAAGCCATTAATAAGTACACTTTTTGAACATTGACGGCCACTCAAGTGGTCATACTTTCAAATGCGTGCATTATTTTTCTCTAAATTAATACATCTTCTACGCAAATCCATTGCTCAGAATACATGAACACTTGTTAATAATTTTATTACAACATCTGCTCTAGCAATCCCTCCTCTGATGACTAAATATGTCATCACACTGAATTATCACTCACAAATTTTAGCATCAGCTAAAAGTCTGTCATTTCAACCCCTTCAAATCTTTGTTCCCTTTTTGAATTTTCCCTAAACAATTTTTCCCTTTTCTTTTCTTCCCTCCTCTTATTATTCTTGCACCACAAAAATAAAAATTCCCTGTATTATTTTTCAACAAAATTCTGTTCCCAATGTTGTTGAGCCAATTTCTCACTGAAGCAAAATCTTTGCCAACTTTCTCCCAAACACCTGGTTCTTTCAATTCTTTCAAATCAGCACTTTCACTAGTCAGACTTGTAAGTAAGCTTCTATTTTTTTTTAGTATTATCAGGAATCAACAAACAGAAATGCCTAGAATTAAGCATTTTGCAAACTCCACCATCCTTTGCTAAAAGAATGTCTAAAGCAAGGCGGTTTTGAAGAGTCATGGCTCTTTCAGCATCTAATTCAGTATCTATCTGGAGTAAATGTACAAAGCTTCCCTACGTGTTGTGCATCTAAAGCTAATTTCCCTTGTGTTTTAATTGCACTATAGGCATAATCATTTGCATATGTCCTTTTCTCTAAACCTCTTTCTAACTTCTCCTTCAACTCCTTACTCAAGTCATCTGTGTGATCTAAGAAGCTCTTTTCTAAGGGTGTAAGCAAGCATGTTAGGGTATTCTTGTGCGCATAAGTTGTGCCAAATGTTAATGTAGGTTCGAAGAAACCTCTAAACAATTTTATTTCATTATCCTTAACTATTCTACTCAGACACTTAATTATAGGAACAAATGAAAACACAACATTATAATTGGAGTAGAAGTACTGTATGTACTGTTGGTTATAGAATCTTGTTAGTAACAGACTGCAACTCCCATAAGTCAGAGGCAAACTATGATAAGTAACTCCTTTGACTGATGAAGAAATCTGCGTACACACAGAACAATTCTTGCATCCATTGTTTCAGCATACTCACTCAGCAAGAGATAGAAAACATTAGAAGAAAGTTCCCCTTGGGCATTACTACCTACATGCAAATACTTCTGATCTAATCTAAACTTCTCTATTGCTGTCAATGCAGTAATTGTCTCAAAAACGGAAGTATGGTTGGGTTTGCTGTCATCAAAAACAGTCATACCCACACTCAATATCACAAAAGATATCATACACATAATTGCCAAACCAGTACTTATGTATTTACTGCACCTATTCTTCCTATCCTGCTGGCTAATGTTACTCATGATCTGTAAAGAATCAGAAAGGAGAAGAGATTTATTTGAAAAATGCAGCAAAATAAAAAACAAAACAAAATTCTTCTTTCAGCAGTTATTTACAGCTTTCAGTCTCACTTACAAGATTCGTTGTCAAAAATCGATTTAGCAGCTTGTTAAACCAGGTTTCAAAGTCTTTACCGGTAACTTTCAAAAGTTTCTTTCTCAGGGCACTTTTTTCAAATTGTTTCAACAGTTCAGTTCATAAGCTTCCTTCAAGTGGCAAAATTCTGACCTGCAATGTCCCGATCAAAACAAAAAGACACAAATTATTTCTGCCTATTACTTGTAGCTGCATATGCCCATTCAGGACATGTGTATCTTTGACTTGCGATTCTCTTTCTTCTCAACTTTAGATCACCATTCAATTCTCCTTCACTCAGATCTTCTCTCCTTGTGGTATCAATTTCTTCCACTATTGTTGTCTTGGCAACTGCTTCCTTTCTCTTTGCTTGTGACTCTGGCCACTTATCTCCTTTCAGTGGACCCTTCGTCAATTTTCTTTTCAGTGTTGAACTTGAAACTTCTCCTTGCTCTGTGGTGTTTTCTCTTGACGGCCCTGCAACTGGTTCAGGAGAAGTCAGATCACAATGGCTGTGATCCGCTTCAACTCCTCCCCCTCTGTGTCTGGCAACTGCTCTGTTTGTCTCTCAAAATCATCTGCTTCTGGGAAAGCCCTCCTCTGACTAAGCTCTCCTGCTGCCTCAATTGAGATAGGCTCCCTGTCACCCTCCTGGAGGTCTTCTCCTTCGTCCCTCACAGGAGTGACTGAACCTTCCTGTTAGACCTGACATGCCTTAGGGTGGTCACCCCTAACTTTTTGCCTGCCTCCCTCCACTTTTTGGACCCTGTTTTGCTGGCTTTTAGACTCTGGGCACTTTACCACTGCTAACCAGTGCTAAAGTGCATATGCTCTCTCCCTTTTTAAACATGGTAACTTTTGATCATACCTGATTGGACTATTTAATTTACTTATAAGTCCCTAATAATGTGCACTATATGTGCCTAGGGCCTGTAGATTAACTGCTACTAGTGGGCCTGCAGCACTGGTTATGCCACCCACTTAAGTAGCCCCCTTAACCATGTCTCAGGCCTGCCATTGCAAGGCCTGTGTGTACAGTTTCACTGCCACTTCGACTTGGCATTTAAAAGTACTTGCCAAGCCTAGAACTCCCCTTTTTCTACATATAAGTCACCCCTAATGTGTGCCCTTGATAACCCCTAGAGCAGGGTGCTGTGTGGGTAAAAGGCAGGACATGTATCTGTATAGTTATATGTCCTGGTAGTGTAAAACTCCTAAATTTGTTTTTACACTACTGTGAGGCCTACTACCTTCATAGGCTAACATTGGGGCTGCCCTCATACATTGTTGAAGTGGCAGCTGCTGATCTGAAAGGAGCAGGAAGGTCACATTTAGTATGGCCAGAATGGTAATACAAAATCCTGCTGACTGGTGAAGTCGGATTTAATATTACTATTCTAGAAATGCCACTTTTAGAAAGTGAGCATTTCTTTGCACTTAAATCTTTCTGTGCCTTACAATCCACGTCTGGCTGGGCTTGTTTGACAACTCCTTGTGCATTCACTCAGACACACCCCAAACACAGGGTACTCAGCCTCACTTGCATACATCTGCATTTTGAATGGGTCTTCCTGGGCTGGGAGGGTGGAGGGCCTGCTCTCACACAAAGGACTGCCACATCCCATACTGGGACCCTGGCAGACAGGATTGAACTGAAAGGGGACCTGGTGCACTTCTTAGCCACTCTTTGAAGTCTCCCCCACTTCAAAGGCACATTTGGGTATAAAACAGGGCCTCTGCCCTACCTCATCAGACACTTGCTGGAGAAGAAGCCTGAACCAGAAACTACATCCTGCCAAGAAGAACTGCCTGGCTGCTCAAAGGACTCACCTGTCTGCTTTCTACAAAGGACTGCTGCCTTGCTGTTGGCCTGCTGCCTTGCTGAACTCTTGTCTGACTGTGAAAGTGCTCTCCAAGGGCTTGGATAGAGCTTGCCTCCTGTTCCCTGAAGTCTCAGGAACAAAAAGACTTCTCTTTTTCACTTTGACGCTTCGTGCGCCGAAATTTTCGATGCACAGCTTGTTCCGTGGCGATAAAAACGCCGCACACCGACGCTGATCGACGCGACGCCTTTGGGACGACCGGAACTTCGACACACGGCCTCGCAAGGATAATGCCGCCCGACCTCCAGAGGAGAAATCGCTGCGACGCCTGCCGTGAGAGTGAAACTCCGACGCACAGCCCCGCTGCGCGCAGCCGGAAAACAAGCAGGAAAATCCACGCACAGACCCGGGACATCTGGTAATCCCTGCGACCCACAGAAAGAGACTGTCCGCATGCCGGAAAACGACGCACAACTTCCCCGCCTGAAAAATAACGACGCAAGTCTGTGTGTGCTGGGGAGAAATCGACACCCCCCCATTTTTCCACGTATCTCTTCTTCTGCGGCCCTCTGCAGAGATTTTCCACTCCAAACCAGGTACTTTGTGCTTGAAAGAGAATTTGGGGGTCATTCTGACCCTGGCGGTCACCGACCGCCAGGGCCAACGACCGCGGAAGCACCGCCAACAGGCTGGCGGTGCTTCCATGGGCATTCTGACCGCGGCGGTACAGCCAAGGTCAGAAACGGGAAACCGGCGGTGTCCCGCCGGTTTCCCGCTGCCCCAGGGAATCCTCCACGGCGGCGCTGCTTGCAGCGCCGCCATGGGGATTCCGACCCCCTTACCGCCATCCTGTTCCTGGCGGTTTTCACCGCCGGGAACAGGATGGCGGTAACGGGTGTCGTGGGGCCAATGGCATGGGCACTGCAGGGGCCCCCTAACAGGGCCCCACATTGATTTTCAGTGTCTGCCAAGCAGACACTGAAAATCGCGACGGGTGCCACTGCACCCGTCGCACGCCTTCAACTCCGCCGGCTCCATTCGGAGCCGGCTTCCTCGTTGAAGGCGCTTTCCCGCTGGGCCGGCGGGCGGCCTTCTGGCAGTCGCCCGCCAGCCCAGCGGGAAAGCCAGAATGGCCGCTGCGGTCATTTGACCGCGGTGCGGTCATTCGTCGGCTCCTGCCGGGCGTGCGGTTACCGCCGCCGGAGGGAGTCGGAATGACCCCCTTTGTTTGCTTTTTAAATACTTAAGACACTTTGGGGGTCATTCTGACCCCTGCGGGCGACGGGAGCCGCCCGCCTGGAGGGAACCGCCAGAAGACCGTACCGCGGTCAAAAGACCGCGGCGGTCATTCTGGGTTTCCCACTGGGTTAGCGGGCGACCGCCAAAAGGCCGTCCGCCAGCCCAGTGGGAAACAGCCCTCCATGAGGATGCCGGCTCCGAATGGAGCCGACGGAGTGGAGGGTGTGCGACGGGTGGGGGCACTGCAGGGGCCCCCAGGGGCCCCACGACACCCCTCACCGCCATCCTGTTCCTGGCGGGCGGAGCCGCCAGGAACAGGATGGCGGTGAGGGGGTCGGAATCCCCCATGGCGGCGCAGCAAGCTGCGCCGCCATGGGGGATTCCCAGGGCAGCGGAAAACCGGCGGGAGACCGGGGGTTTTCCTTGTCTGACCGCGGCCAAACCGCCGCGGTCAGAATGCCCTGCGGGGCACCGCCAGCCTGTTGGCGGTGCTCCCGCATCCCCGGCCCCGGCGGTCCTTGACCGCCGGGGTCGGAATGACCCCCTTTATATCTCTTTCCAGTGATATTTCAACAATTTCACATTGCATCTTTATTCGTTTTGATCTACAATTATCCTGATAAATATTATATATTTTTCTAAACACTGTGTGGTGTATTTTTGTGGTGCTATATTGTGGTATTGCACAAATACTTTACACATTGCCTTCTAAGTTAAGCCTGACTGCTCGTGCCAAGTTACCAGAGGGTGGGCACAGGCTAATTTTGGATTGTGTGTGACTTACCCTGACTGGAGTGAGGGTTCTTGCTTGGACAGAGGGTAACCTGACTGCCAACCAAAAACCCCATTTCTAACACTTCCTCAATGGGCTCAGATCCAGTCTCAGTTCCTCTTTGTTCTTCTTCTGGCTCTGTGACTGGTTGTATCATTGTTGGTATTCTCGACAACTCTGCTTCTTCATCAGTTGGACATACCACTTTCTTCGTGTGGCTGGCATGGATCCAGTTCGGAACTCCAGCGCACTTCACAGCTGTGTTATTGGTCAGAACTACCTGGTAGGGACCCTTCCAATGAGGCTCCAAACACGTTTTCCTCACGTCTCTCCGGACCACAACCCAGTCACCGGCTCTCAGGTTTTGCCCTGGGTCATGGATTGGTGACAGTGTGGTGGCTTCCACCTGTTGAGAAAAAGAGCGAACCACAGCCAGACCTTTGCAGTAGTCCAACACCATATCAACTGTAATGTTGACAAGTGCATTAGCAGGCACCGCTGGCAACCTCATGGCTCGGCCCATAGCATCTCATGCGGCGAGAATCCTGTCTTCCTGTTGGGTGTGTTTCTCATTGCCATCAGAACTAAAGGCAGTGCGTCGAGCCATTTCAGATTAGTGGACGAACACAACTTTGCAAATCTTGATGGTACCATTCATCTGTTCCACTAATCCTGATGCTTCAGGGAAGTACCTACAACGCAACTTCTGCTCAATGTTCAATGCTGCACACAGTAATTTAATTACTTTATCCTTAAAGTGACTTCCCTATCAGATTCTAAAGAGATCGGAAACCCAAACCATGGTGTCAGTTCCCTAAGCAGTAGTTTCGCTACTGTGAGACTGTCATTTCTCTGTGTAGGATATGCTTCAATCCAGTGACTAAAGATGCAAACAATTATCAACACATATCACAAACCTCCACACAGGCATCTCAATAAAATCATTCTACATTCTGCTGAATGGATCTGCTGCTCTTCCAATGTGGCTCAAATTAACCACTGTCCCTTTGCCTGCGTTTAGTTGTTAGCAAATGACGCAACAATGGCAAACTGCTTCAGCAACCTGTCTAAACTTTGGATTGAACCAATCGTGCTTGAACAAACAAATTGTGGCATCCCTCCCAACATGTGCTTGACCATGATAATACCTAGCCATTTGAGACAACAGACTATTAGACAAGACCAATTTACCCTCTTCTGAAACCCACAGTTCATCTTGTCACTGTACACATTTCATTTTACTCCATGGACTTTTTAACTCCCTGTCAACATTATTCTGCAACATTTTCAATTCTTCCAACATATCCATTACTTTCAGTGCAAAACTTGGACTCATTTCATCTTCTTCAGGTAACAGTTCTCACTTATCTTTGAAAGATATACAGTTCAATGCGCAAAACCTTGCGACTTAATCTGCATATCCATTTCCCATTGACACATAGTTTTGTGACTTCAGATGTGCACTGCATTTCACCACAGAAATATTTTCCGGCATTTGGATAGCATGCAACAGTTCTTTAATTCTCTCACAATTTCTTACCGGTGAACCAGAAGAGGTCATGAAACCTCTCTGTCACCACAACTGGCCAAAATCAAGGACTGTTCCAAATCCATACTGGCTATCCATATAAACAGTAACTTTTAGCTGGGCAGAAACATGGCATGCTCTGGTAAGGGCTACCAGTTCTTCTACGTATGCAGAATACACTCCTCAAAGCCAAGAAGCTTCCAGGATACCAGTAATTGTGCACACGGTATATCCTGCTCTTATTGTCCCTGTATTGTCTCTTAGACAAGAACCATTGACAAAGATAATTTGGTCATTCTCCTCCAATCTGGTGTCTCTAATATCAGGTCTCGGTTTTGTGCACAAATCAGTTACTTCAAGACAATCATGCTCAATGTCCTCCAACTTTTCAATTTCAACCTTTTCACTTGGAAATAAGGTTGCCGGGTTCAGCACTGTACATCTTTTCAATGACACATTTGGTGACCCTAAAATATTTGTCTCGTTTCTGGTCAACCTTGCTCCTGTCAAATACTGGGTTTTCGTCTTTGTGAGTAGGATCTCAATAGAGTGAGAGACCATGATAGTTACGGGATGTCCCATCACAATACCTTCAAACTGTGTGAGGATCTGTCCAACCGCTGCAACTGCACGCAAACAACCTGGTAAGACTGCTTCAACTGGGTCCAAAGTAGCTAAAAAATATGCTACTGGGCGGTTTACACCTTCATGGACCTTTATCAAGACAGAAAAAGAACATGCATCACGGGCATGACAAAACAATGTGAAATGTTTTGTGTAATTAGGCATACCCAAAGCCGGAGTTTTGCGCAAACTCTCTCTCAGTTCAGAAAACGCTTTCATTTCAGCCTGATCTAACACTTTGGGATCGGTGCCTTCTTTATGAGTCAGCTTCTGCAATGTTTTTGAAATGACTGAAAAATTGGGAATCCATTGGCGAAAGTAGCCTATCGTCCCTAAAAACATCCTGAAATCTCTGTGTGTGTCGGGGATTTATGTGCAATATGGTTGTGACACTTTCTCTTGATATCTTTCTTGATCCCTTCTTCTGGTGACCCAAGTATTTCACTTCCTTCTGACAGTATTGTAATTTAAGTGGAGACACTTTATGACCATTCTTCCCTAAATGGTTCAGAAAAGCAATCGTATTATACTTGCACACGTCCCTTGTTTTGGAAGCAATCAGCAAGTCATTAATGTACTCTACCAAGGTCGATTCGAAAGGCAATTCAAACAACTCCAAATTATTTTTCAAGATCTGATTGAATATGGAAGGTGACTTTGAAAACCCTTGAGGAATTCGACATGAACAGTAAACTCGGTCCAAAAATTTGAAACAAAACAGGCTGTCCTAATGAAGAGGTACAGGAAAGAAGGCTTGCAACAAGTCAATGACAGTGAACCACTCAGCATGACATGGAATTTGAAACATTATCACAGCTGGATTTGGCACCACGGGGCAACACCTGATCACAATATAATTTATTTTTCTCAAATCCTGGACAATTTGAACTTTCCCACAGGGCTTTTTCAGACCCATAATCGGTGAATTACATGGGCTGCTCAACATTTCCTTCAGACCTCCTTGTTATACAAATTCTGCAATTATTTGAGCAACCTTCATAAGAACATCTTGTGGCATACGGTACTAGGGAATTTGAGGAAAAACTGCATTCAGCTTCACAGAAACTCTAACTGGCTCAACTCCCTTTATCAGACGTATCTCTTTCCCTATCACATCCCAGACTTTCTCTTTAACCGCTTCCTGTAAATCAGGATGAAGTTCCTTCACTGGGAACACTGGGAAAAAATCAATCAGTGAGGATTCTTCATTTATAGTTTCACACTCTGGGGGTCATTCTGACATTGGCGGGCAGCGGTGGCCGCCCGCCAAAGTCCCGTAGGAAAAATACCGCTGCGCGGTCAAAAGACCGCCGCGGTAATTCTGAGTTTCCCGCTGGGCTGGCGGGCGACCGCCAGAAGGCCGCCCGCCACCCCAGCAGGAAACCCCTTTCCATGAGGATGCCGGCTCCGAATGGAGCCGGCGGAGTGGAAGGGGTGCGACGGGTGCAGTTGCACCCGTCGTGATTTTCAGTGTCTGCGTGGCAGACACTGAAAATCTTGGTGGGGCCCTGTTAGGGGGCCCCACGACACCCGTTACCGCCAACCAGGTTCTGGCGGTCAAAACCGCCAGAACAAGGCTGGCGGTAAGGGGGTCGGAATCCCCATGGCGGCGCTGCTTGCAGCGCCGCCATGGAGGATTCCCTTGGGCAGCGGGAAACCGGCGGTACACCGCCAGTTTCCCGTATCTGACCGCGGCGTCAGAATGGACAGCCAGGGTCAGAATGACCCCCTCTGTCTCAGGAGGTGGGTCATCTTCATCAACACTATTTGTCTGTATCTCGATCGAGCAACTTGTTTTGCACAGGAAGTCTCTTCAAGTAGGGATACCGGATTTGAATCACACACTACAAATTTGTGTAATCCCTGAAAGTTGCCAACTTTAACCTGCACTGGATCTGTAATCGGGTTGATCAAATATTTATTCGCCACTCCTACGATCTGGACTGTTTTTCCTGAAAGGGGCAAGTTTGGAACTTCTGCACTTCTTACTGTAGAGTGTGTAGCTCCGGTGTCAACCAAAAACGAAACTCTGTGACCCATGACTTTTTCTTTCACATAGGGGCCTTTCTGATCTACTTCTAAGGTAGCTGCAAGCACACATTCTTCCTCATACAAACTTTCACTCACCCAGTCACTGCTTATTCCATTCTCACTGTGTAACAGGAATTGGTGTACTGTGTTATGACTTAGATTTGACCTCTGACCTGTGACCCGTTGAGAAAGCATCATCTGTTGCTGTTCCATTGGGGCTTGAGGTATTTGGATTTGCTGTCTAGGTATCACGGGTACATGCTGTTGCATTGGCTGCAACTGTGTCATCTGTACATGTGGCATTTGCACCTGTTGCATGGGCACAATATTCTGCATCTGATTCACATTATTGTGGAAATTTGGATAAGGGCCTCTTATTCCCAGTCCTCCTATGTTCTTGAATGAATTGACATCATTATTTTGCTGAACGACACCTTCCTGCACTATCATTGGACACTCCTGTTTCCAATGTCCAACGGCTACGCAAGCGTAACAAGGTAACAATGTCTTCATTCCCTGCACATCATTCTGAACTACTACAGAACCCAAGTCTGGACCGCGATCCACATTAACTCTGCGACCTCTACCTCTCATCGAAGTTTGAAATACCATGTTTCTCTGCTGCGGAAGCTGTTGTGGAAAATTTCCTTGTATGCCTGTCTGTGCAGCTTTAATCTGCATCACCTTCTCTTTCAGCTTTCTTTGTTTCAAATCAATCTCGCCATTACAGTACTTTACATACTGCAACACCTCATCAATCAGCTTTGCTTGCCAGCAAATCAAATGACTCTTAATCATCTGGCTAATTTCAGGTCTCAATCCTTCCACAAACCTGAACACAAAATGATTCATGTCTTTCAGCTCAATTGTCTCTGTATCACTGTAATGCTTGAACGCCTGCAACAATCTCTCATAATACGCATGTATTGACTCCTTTGCTTCCTGAGCTGTCCTGTCAATTCTCTCCCAGTCAATGTTTTTGGGCGAAATTATCATTTAAAAAAATTCAATCACCTATAGTAATATTTCATTACGGCGCACCTGTAATGTGATCTCTCTCTGGTTCTTTTGTCGGCCAATCTATACTCCTCTTACATGCCATCCACAGGTCAGCTGGAACCAGTATCTCTAATAAAGTGGAAAAACAGAAAGGGAGCACTCTGCCTCACAGTCCAGGATGTAGTCAGCCCCAACGCATCATGGTAAATGCAGTACGAGTTTGTTTTGTATCCATAAAGTAATCTAAAGATTTTCACCTTAGTAGGTGCAGCAAGTGCTTTAAATCTCTGGACACATGTTCTGGGCTCAGCCCTTCATCAGCAGAGAGCAGCTTTGTCTATGGGGTTGCTGGATGTGGTGCCAAAAGTCCTCTCAGGTTTATGTACCACTCACTGGCACACAGGTGCTTCAACCAGAGCTCATCAGCTCATTGGCTCAGAGGAGCCTTCTTAAACAGGAAAAATAGAAAGGGAGCACTCTGCCTCACACTCCAGCATGTAGTCAGCCCCAATGCCTCATGGTAAATGCAGTAAAAGTTTGTTTTGTATCTGTAAAGTAATCTAAAGGTTTTCACCTTAGTAGGTACAGCAAGTGCTATAAATCTCTGGACACATGTTTCTGGGTTCAGCCCTTCATCAGCAGAGAGCAGCATTGTCTGTGGGGTTGCTGGAAATGCTGCCAAAATTCCTCTCAGGTTTATGTACCACTCACTGGCACACAGGTGGTTCAACCAGAGTTTGTCAGCCCATTGGCTCAGGGGAGCCTTCTTAAACAGGAAAAACAGAAAGGAAGCACTCTGCCTCACACTCCAGCATGTAGTCAGCCCCAATGCATCATGGTAAATGCAGTACAAGTTCGTAATAAAGTGATCATGTCCTCCCACAGGCACTTTGCACGTTTTACAAACCTGTCTGTCTGTTGGTACCGCTCTACTATCTTCTCTCTCAATCTTGGATAATCATTTGTAAATGACAGAATGTCACTTCTGCTCCAAGAGACGTGAACAAAATTCCCTCCTGGAATCTCTCTCATTGGTAAAATTTTCACTGGATCTTTGTTCTGCTGTACATTTGCAGTCAGTTCCATAGAATCCCTTTTCCTCTTATCCCTTTTCTTTACCCATCTGCCTTCCCACTTGTCTAAGGCTCCCCAAGTTTGGGCACGTTGACGTAATTCCCTAAGATGTGCCTTCATTCCGGCAGATCTCACGTGTTCAAAATCTTTAGTCTCAAAATCTAATCTGTAACTCCTTTCCAGACGTTCCGTTTTCTCTATTTCTATGCTGTATTTTTCTGCCAGGTCTGCTAGCTTTTGGTGCACATTGCTCACTTCCCTCGTAATCTTCAGGTACAGACATCTCAATTTTGCTTCTGTGTAGGGCTCTAACCTGTTCACCCCCATAGTTCCCTCAATGAGCTTACCAGCTGTCACGCTTAGTCTAGTGTAGCTAAAGTACTCTTCTTCCTTTAGGAGCACTCTGTGGGGAAGTCAGCTCGCCTAGCCTTTCGGTCAACTGCTGGGCTGTAACTCCTGCAGCATAATTTTGCTGGTTTGGACAGGTTGTACCTGTTGCACCACTGTACTTGGAGTCTGCAGTGTCAATAATTTCAGGCCATGACTAATGTTCGATCCTATCACAGTATCTGGAGCAACTCTGAACAGACTAAGATCAGACAAGGATCTGGACCCGTCAAAAGTCTGTCCCACAGGAGAAACTACTCAAATGTTCTCATTAAGTCCTCCCCTCATTGAATTCTGATTCAGGACTCCCTGTTCCCTTGCACTGGCGTTCTCTTGTGCAAATAATGGCACAGCCAGATCTATAGTAATAGGTACAGATACAGCATCTGGGCTTGGCCTGACTCTTAAGTTCTGTGGGAGAGTAACTCCCATGCTCTGATTCATCAGTGCAGACACATCTGACTATGTCCCTGTTATTGGAATGAATCTTGGCATTACCTGTGGCTGCACCTGTGGCTATAAGAGTGGAGTTGGCTCTGCCTGAACCAACATCGGTCTCTGAAAAACTTGTCCCGTAGGCATTATTACGTTTGTGGCAGTTTCCACAATAGGCACATCAGAGTAAATCCTCTGGATATTTGGCTGTTGCACCTGATTTTGTACTACTGGAGTAGTAGGTGTGTTAAGTCTACTCTGCACTGGACTCTGTGTCAGGCTAGTATTAACCTGC
This sequence comes from Pleurodeles waltl, assembly GCF_031143425.1. Lineage (NCBI taxonomy): Eukaryota > Metazoa > Chordata > Amphibia > Caudata > Salamandridae > Pleurodeles > Pleurodeles waltl. The sequence continues at coordinate 471,478,266 of NC_090450.1, forward strand.
ACCGGACTCGCTGTCTCATTAAACTGTGTTGGAAATGAAATATCAGCACTGGTACTCGGACCACTCTCATGTGCTGCATATGGTGGCGGACGATTTCTCAATAACTGTAAAATAAATTCATCATCATCTGATTCTTCCTCCACTGTTGAAGACTTTTTAGCCTCCCAGCTCTCAGAATGGCTCTTATTAGTCTTTCTAGTAGCTTTCCTCCATTCTTTCTCACTGTCCTGCATAATCACTGGAAACAACTTGATCCCCTGTAAAGCCTTGGTACTCCAAAATTTCAGAGCATGATCCCATCTAGCCTCCTCTAGTGTCTTCTCTAGCTTTCTCATTTTCCTCTCAAATTTCTGTTGTTGTTGCTGCCTGGCTACTAGTTCCCAGATCGCTAATGGCTCAAATTGTGCTGGTCTCAGAAGGGGATTCAGATCATACAGTACCCTCCTCAAATGCTCTAAGCTCCTCAAATTGAATGTTCCATTAGCAGGAAATGTTAAGCTCCCATCTTTCTTTGTCACTTTGCACCAATGCTTTAGCCAAAGACATGGCGCAACACCCTTCTCTTCCATTACAATGTAAGATTGTAAGCTGCGTAATTTCCCCTATGCTTGTTGTAATGTATGTATCTTCCCACAAAGCTCTCTTTAAAGCTATGAATAATTTAATCTTTTTGACTTTTTTATGTTATTCAAAATCAAATCAGAAAGTGACCTTTAATCCCAGAATTCTCTTCACCCACCTTCTCAACCAATTGCACCTCACGGATGGCTGCCAATCTGTGCGCAACCCTTCTCATTCACCAACCTATCCCAGCACGGCTCCAATGACGTCACACTCACACGTGCTGCGGCTGAGAAAGTCTTGCGGCTTGTCCTCCCAAACGCAGATTCACACGAAACTATTGCAAAATATTGGGAGCACTAACTAAAATCAAAACCAAATTTGACAGTTTACTACAGGAAAAGGTAGCACAATCGCTTCAAAACTTTACGGATGTTTCACTGACAGCCCTCGCTCTTGCAGCTACTCCTTCTTTCTTGGTCTCCCTGATTCGCAAGCAAAATTCGACCCACAAATTTTACTCTCAACTGATCAGTGGGTCTGTCTTGGTGCACATAGGGCTCGCCAGATCTCAGTCAAAATTTTCTTTCTCTCACTTTGACAGTCTGACTTGTCAACCATGCCCTATCGATCTATTAAACCAGACAAATTATAGCAAAAAACAAGTGTCTCATACACTTTTTCAATATACTCCGGAGTCCTAGAACACGCAGGGTCCGTACATCAGCAACCACGTCGACAACTTTTGAGCACAAAGCACCACTCACATGTGAACTTCAACAACTTCCCTACGTTCATACTTCGGAATACGAACACTCCTTCTACAACTTAATTTGGAGTACGCAAACTCCATAAACCATTCACTAACATCACAATTCACCTGCTATTTGCATAAGCTGTGCAAGCGCAAAACCTACTTCATTCACACTGTCACTAGGACGTCGAGAACATACTCAAACAACCATTGGTGGGCTCCAAGATTCTGGGAGAGTCATTTCAGGACTTAGGGAAAATGTGCCCCTCTCATCTCTGGAAACACCTGTTATTTCTTGTTTAGAGTCTCTGAGACCAAATATTCTGCTACCTCTCTCTGAGAATCTATGACGAGCTCTCAAGGAGACAAACCATCAAGCTGTTACTATCTCTGTACCAGGCTTCTACGATGGGCTCTTAAAGAGACAAACCTGTACTGGGCATCTATGATGGGCTCTCAAGGAGACAAACCATCAGTCTGCTACCATCTCCGTTGGCGCGTCTGACCATATTAAGTAAATTTACAAGGGGACACGAATAGGTTGATGATTCTTTTGACTCACATTTAAGATGTTCCCACCATATATCCAGTACATTCAGATCAGTAATCAATAACCAATCTATAACATTAATAATCAATGATAATCAATAACATTAGTAATCAATTGGAGTCAGTAATTGTCACACACCATGAATTTCAGTCATGAATAACCACAAAAGTTAGAATATTTATTTCCCTACATTAGCAATGCTAATGTCACATAAGATAATCTCAAAATCACATGATAAACATACAGAAACAACATTGGCTGACAAAATCTACGAAAAAAACATAATCTAATTAAAGCTTGAGCTAGTACACATTCCAAATTTGCAGTGCAAAATACTAACAAGAACAATTGGGCAAACTATATTACGTACATTTAGATTCAGCAAAGAAAGACATCACAGGTTACTTCATATACCGAACTTCATTAGTAAGAAATCCTAACTAACACCAGATCAGCATCAGCATGTTGGGATTCATGCAAAACAGTTTAGTCAACAAAAATTTGGAGAAGCATCTAACTGTGGCTCTAATAGATTAGCGCGGTTGGTACCTAGAAAGAAAAGCAAATAGACATAGCAAACAATCTCATCAGTAGATTTACCTATCCTCAATTTGGTTCAGCAAGCTGTGACAGTCTTCATCATCAGGACATCAGTTTGGTCAGCAATGCATCAGGTCTCAGCATCAAAGTTCAGAATACGCAAAGTCTTTGAGCATTAAAGTTAAGCCCGTCTCTCTTCAAGACGCTCAAGAAAGTAATGACGGTGGCAAAAGGCAAAAGCGCAATGGCAGATTCTTCTCAGTGCAGTCCGGCTAAGTTAGATTCCCTAAATCTACTTCCCAAATCCCTATTGGTCAAGGGATCGCATGTTCACACTTTGTACATTTACAATGTTGCAGTTGCACGAACAGCATCTTCTAGCAAGCAGTTCTCATGAGAAAGACTTTTAGTTACGAGCACTTTAGGTCAGCACAGTGGAAAATCACAATTTAATTTTCTAAGTGGACATTTTATTAAACACCTAAGAAATACAGCTTGACATGAGGTCGTGCAACTAGGTCAAGACCTCCGCTAACTTAATGCCTACAATTACAATTACAATTACAATTAATAAAGCTAATACATAATTCATAACCCTTAATGTGACATATTACTACATTAGTCAAACAAAAACTCCATACTTCATATTAATAAGCCATTATTAGGTACACTTTGTGAACATTGGTGGCCACTCACATGGTCATCCTTTCAAATGCGTGCATTATTTTTCTCTAAATTAATACATCTTCCACGCAAATCCATTACTCAAAATACATGAAAATTCATTCATATTTTTATCAAAACACGTGCTCTATCAACCACACAAGTCACCTCTGTCATTGTATCCTGCTTCCAGACCCTGAAGGTGCTGAGGAAGACATTCAATGGCTCTGAAAAACTGTTGCTCACACCCTAGTCACCTGTAACTTGGACTACAGTAACATCCTGTGTGCCAGGATCACCATGCACCTCACTGGAAGACTGCAAACCATCCAGAACTCGGAAGCCAGACTCATCTTCAACCTCTCACACAGAAGTCACATCACATCGCACATCAGGGAGCTCTACTGGCTCCTGATACACAAACGTGCTCATTTAAAACTCCTCAAAAACACATTCAAGGCAGTTCACAACTCTCGCCCTACCTATCTGAACAGTCACCTGTCCATCCACCATCCATCCAAAGACCTCTGCTCCACAGGACTGCTACTCACAGACATCCCACTCATAAACAGAACCAATTCAGGAGGATTGACATTCTCTTACATTTCTCTCAAAGCATTGAACTGCCCCCACTAAACATCAGAGACACCTCCTTCTCTCTTCATTATCTTTTTAAGAAGCTGAAGACCTGGCTGTTGGAAAATGGGTTAATGGTAAGGGCAGGTAAGTACCTACACTTAGCAATAGGCCACCAACCTACACTTAGGTCCGGTTAAGTCTCAGTAAATTAAACCCAACTCAACCTTGGTAGCTTGTCAACGAGCGACAAGGCTTAACTTGGTAGACAAAGCGTAAAGCATTCAAATATCACAAAACAGCAATTAAATAAAACACAGGAAACAGTTTAAAAATCCAAAACCAATGTATTAAAATATGAAATATATTTAGCTTTAAAATGGCACCAAAACGAATAAAATCGGATAAGGGGAACCGGAGATATGAATTTTTTAAGAATTAATGTTTTCTAGCGAATAGCAACAAAAACCGCCAATCTGGTCATCTGTTCGCACCTCGACCAGGGCAAAGTCAAAGTTTAAGGCTGACCGCGATGGAGCCCGGCTCGGCTACAGCCCACTGGAGGCCTCGGACAAAAGTTTACCTTAGGACTTAGTCATTTTTCTGGAGATTTTCTTCAGCGGGACGAACCTGCCAGTCCAATCCGACCTGCTGCAACTCTTCCGCTGATAGGCGGCGCAAGAGCCCTCGGTGGGGATTTTTACCTTCGGACTTAGTCATTTTTTCGAGGTGAAAATCCTTTAACCTGGGCAAACCTGAAACTTGATCCAACGTCCTTGGAGCCCTCTTCGGATACACCGCTTGGGAGGTCCCGGTCAGCTTCCTATGTTCGGACGTAGTCACTTTTTTGGAGATTTTTTTCACCGGGACGAACCTGGAAGTCAGGCCGCGTCGTGGTTGAGGCAAGCTGGCTAGAGTTGCCGCTGCAGGTCGGTCCCTCTATGGAGCTTTTTTCCAAAAGTTCTCCAAACTTCTCCAAACTTCTGGATCTTCTTTCAGATGTTCTTTTAAGGTTCCTTTGAGGTCCACAGTTCACCCCAAGGTTCCAGAAGCTCTGAGATGCTCCTTGAGGGTGCAGACTACAACTCCCAGAATGCACCTGTTGCAAACTCCTTTTTGGCCACTGGACAGTGGTCAGCTGGTTGGTTTCTTCAGGAGTTGGTGCAGGGGACTCTAGTTAGCAAGTTTTCACCTGTAGCAAACAGGGAGTCCCTCCTTGAACCGGTTGAAGCCAGGCAAAGTCCTTCTTGTGGTGAAGCCCAAGTGTGTAGCTAGTGCATTCCTCCAGAGTGCAGTGTCCAGGCGCAGGCCAGGGGTCCAGCAGGGCAGTCCTTCTTCTTCTGTAGTTCCTCCTTGTTGGAATCTGATAGGGATCTGAGGTGTGGGTGCAGGTCTGCCAGTTGTATCCTTGCTTTTGGGTGAAAAACAGGAGGGTCCTGGTTCTCCAATCAGGGGCATGGTCATTCCCCCTGTGATGACCACTTCCTGGGAAGTGTGGCAAAAATCAATCCCAGGAAGCAACATTCCTCAAAAATCCATCATGGCTGAAAGTGATTTTTGGAGGTTACATCTGGCTGAGCCCACCCACTGGTGTGGCTAAAAATCCTAAACACACCCTCTCCTGCCCTCTCCTAATATAATCAATGGGGCACCTACTTGTCTGGGTTTGCAGGATGTGGGGGTGTTGCTGGGTTGCTCCAAATGTCCTCTTCTGCCTTTGAAGACCAGTTTGGCAGCCCTCCCCCTTCCTGCCTCACCATCTGCTGAGTGGAGATCCCCTCCCACAGGCACATCCCTTTGTGTGAAGTCAGGCCACTTCACACCTCATCAAGGCAGCCTGGCCAGGCTGCCAGAGGCTGACCAATCAGAGCACAGCAGCAAATATAATGCAGGGCTAGAGTGAAATACTTTTGATTTCTGAACATCTGTTCATTTCTCGGGTGGGGGGGACAAATGCAATATGTGTACCATCTATTGTCCCAATAATTTTGGGGATATGTCCCATTGCATAGAAATCAGCTTTTACTGTGGCCAAATCCTCCACCTGGGGGAAAACGATGTAGCTGCGCATGTGTTTCATCAGGGCACACAACACTCTGGTCAGCACATTTGAGAAGACTGGCTGTGACATTCCTGCTGCCAAGGCCACTGTCACTTGTAAGGAGCCAGTTGCCAAGAAATGGAGCACAGATAGGACTTGCACAAGAGGGGGGATCCCAGTGGGCTGATGGATAGCTGAGATCAGGTCTGGCTCCAATTGGGCACACACATCTTGGATTGTGGCCCTATCAAGTCTGTAGGTGAGGATAATGTGCCTGTCCTCCATTGTTGCCAAGTCCACCAGGGGCCTGTAGATGGGGGGATGTCTCCATCTCCTATTCATCCGCAGCGGTTGTAATCTATGGGGCAAAACGATGTGCAGCTGGTCAGTTTCCCACATTTCCTAAATGTACAATGCATTGCATGTTGTGACAGAAACAGTATGTTGATGTTTAGGCCCAAAATGTGCCAATGTCTGCTGTGACGCAGTTAGGTGCCATGGCCTGCCCCCCCCTGAAATGGTGGATGCATGTCCTGTGTGGATGGACAGGTGGAAATGAGGTAATGCCGCTGACGTGTTGCCCCGTTGCCGGAGGTGGTCGAGTACCGCCGTGCAACTCCTGATTGGTTAACATTGGGCCTTATGGGTTACAGTAGCCAATGGTGATGTACACCAGTGGTGACGGTACCCACCGCCGTGGACATGACTGCCATTTTCTATCTGGTCAATCACTTGCTACCTGACCTTCAACAGGAGAGTACCTACACTGCAAGTGCTGCTGTGACCTGTGTCTGGAAGCGACCATGGCTCGAGTCACTGGGGAAAGAGCCCCTCACCGCTGTGGAGTTGGAGAGACTAGTTGATGGGGTCCTACCCCAGTACCGAATGCTGTATGGGCCTCCAGACCAACAGGTGAGTACACTGTGAGCACGATGTATGGGGCATGAATGCATGGATGAGGGCCTTGTGTAAGGGGGGTGGTTGAGGGGTCCTGGGCAGTGTGCTGCATGAATGGTGGGCAATGTCTATGCGTAAGGGAATGGGAGAGATATGGTGGGCCATGAGTGTACGACTGATACCTTTTTCTATGTTTCTTTTTCTGCAGGTCAGCGCCCATCAGAAAAAGGGTATATGGCGTGCCATCGCCAACGACGTGCGGACCCTGGGGGTCTACGGCAGGCGGAGCACCCACTGTGGCAAACAGTGGGAGGACCTGAGATGCTGGGCAAGGAAGACAGTGGAGGCCAAGCTGGGGATGGCCTCCCAACGAGGAAGGGGTGCCAATCGAACCCTGACCCCCCTGATGTTCCTCATACTGGCGGTGACCTATCCAGAGCTGTATGGGTGCTTGAGGGCATCACAGCAGCCACAAGGGGGTGAGTATAGTTCCCAATATAGTACTTGCACATGGTGGGGTGGTCTCTGGGTGGAGGATGTGCACCTGTTGGTGCCCCTAGGACAGGCCGAACATTGCAGGGTAGGTACCATGTTGGGCAGGGGCTGATTAACTCCACCTCCAAACAAGCTAGTGGGCATCCACAACTGGGCAGGGCTCTGTGGGTCTCAGGTATCCTGCAACTGGCGGTAGGGATTACTGTCCATGGCCTGGTGACTAGCATTGTGACTGTTAGTGCATCACCTAGTGCGTAGGGCTGCCCCCTGTGTGATGTGTACGCCAACGGTGGTGTTGTTGCTGGCATTGACCAATTGTATCCTCTGTCTCTTCCCCCCCTTTTTGTTTTGTCACCCTGTCATTCTGTGCATTAGCATCATCTGGCGGAGGAGCAGAGGCACCGGTGACAGACGGAGCTGCATCCCACAGGGCCCAGAAGGCTGAATCAACAGATGGCGAGGGCACCAGTGGGATGGAGGGTGAGGGGAGCACCACAGCGGAGACAGGAGGGGACAGTTCTGAAAGTAATTCTTCCTCCGATGGAAGCTCCCTAGTGGTGGCGGACAGCCCTGTGGCCATCACAACTACAGGCACAGCCACTACCCCCGTACCTGCACCACCCTCCCAGCATCCCCTCAGCGTATTTCCCATGCCAGCTCACCCAGGAGGTTGGGCATCTCCTTCGCCCCAGGCACCTCAGGCCCCAGTTAGCCCTGCTGCCCTGAGTGAGGTGGCTATTGACCTCCTGAGATCCGTCTCTCTTGGGCAGTCAACCATAGTGAATGCCATCCAGGGCCTGGCAGGGCATTTGCAACATACAAATGCTTTCCTGGAGGGCATTCACTCTGGCGTTGCAGCCCAACAGAGATCATTTCAGGCTCTGGCCTCCTCCCTGATGGCAGCCATTGTTCCTGTCTCTAGCCTCCCCCCTCCAACTTCCTCTGCCCACTCCCATTCCCCTGAACCCCAACCTATCCCAAGCACTCATACAGACCAGCATGCACACAAGACAACACACAGGAGTGGCTCAGGCAAACACAAGAACCACACATCATCCCACAGGCACCACATCAACACACCCTGCCTCCATCAAAATCACGCCTATCACTACACACCCCTTACTGGCAGTTACCACCCCCACATCCATGCACACGCCCCCTGTGTCCTCTCCCAATGTGTCCGTGCCCCCTCCTCCCAAAGTATACAAACGCAAGCACTCAGACACCAATCAGCCATCAACCTCACAACAGCATCCAGACCATGCAGCTGTACCCAAACACAGCAGACAGACACCTCCCACAACCACTCCCTCTTCCTCCACTCCCACACCTTCACCCTCTTCCCTCCCCAGTGTCCCTAAGAAGCTTTTCCTCTCCACCCTTGACCTCTTCCCTACCCCTCCCCCATCCTTCATGTCGGGCCAGGGTGGGCAGAACCCAGGCCAGCACTTCAGCCACCCAGTCCACGGCCACTGTAGTTTCTGCAGCTACTGCAGGTGTGAGAGGCTCTAAGGAGACACCCATCAGCACCGGCAGTGTGCCTGCACCAGCTGCCAAGGGGAAGGGCAAGGATGTACCACCAGCTGCCAAGGGCAAAGAGGCACAACCACACGGCAAGGGCGTATCACCACATGGCATGGGCAAGGCCAAGGAGGCACCACCACATAACAAGGGCAAGGAGGCGCCACCACATGACAAGGGCAAAGGGCCTGCCCCTGCAGGCAGGAGTGACAGGAGGCCTGGTGCTGTGACAGAATCTGAGCCCCCAATCCAACCATGTCGCTTCAGCCATCCGAGGCTGCAGGGGAAGGGCTGGAGCCTCCCCCCACCACTGGCAGCACTGCCACCTGCACCGCCACCAGCACCACCATAAGCACCTCCACCAGCACCACTGGCAGCAGCCCCAGTGGGCAGTCGTCCAAGGCTTCAGGAGAAGGGCTGGAGCCTCCCCCCACCACTGGCAGCATCGCCACAAGCACGGACCACCAGCACCACTGGCAGCAGCAGCAGCCCCAGTGGGCAGCTGCCTGAGGCTGTGGGGGAGGGCTGGAGCCTCCTCCCACCACTGGGAGCACCAACACCAGCACCGGCACTCCCACCACTGTGCAGCAGTCGCCGCCGGCGGATGGACTGTAGTCCTGCCTCCATGGAGTGTTATGCATCCTGCCCACTGCAAATCTTGTGTGTCTGACACCCAGGTGAGAGACTGGGAATTGCACTCCCAAAGATCTGCATCACAGGCACAAAGCACCCTCCAAAACCAGTGGAAGAAGGCATCCACCCACCCCCTCCTTGCCAGGATGAAGCACACTGGGCACAAGGCCCCCTCCAGAACCAGTGGAAGAAGGCATCCATTCACCCCTTCTTTGCCAGGATGAAGCACACTGGGCACAAGGCCCCCTCCAAACCAGTGGAAGAAGGCATCTACTCACCCCCTCCTTGCCAGGATAAAGCACATAGGGCACAAGGCCCCCTCCAGAACCAGTGGAAGAAGCCATCTACTTGAGAGACTATGGCCTTGCACTCCCCCGGACCAAGCAGTGGGCAAGCCACCCACTTGAGAGACTGTGGCCTTGCACTCCCCAGGACCAAGCAGTGTGAAAACCACCCACTAGAGAAAAACAGTGGCTTTGCACTCCCCAGGACATCGCACAGGGCATGTAGCCCCCTCCAGGACCAGTGGTGTTGCTCAATCTTCTGGCTAAGTTGCCCCCCCATTCCCTGGACCGCCCCTGAGGTGCCTGTATATTTTCGACCTGATGCCCCAGCAGTGTTCTGTACATGTTGATGCAGGAGTAAGATGGGGCCTTGGCCTGTGTGATGTGGCCCTGTAGCTCACGGACATTATGGACTGGACAGTGGCCCTCCATTTGTATATCTGTAAATACTGTTTTAAATTTTGAGGATGTTTTTTCTGGATTTTGATCTTATTACACTCACTTTATTAATTTCCTTTTGTTCTTGCATTATTCCTGAGGGGTACGGGGTGGATATGTGATGTTACTGCATCTGTTCGTGTTTCTGGTGTTTGGGGTGGGGGTGTTGCGTGTTGCCTGTGTGTGTCACTGTCCTTTTTCTCCCCCCTCCCCTGTGTGCTAGGCGGGAGTACTCACCGTGGTCGTCATCGCCGGCTTTCGTATTTCTGGTGTAGGAGGAAGTAGGCCAGCATGAGGAAGATCTGCAGTTCAGGCTCCATGACGTCGTGGTTGTTCCCTGAGTGTCCAGAGGTGAGTCCTTTAGCTTCTGAGATCTGTTTCCGCCGTGCTTTTGTTGTCATTGGTACCGCCCTGGCAAAGGTGGGGGATATGCCTTTTGTAATAGAGTGGGTGGGACCTTGTCTTCCACCTGGCTGTTGGCGGTTACCGCTGCGGTGCTTGTTGCTACCGCCATGGTGGTCGCTGTGTGAAAGTGGCTGTCTGTGTTGCCGGTTTCCGCCGTGGTCATAATTCCATTTTTTTTTACCACTGGCTTGTTGGCGGTATTACCGCCGCTTTATCACCGACCGCCAGGGTTGTAATGAGGGCCTCAGTGCCCATAAACAGAAACAGTGTTCCAACACTGCTACAAAAATGATTGAGCACATTTCACAAAATCTTGACTTGCACTTATGTAGTTATGATCTTCTGTATTGCTCACCATGCATGGAATTCAATAAACCTATTGTGAATGCACAGTTAGAGATCAACTCGCACAAATTTGCGACGACCTTTAATATCCCCAAATTTGGGGTTTAATGTGGACGTATTATGCCCAAAATGCATATTTGCCCTGTTCATTAACTGACATTCTGGCTTTGATTCACCCATCAGATTTGACTTGCAATTATTCATGATTGTCTCAAGCAAGATCACACAAAATTCCAAAATGAATCCTGGGACGTGTAGGTAAAGACTTATTTTCTTGGCAACAGCCCAGGGTGGGTATTCATCACCCAGGTTTCCCCGCTCCCCGGGCGTAAAAACAGACGCGACCTCGCGCGGAGCGGGACACGCAGGCAAGTTTTACTTTCTTGGCAACAGCCCAGGGTGGGACTTCCTCCCCCAGGCTTCCTGGCTCCCTGGCCATAAAAACAGACGCGACCTCGCCCGGTATTGGACGCATAGGTAAGACTTACTTTTGTGGCAACAGCCCGGGATGGGACTTCATCCCACAGGCTTCCCGGCTCCCCGGCCATAAAAACAAACATAACCTTGCACGGTGCAGGACGCGTAGGCAAGACTTACTTTCTTGGCAACAGCCTGGGGTGGGACTTCATCCCCCAGGCTTCCCGGCCATAAAAACAGACGCAACCTCGTGACGGGCCTGTCTTCGCCATCATCGCCCGATAGAGGCCGGGAATGGCGTACCAACTTGGCTGATGAAGTAAGTGCTAAGTAAGAGTTAAGAGGGACATTTTGGTTATTTGGGTTGCTATATGTACTCACCTCCTATTAACTACTATGGTGAAAAGGAAAGCTGTTGACGCTCCTGCGCCATTGAATGGCACCAAAAAAACTAAAAAATGTTTCAGCAAACAAGTGAGTTTGTTTATTTCCCAAGGATGGAATTCCTTTGACGAAATTGACTTATTGATTGAGGAAGTAGAGGCTATTTTGAAGAATATTACTCATTCAGCTGGGGTTGTGTCTATTAAGAGTGGTTTCTCTGGAAGTAGGAAAATCCCGGAGATCTTCACAAGAAAGAAGAGTATGCAACCATCATATTCCCCTGCAGAGGTTGCTGGAAGTGGGGAACCGCATATCCCAAAGGAAACCACTATATCTCTATTACCGGCAATACCTTGCAGCGCCCCTAGCTCCCCACCATGCCAGAGGGGTACTTCCTCGGAGGGAATAAGCTACTTTCCTTCTCCGCTAAGCCCAGTGGTTAGGGTGGTTCCAAATATATTGTGTACTAATCGATTTGATCCACTGGCGGAGGAAGGGGATCTACTCACATGCACAGTACAATCTCTGCCTGGAGTTGCCATTGACGATAATGTTCTGATTAATCCCCTGCTTGATCCTCAAGGGTTGGAACTGTTAGATAATGGAATTGACTTGGCTCTTGTCCTACAGAAGGTGGACGAAGTTAAGAGATTGGTTTTATCACTAACAGGATTAATGGAGGAGAAAATGACACAGAAATGTGGTTGCAATGCCAGCTGAATGGTGGGGGGGAAGGGGGGGTGAAAATCTTTTTACTCCTAAACTAATATCATCAGATGATATCCCCCTTAAGGAGATAGCTAGACCTTCTGCTCGTGAAAAACAGTACATATTTGGTGCAGAATGTCATCACTCAGACCTATAAGTGACAGGCGGAAGTCCAATAGAGCTTCCAACTTTAGGGATTCCTTGGAGAATCAGATCTGTATTACTGCCTATCTCGATGCTCCTGAAGACAGGTTAAGGTTAAGGGGGAATAATATCCCTAAAGTAGCTGGTACGGTGGTCGGTCCCCTCACCCCTAGGATCGAATCTTTCAAACCCCCCACCAATACTATCTCTCATTATGATGTTAGTGGATCTGTAACTACGGATCAGGGTCTATGCCTAAAAAGTAGAGATAGTATAATTTATATGGTTGATGTGCCAAAGATGTCGCCAGGCTCTTTCGAGAATCATGAATCCCTGATTATCAAGGTCATTAATTGGCTACGTGTTCGACGCAACTGTCTCTCAGTTATTCGCTCTGATATTCTTGCTGCAGACAGATGTAGCCTTCCTGGGTTGAATTCTGATAAAATTTCTGTCCACCTTGTTGATAAATTATTGGTGGACCATCTTATAAATTTTGATTCACGCACTTGCCAATATAGGGAGTCGAGCAGGGTGGGTAGTAGCCTTGCATTTAAACCACCCAGTGCTTGCTTAACCGTAACCCATGAAAGATCAGCTCACTCCCAGGAAAGCGAATCACATATGGCAGCAAAAATCCCTTGTTTATTGCCAGCTCATGAATGACTAAATACTGGACAGGAAGCATCCATTGGGATTTACCTTGAGGATTTCCATGTGAATGAGATCATTCGGGCGGTGCCACTTGGGACTCTTAATGAGGTTATGCGTATGAAGGAGGATGGACGCCCCACTCATGGATTTGAGCTAGATAATCATGAGTTCATTATAATGACTTGGAACTTAGCTGGCCTTGATAGGAAGCTGGCCGACCCAGAGTGGATTATCTATATTAATAATCAGGACATCTGTCTTTTTCAGGAAACCTGGGCAGAGGATAAAACTAACATAGATGGGTGCCTTTCATTTAGCAACTCTTCTCAACCTCCAGAGAAGGATCTAGGCCACACTAAAGGAGGCATATTAGTTGTTTTAAATAAGAAATTGCAATGCGACCATATGATACTAAACATTGACTCTGTTGATTTAATGGGTATGCAAGTCTCCTTTCAACAGAATCTTAAGATTATCTTTATCAATGTTTATGCCAGGTCTGTTTCACGAGGTTCTGAGTCTCAGACCTTAGTCTTATTGTCTGAATTTTTAGATACCTTGCATCCTTCGACCCTTTTAATTATAGCAGGTGACCTGAATTGTACTTTCGAACCTTCCATTTTGATTAGTGGATTAACGGTTGAAGAGGATGAATTCTGGGGAATCCAGATAACTTATTCTCGGTATTGCACTAGTTCTTGTGTGGCCTCTCAGTTGGCTTCTTTATGTTTAAAGTATGGCCTTAGGGCTTGTAACAGTCGTACGCCTTCTGACTTAAACATCGCGCCCACATTTAAACGAGGTATGTCCACGTGTGTTATCTATTATTTTTTTGTTGACGTCCGGTTGTGGCTTTGATGAGGGACATGAGGGTGGATCCCCAATGTGAGAGTGACCATTACCCCTTGCTTCTTACTCTTTCTGGGGTTGCATTTAGGAGAACACTTAACAATGAACATACAGTGGTCCCATCCCCATGTTTGAATAACAATCATACATGGGTTGGCTAGCCAAGGGTGATGTCTAACCCCTATTTGATAGGTGCGATCTATCAATTGTTTTTAGATGATTTGGCAGCTTATGGGGATGTTTGGCAGGATGTTAATGATATCCCTATACTTAGCATACATGATAATATGTTTAAGAAACTACAGAGTTTTTTTTATAAAAAGACTGGCCTTAGGCCTCGAGATAATAACATGAAGAGCAATGGATGGTTTAATGAAGCCTGCTCCAGGGCGAAGTCTGCATTAAAAATTGCCATCACGATTGGTTCCTTGGGGGAGATCCACCAAGCCAGACGTACTTACAAGGAATCTATATTGCAAGCAAAAAGGTTATGGGAAGATTCCATCTGGCGGAAACTATTCGATGCCTCAAAATCTAATAATAATACGTTGTTTTGGGAATCATTGTCTAAAAGGCAAAGAGGGGGCAGGAGCAATATTAGTAATCAGATACAACCAGAATGCTGGGTGAATCATTTCATCCACCTCTATGCTATACCTAACAACTCCTTGCCTTGCAATTCTCAAAATTGTGATTCTGTCCCACACTGATGGCTAGTGCGAATACTAGCCTTTATTTATTAGCGATGGGTGACCATACTCCTGAGGAATGAATTTTTTTTTCTATAGAGGAAACTATTAATAAAATTAATTCATTAAAATCAGGTAAAGCTCCTGGTCCGGATAAGCTTCCGGGAGATCTTTATAAATCAGAGCCAATCATATGGTCCTGGTATATAAATCTGATCTCAAACAAAATTGCTGCAGGCAGTGCAATCCCGAGTACGTAGAAAGGGGCCGAAATCATGCCTATCTATAAAAAGGATAACACAAATTCCCCAATTAATTACAGACCTATTAGTCTCATTTATAATTTACAAAAACATTTTACCGAACAACTAGTAGGGAGGCTAATAAGTTGGGTCCAAGACCATCAGGTCCTTTCCCCATTACAGGCGGGTTTTCACCCAAAAACCAGTACAGTAGATCAGGTCTTTAGGCTGGCCATCTTACACTGGAAATATGTAGTCCTTGCCAAGCAACATTTATTTGTTGTTTTTGTGGATTTACGATCCGCCTTTGACTTGGTTCCAAGAGAAAAACTGTGGGAAGTACTACATAGATTGGGAACTCCAGCTAATATAATTCAATTGTTACAGCTGTTGCATGAAAACACATATGCGCAAGTGCAATGGGGCAATCAAGGTGAGCTGACTGAAAAAAATTGTATTCGGAGGGGAGTTTGTCAGTGCTGTGTGTTGGCCCCGATTTTATTCACTTTTATTTATCAATGAGGTGGTACAGGTTCTGACGTCTTGCCAGAACGATGCTCCTTCATTGAATGCACAGAAAATCCCTAACCTTCTTTTTGCTGACGATTCGCTTCTTATATATAACACACCCATGGGCCTCCAAACCCTTGTTGATAGATTTAAATTATTTTGCACAGACTATGTGTTGGAGTTGAATATCAGTAAAATTAAATTGATGGTTTTTAATACTGGACCTTGCAGGAGATGCACCATTAAACTGGATGGGGTTTCTCTAAGCAAGGTTAGCTCAATAGACTACCTGGGTTTGAGGTTAACAAGTAAATTACATTGGGAGGATCAGATCAGTGAAAGCACGGGGCTTCTACAACATAGAGCAGAACCTATCCTGCGCTTTTACAAAAGTTCAGTGACAAAAGCTGTATCTCAAGCTATTAAGATTTATTTGGCAAAGGCGCAGGGAGCGGCCACCTATGGTGCTGAGATATGGGGATTTTCTAACAGTAATAGATTAACTGTGGGTGAAAATAATTTTGCCAGGGCCCTGATTACGTGTCCTCGCAGTACAACTTTGATCCCAATGTTTCTCGACTTGGTGCTGATCTGATAGCTTTAAGACCCTTGCTCCATTGGATAAGGATTTGGACTGTTCCCAAATTGGATATATATAGGGCCTCACTTCTTGACTTATTAAAGAGACCGAATGTGGCTACCATTCCTTGGGTTAGACACGTGTCTAATTGGTTCCGTACCTTGGGTCTGGGAGGCTTTTGGGAGAACCTACATAAGTTGGAGAAATCCCATAAAACTGTTTTGAAATCTGCATACTGGTAAGAAACGATTATATTTGTTGTAAATCACTCAGTCGATTAACTAACCTTTTTATTGATTTTAAGTGGTACCCGCAGTATGAACCATACTTAGATATAATACCAAATTTACTGGGTAAAGGTTTATATTCCCGTTTTCATTTTGGGAGCTTACTGCTGATGTCTTTAACAAGTAGTTGGGGATCAACTACTACCTCTGGAAACCGTTGAACATTTTATGTTTTTCTGCTCTGCTTACTCCTCTCCTCGGTCAAAATGGATTCGCAGAAATTGTAGAGAAATGGGCCTGAAAAAATGTTGTACAGCGATAAGGGTTTTCAAAAGTCATAGTTCTAATGATTTAATTCTTGCAATTAGCAAGTTTTAGTGGCAGCATGGCATATACGCCATTTTTTTTAAATAAGATTTTATGATGAAGTACTAGGTGGGAATATTCAGACATGAGAAGCTTAAGATTTTATGTATTTATTAGTTTTATCTTATAATTCTATAGGTTATAAAAAAAAAAAAGAATTTGAAACTTTTAATTGTATTGTGATGCTTTGATGGTTAATTGACCGAATAAAGCTTGTCTTTGATTGATTGAATCCAGAACCAATTTTGTATTATGCTTTATTGTAATGTATCATTTGAATTGAGCTTCACATCAATAAGAGGCCCCCTGTGTGCCTTTGTGTGCCTGTTTGGTCTGTAGTGGTTTAGAGATTGGCCTGCGTGGGTGGCGTTGAAGGTCGTGGGTGAGGTATCAGGCCTACTCCAATGGTGTAGGAGCTTTCTCGAAAGCCCAGCTTTATACTTTTTGACGCAAAACTGCATTTGTCGTGTTTTGCATCAAAAAGTATAGCGCCATTTTGCACAATTTCAGAATGCCAGCTGGGCGCCATATATATGGAATGGCGCTAGCCGGCACTAATGCCTGTCAGCGTCCTTGAAAAGGACGCTAACAGGGCTGGGGAGGCATAGGGGAAACCGGGCTTGTGCGCCGAATTATGACACTACACTGTTCAGAGGCAGAAAAATTGCCTCTAAGCAGTTTAGCACCATTTTCTGGTGCACAACACCCATTGACATGGCTCCTGTCTTAGTAGAGACAGGAGCCATGCCCAACACCCCAATGGCCATGGCCAGGGGACGAATGTCCCCAGGGCATGGCCATAGGGGCCAGTTCTGTGCAGGGGGCCCCAAGTCAGGCAGAAGCCCGGGTTTCCCCTACGCTTCCCCAGCCCTGTTAATGTCCTTTCCAAGGACGCTGACATGCATTAGCGCCGGCTAGCACCATTCTATATATATGGCTCCTGGCCAGCGTCTTGGAATCGCTCTAGCCGGCGCTATACTTTTTCATGCAAAACTGCGCTAACTCAGTTTTGCGTGAAAAAGTATTAATCTGCCTCAAAGTCCGTACAAAGACAGTCATTGCCTAATTACATTTTCATGATCTTTTGCTATCAAAAAACATTTAGTGTATGGCATATCTTTAGAAACATATTTTTTAAAACACCAAAATACAGTTCCTGGCATCCCTTTTTATTCAATCAAACTTACTGAGTAAATTCTGGTAAGGGGAAACAAGAAGCAGAAAGCAATCTGTATGAATTTTATCAAATTGGTATTATCAAGTAGGCCCCTTTCCCCTTCAGCCATTTTTCCAACAAATATTTGACTCAGCACATAACGTTTTGACTCATCATTTTTTTCATTTAAACAATATGCATGTATTCTGGCAGTTACTGATATGTATATGTCAAATATTTTGTTGTGTATTTATATTTGAAATGTCTATGTGGTTGATTCTCTGTAATAGTGAAACTAAATTATACTGATAGGTGGTGTGTTTAGTGTTACGCTCTGTGACAGGTTTTGTCAACTCATGGTTACTTCGCATCAGCAATCATCTTCTTAGTTATTCTTGTTTTACAAGGGGAGATATGATATATGTTGGAAATTTGCTATTTCTGCAGGGTCATCCCAGATTTGTGCCTTCTATTGCTGAACCCAGTTTTGTTGGTCATAGGACTCTCTGCACTTTACCCCACCTAACCAGAGGTGAAGTGTCTTCACTTTCCCTTCCAAAATGGTAAAATAGGTATACACCTGATTGGTATATTTAATGCATTTGTAAGTCCTTAGTATATGGTACTACATGTACCCAGGACCTGTATATTACATGCAACTAGTGGGTTGCAGCACTCATCCACCAAAATAACATTGAAAACATGCCCCAGGCCTGCCAATGCAGTCTGCTGTGCAGTTTTAAATGGCCAATTCTACCTGTCGACATAAATCTTTTGGCAGGATTAAAGCACTCTTTTTCATATTTATAAGTCACCCATAGGGTAAGCAACCCTAAATGCCCATAGGGCGAGGTGCATGGTATTTAAAAAGTAGTATGTTTATATATACAGTTTTACACGTCCTGGCTTTGAAAAACATCTAAAGCCATTTTTCAACATGGTAAGGCTGGGCCTCCATAGAAAAGCACTAGATTACAATACAACATCTTAAAATGCATTGCTACAGTTGCATTTTGGGACAACCTAGAAAAGTGATTCAACAACTACATGTAACAAGAATTGAAATTCAACCTAATGGTCAAGTCAGATTTTACATTATTAATACGAGAATGACACTTTGAGAAACTTGCCATCTTCCTGCCTAAGTCAATTGTGCCTTTCTGCCAGAGTCCAGGGTTACCTGACTGTTAATGGCTCTCCTGTGATGTCATGTGTATTGCTACAGGCAGTGGACGAAGGACCCAGGTGTAGGGAAGTGTGGGTCTTCCTGACAGGGTAGCTGTGGAGAAGTTGTGTCACTGCCCTGACTGCACTTCAGGGGGTAGCCAGAAGACTGCACCCAGCCCTTTCTAAATTCATAAGAAGCTTACCCTGTCACTGGCAGATGCAGCTCACGCCTGGGCCTGCCTGCCTTTTGGTTCACTATCCTGGCTGAAGCCAAACCCAGGGGAAAGAGAAAAACTGGCCATAATCCGTTGAGAGTTAGCTGAAGGGTTATCCCCCCCCACACACACACAAGCTTGCACAGGGTATAAAAGTGCCATCCACAGAACCTGGACCTGTGCATAAACTAGAACTGCTTTGCTGCCTGAAAATCCTGAAGGAAGACTGGACCTGCTTGCCTTGAACATAGGACACAAGAAGTGACTCCAAAGTTTAGTTGGCTGACCACATATTTGAGTTACAAGGACACAACAAGCTTTTAGAAGCCTTTCTTGCTTTCCAGCTGGCCAGACACAACCAGACCTGCCCCCTCCAGCTGACCTCTGTAGGAGTGTGACCTGACACACAAGTGTTGTCCTTAAGGTTCTGGACTCTTGCCTGGAGTCAAGTCACACTTCTTCATGCCTAACTGAAAGTTTCACTGTATTTCACACAGAATGACACAGAGCCCTACAGAGCTGTGCCACACAGGTTCTCAGTGAAGGCATTAACAAATCTGACACTGTACAACACAGAAACCAGCTGCTACCAACTGATATTATTACAGGGTCTAACGTAGAGCACTCTTCAAAGACTTAGATAAAATGTTCCATCAGTTTATATAGGCAAACAAAAAACCTTTCATTCAGCTCAAAACATTATCCTTAGCGTTCGAGGATGGTGGTTTAGCTCTACCTCATTTTAAGAAGTCCTACGAGGCCGCTCTTATGGACTGGGCTATAGGAGTAGCTTTATCACCCAACCTGAATTATTATCTTAAATGTATGCTAGCAGAAAGTAGCGTACACTGTACTTCCTTCCTTAAGATACCACAGCTTCTCAAAAGCACAAGGTACAAAGTCCCCACTACAATCCATGCTAGGGTTTTGCAGTTTCTTGAGAAATAGCAAGTTCCCAGCTTTGATCCGGCTGTCCTGCTTTGTGTTGCAGGAATGGTGGGCCTAAAGCTGAACTCGGCTCACGTCAGATCGTGGGAACAATCTGGCTTTGTTAGATTCTCTGACTTTTTTTAGTGGACCAAATTAAGACATGGGCTCAAAGTCAAAGGGACAGAGTATATATTTCAGATGTTCTTAGATTTTCTCATCTTCAAATTCAACACTTTCTGTGAGCAGTCATTAAAACAATCGATCCATCCTTTTCTATAATTTTTCAGGTTTTTTACGAGACTCAGCAGAGAATAGGTAATTGGTATCGGATTCTGAGCTAACAGGCTTCATCTCAAATTATCCCCCACTTTTTTATGAAGATCGAAAGCATAAAAGGATGTAAGATAGATTCTCAGTTATGGAGGCACTATAATATTTTATCTTACAAGGCAATAAGGGCTGCTAACTTTAAGAAAATTGCATCCTATTCAAAAGGATGCTTTATTACACTCCAGTTTGAATTAAGAAAGCAATTCAGGCCGCTTCATGTCTTTGAACGTGCTGTAGCAGCATCCCGAGGGACTGGCTTCACTTATGTTTTACGTGTCCCAAACTTGAAGACTACTGGGAAAAAAAATTCCAATGGATTAGTTTTGAGGTCTGGGCTACCCTCACCCCAGATCCTGTTGGAAGGAAATGTCCGGAAAATGTTATTAATGCAAGTGGAACCATGCAATGCACTCTCCCTTTTTCTCTGCCTCAACCACACATGTGCTGAACAATGCATGTGAGTGGTTAACGCAGAGAAAATGGGAGAGTGCATTGGGGAGGACGTGGTCAGGTAAGTGGGGCTGGGCAAGGTCTGGGGGTAGCTTATAGGGGTGGGGGTGGATTAAGGGCTTGGAGTTTGTTTTTTTAGGAGCGGTGGTGGGGTATCGGGTAGTTCTGGTTTTTAGGGGCACGGACCGATCCGGGCAGTTCTGTTTGTAGGGGCGGGGTGGGGGTCAGGGTAGATTTGTTTTTAGGGGCGGGGTGGGGGGTCAGTGTAGTTCTGTTTTTAGCGGCGGGTCAGGGTAGTTTTGTTTTGGGGCGGGGTTGGGGTACTTTTGTTTTTGAGGGTGGGGTAGTTTGG
Organism: Pleurodeles waltl; assembly: GCF_031143425.1. Classification (NCBI taxonomy): domain Eukaryota; kingdom Metazoa; phylum Chordata; class Amphibia; order Caudata; family Salamandridae; genus Pleurodeles; species Pleurodeles waltl. The sequence goes on from NC_090450.1 coordinate 471,499,339, forward strand.
TTTTGGGGGGTGGGGGATCGGGGTAGTTTGTTTTTTGGCAGTGGAGTGGGGGGTCAGGGTAATTTGTTTTTTGGGGGCGGGGATTGGGGTAGTTTGGGTTTTGGGAGGTGGGGGTCAGGGTACTTTTGTTTTTGGGAGTGGGAATAGTTTGGTTTTTGGGGGTGAGGTGAGGGATTGGGGCAGTTTGGTTTCTGGGGATTGAGGGGTTTGATTTTTGAGGGAAGGAGTTGGAGTAGTTTGGATTTTGGGGGTGGGGATGGGGAATCGGGGTAGTTTGTTTTTGGGGGTGGAGGGTCGGGGTAGTTTTGTTTTTTGGGGTGGGGCAGAGTAGTTTTGTTTTTGGGGGTGGGGGATGAGGGTAGTTTGTTTTTGGGTGTGGGGATGGGGAATCGGGGTAGTTAGGTTTTTTGGTGGGTGGGGATCGGGGTAATTTAATATTGGGTTGGCGGTTAGGTAGTTTGGTTTTTGGGGGTGGGGGTTGGGGATCGGGGTAGTTTGTTTTTTGGGGTGGGGGAATCAGGGTATTTAGGTTTTTGGGGTTGGGGGAACGGGGTGGTTAGGTTTTTAGGGGAGGGGCTTGGGGATCAGGGTAGTTTGGTTTTTGGGGGTGGGGGATCGGGGTAGGTTTTTATTAGGGGCAGGGTGGGGGGGTCTGGGTAGTTTTAGTATTAGGGGCGGGGTACTTCTAGGACTTAGGGCAGGTGGGAGGTGCATGTTAGAACCACGAATGCCGTTCCCACACTTGCCTTTACTAGGCATGCTTTTACAATGAAAAATTGTTGTAAAGGCATGCGTGGAGAAGGCATTCGTGGTAATAACGCAGTCGTTGTTCTAACTGCATTGTTCAGGCATGCGTAGTTCCAGCATTCTTTGTTCAATCATACTTTTCCTGTTGGAGCATTGTTTGGTATCTCTAGCCATCCCAGGCTATCACTTCATGCACCGCAAATTCTGTTTAGCGCCTCTCTGATTGCCAAATCATTAATTCTTTAGGCCTGGAAGTCACCTCTAACACCATCTTACGCTGCTTGGGAGGCAAAAATGAAACTTGTGCGTTCCAAGGAGCAACTTTATGCACAACGTATTGGTGCAATACATACGTTTAAGGGCATTTGTGGGATAAGTCTTGTTTCACCTTCATAATAATGATATAATAATACAAGGCTTTAGCATGTCTAACTCTAATTGGGAATTGAGTTCTATTTATTGATTCTACGTATGCTATATGAATTACCCTTCCTGCAAGAATTTCAGAATATGTTATTCTGGTGCTCTATGATCATTGATTAAGTTAAATATCTTCTCTGTAAGAAGGTGCTCTTCCTGTCTGTCATGAAGATTGTATGATGATGTAAGTTACTGATCAATATTTTTGCGCATCTTCTGTATTATTTCTTCTTTCTTGGACCTGCTAAAAGTCTCACCAGTTCCAAAGCAGAGATGCAGGTCCACACAGAGCCTCTCAGAGTCACACCTCGAAGTCCTCATATCAAAGTGAGAAAAACAAAACTTCTGGCAGGTTGGACCAGGCCCAATATCTGAGCCATGCTCCATTGCGGTAGGCCTGAACTTGTCACTTTCCCCAGCCCATCATGACCAGATGCCCAGTCTTGTAGCATCAGACATCTTGGAGCTATTTTGTACCTGGTGTTACCTGAGGCTTTAAACATTCATAACCACAGATCTCCTGATCATTTTAATGTAAATTTAGTTATTAAATTTACTCTATTTTTCTAAATCGGTTTGCTATTTTTCTTGCGATGTGTTTTACTTTATTACTGTTTGAGTACTGCATAAATAATTTACACATTGCTTCTACATTACACCTGACTGTTTTTGTTCCAAACAAAAAGACAGTTAGGAATGTGTTTATTTAGCAAATTTTGTGGTTCATTCTGAGGAAGATTATGATTATTTTTTTCGGTTGCTTTTCGTCCCCCTCAAACAATAATCCAGTTTCTTACTATATCCAATTCAAAATGTTAATTGTGCTCATTTGCTCTGATTATTTACGTATGGTGCTGGAAATGAATTCATTTTGTGGCTGTGTTCTCTGTTAGTTTTCTAGTCTCACCTGAAAGGAATATAGGTCTCTTTCCTCTCTCCCCCTTTCATTCTCCTGTGCATCAGACTCCCCTTATATGAAGCCCAACCCCTTCAAATGATGAGAGCTTGTTCGTAGACCAGCAAGAGAGTTGAACACCTTCAACATGGATGGAGGAAAACTAGGCCACTCAGCTAGAGAGAGAGTGAGGGAGAAGATAAGAAATCTAGAGAGTGTGGGGAAAATAGTGAAAAAGGGGAGAGTATGTGACAGAAAGATGGGCTATGTTTGCATATCTTTCTGTGAATAATGTGAGGGTCTTGCTGATGGAAAAGTTTAAGGTTTTTGAAGCTACTTACCATGCAACAGTGCTAGTACCTATATAATCTGTCACAGTTATGAAAGCATGTGAAATAGATATGCACATTTATTTAGGATGTTGATAGACCTGTATGCATTAACAAATCATCTCACAGTCTGCTGCAGAAATCCAAACCATATGATCAACACACCCAATTATGACGATTGAGTGACTGCAGGCATCAAGACTATTTGTCAATTTATTCCTTTGGGGGTAATTCATGAATGGATTTATCTCTGTATTGAACAGCCAGAAAGCTACAGAATATTGCCACTTAGGCCCTCATTATGAACATGGTGGCAATCATCGCCCCGCCGGCGGTGACGGTAACTACAGCCAACAGGCTGGCGGTGCTGACCACCAAATAATGAAGCACATGAGAAACAGCCAGCGGGTTATCAACACACCGCCAGCATTGGAGTGCTGACAACGACGGAAGAGGCCACCCACAGGCCGACGGAAAGGCCCCACCCGCTCAACAAATAATGAAGCACAAGACCACTGTCAAATCTGGGGCGGGAACCACCGCCATGCAAAGTGTGGCGGAAACAAACCAAATAAAAGGAAACACTCACCGTAGCCACACACAACACGCCGCAGCAGACATGAGAGAGAGTTGCAAATAATGCCAGTCCTGCTCCTTGCAATATACCTTCACGACCATGAACGCTGATGAAGACGACAATGATAAGTACCGCAAACTAGTAAACAAGGAAAGAAAGAGCACAGTTACACACCCACCCACCCTGCAACACACTCCCGACCCCTCCCACCATCACAAGCCATACACACCAGAACAAGAGGTACTTACCGACACAAGGCTAATAAAACCTGCCCAAACCACACACATGTGCACACCACCCCCCACAATGAAACGATGAACTAAGTCTCCATAGTGTGCCAACCGCACCACTGGGCACACAAATGTTATTACAAAATAACTAAAGGAATTTCCAGATAAGGCCATTGGCCAGTCCATGAGAAACAGGCTGAAGGACCCAAATGGCCTGAACTTGACTCCCACATGTGCGCAGGGTACTCCACTGTAAAGGGACATCAATGGGGCAGCAAGGCACCTCAGGGAACAGGGGCAGGGGGTGGGGAGTTGGGGCTTACACCTGGTGGGCTTGGGCTTACGTTTGGGAGGTGAAGGGGGTTTGCATTTGCTTTTGGAAGGTGGGGGAGTGGGCTTGGACCGTGGGGTGGCAGATGGACCTGGGGCAGCACAGGGCTTCTTCCTCTCTGGGGGAGGGTCACAGGAATGGGAAGGGTGGACTGGGACAGACTTAGAAGAGGAAGGAGTGGACAGGGCAAGGAGATGGGGACGTTTAGGGATGAGACAGGATGGGCCAGTGGGTTTGAACAGGTCAACACAGGATAGGAAAGGTTTTTTAGGGGCAGTTGGGGTGGACATGGAGGAAGGTGTGGGAGTGGAGGTAGAGGGAGTGCTTTTAACTGGTGTAGGTGTGCTTGGCGTGGATGCAGGTGCCTGTACAGTATGATGAGGTATGGTGGATGGGTGTTGAGTGTGTGTCTGGAAACGTTTGAGTGTCTTGGGAGGAGGGGGGGTGGACACAGTGGGACAAGACAGGCTGCCAGTGTAAATGAATGTTGTCTGGGTGTCTGCAGGTCTGGCGAGTGTGCTGCACGCGTCAGTCAATGTTGTTGTGGTAAGTGCAGGTGTGGTGTCTGGGGTGGATGACTGGATGTCTAATGTTGTGGTGACTGCAAGAATGGGGCAGCAGCGTGACTGGGGGTGCAGTGCTAGTGGGTGTGCATGTTGAGGTGACAGACAGGGAGGCAGGAGAGGTGGGCACACTGGGGGAAGTGGATTTTGTTGTGTTTGCCTTTGTATGTTGGCTGTGTGCATGCCTGTGGTAGGAAGTGTGGTGCTTGTGTTTCCCTGTGTGCTTCTTGTGTTGAGTTGTGTGCATGGATTTCTGAATGTGTGCTTGGGATGGGCGAAGAGAGTGGGGTGCTGGAAGGGGTAGAGGTGGTTGGAAGGGTGATGGAAAGACCAGGGACATTGGCTGCCATCAAAGAGGAGGCCAGAGCCTGAAAATATCTCTGTAGGCCAGACATGGCACTGTGAATGCCTTCCAGGTATGCACTGCTGCATCTGGGATGTTAGCCCCTGGATGACGTTCATGATGGTTGTCTGCCCAACAGAGATGGTCCTCAGGTGGTCAAGAGCCTCCTCCGTGAGGGCAGCAGGGCTGACAGGGTCAGGGGATGAGGTGCCAGGGTAAAGGAGATGCCCACCCTTCTGGGTGAGCAGGCACGGGCAACTGGGTGGGAAGCAACTGGGAGGGCGGTGATGGTATGGGGGTGGCGGAAGATGACACAGAATGGGTGGGCCCACTAGGGTCTGCCACCACCAGGGAGCTCCCATTGGAGGAGGTATCAGAGTCACTACCTCCAGTGGTAGTTGCCTCTCACGTGGTACTTCCCTCGCCCTCCAACCCACTGGTCCCCTTGGCATAGGTCGACTCTGCCTCCTTGGAACTGTGGGCTGATGCATCCCCACTGCCACTGCTCCCTCGCCAGATGATGCTGATGTACACAAAGAACACAGGAGCACAGGGGTGGGGAGACAACACATGAGTGAAATCTGTAAATACCTGAATGGATGTACATACTTGGTGCACACACACTCCCATCCAGCTTACACACCTACTCGCAGCAGCTACAACTATAGACATGACTATGCCCCTGACTTGTGGCCACTACCCCAGCATAAAACTCATTTCCAACATGACACACAGACCTGATGAACTGTTAGACCTGCCCCTACCCATTTCCGTGCCCATGGGGGGGCAGGACTGCCTGTCACTACACAGCATACATACCACAGCACCCAAACACATCCATCAAAGTGGTATGAAACGGTGTTGATACTCACCCCCTTGTGGCTGCTGTGCTGCCTTCAAGTGCCCATCCAAATCCGGACATGCCACCGCCAGAATGCGGCACATTAGGGGGGTCAGGGTCCAATGGGCACCCCTTCCTCGTTGGGAGGCCTTCCCCAACTTGGCCTCGCTGGTCTTCCTGGCCCAGCACCGCAGATCTATCCCACCGCTTCCTGCAGTGGGTGCTCCACCGGTTGTAGACCCCCAGGGTCCGCACCACCCTGGCGATGGCCTGCCAGACTGCCCTCTTCTGATGGGCGCTGACCTGTATGGGACACACAGAGAAGGAAAACAGACGTCAGGATATGCCATTTGATACAGCTGACATACTGTCCTCTACGGACACTTCACAGGATCATTTTACCACCTCACTCACAGTACTTTCCACGCAATCTACACCTGTGCAGTTGCATATCAACCACACATGCATACAGGCATCCACCACCATCACACACATCCATACAAGGCAACCGCCAACTCACCTGCTCCTCTGGTCGCCCATATAATTTAGCATACAGGTGTAGGACCCCGTCCACAGCTTCACCAGCTCCTCTGTGATGATGGCCGGGGCCCTTTCCCCTGTAACACGTGCCATTGGAGTAACTAGAGTCAGGACACAGCAGCACACTCAGTGGAGTACTTTCATGCACGGGATCCAGGAGTCAAGTGAAATTGGGGTGACGACATGACGTACGCTCCGGGGCAGTGTGCACCATCACCGGTGGTAATCATGATAGGCCCAGGTTCCCCACTGACAACCATGTAAACCAATGAATGGGTGCACAACGGGGGACACCGCCAGCGGAATGATGTCTCTTCCACTCCTTCATATCTGGATGGCAAGAGGCTGCCATTTTGCTATCACCACGTAAATTTTTCCTGGTCATGGGCCCCATTCAGGGCCTTCAGGTCCCAGCCCTTTCTCTCCTGCCCATATGAGTGTCTGTTCCTCACATCAGTCCAGAGGTATCACTGCATACATGTCACAAAAGTTGTACACCATAAATCACTTGTGTGTGTCACCAACATATTGTACAGCAGCTATTCATACACAACATGTTTTGCATGTGAATGTGTGTCCCTCATATGTGTTCTTTCCTCCCCATGGGTACCGACCCATGTGGTGAGGGAGGGCCCATCTGTGTACACACCTCTTGTTGATTTGGAAACCATGGTGGAATGTCACATCATTATCACCTACAGACTCAATCGTACAACAATCCATGACCTATGTGCTTTACTGGATCCTGTGCTGAGACCAGCTAATCGGAATCAGCATGCCATCTCTACTGAAGTGCAAGTGCTCTCTGTACTCCATTTCTTGGTTACGGGATCATTTCAGGTGACAGTGGGCATGGGTGCAGGGTTCTCACAGCCAATGTTTAGCCTCATCCTATCCAAATTCCTGGATGCATTTGCACAACACCTACAGACATATGTCAAGTTTCCCCAAAGGGCTGAACTCCCTGCCATTAAGTCTGAATTCTATGCCTTTGCTGACATTCCCCATGTGATAGGTGCCATCGATGGTACCCACATAGCTCTCATCCCCCCAAGAGTGAATGAACAGGTGTACTGGAACCTTTTGCAGGTGATTCTGGGTACCCCAACTTGCAATGGCTCCTGACACCTGTGAGAAATCTCAGTACAGATGCAGAGAGGAATTATAATGAGGCCCATGGACATACTATGAGGGTGAGTGAGCGCACAATAGGTCTCCTGAAGGCTAGATTTCATTGCCTCCATCTCTCTGGGGGATCCCTGTGCTATGGCCCTGAGAAGGTGTGTAGAATAGTGGTGGCCTGCTGCATGCTGAACAGCTTGGCTGTGAGGAGAGCTATCCCCCTACTAGAGGAGGAGGGTGCGGTACACCCAGACCTGCTACCTCTGAGAAGGGATGAGAGTGATGGTGAGGATGAAGAGGGGGAAGATGTCCACTCCAGGAACCAGCTGATCCAACTATGCTACCAGTGACTATGAGGTACTGTTCACTGATGATGTTGTCTGCACTGCATAATGTTTGACTGACTCATTTGTTTGGGGATGTGCTGTCTGTAATCGTTGACACTGTTACATGAAGAATAAGGTGGCATGTGCCATGAATACAAACATGGAGTACATTTTGGTTTACTCCAGATGATGTTGTGAGTGGGGTACTATACCTGCAACAATGGTATGAATATGGAATTGACTGCCAAATGCATTCATCCTTACAATTGAATATTCATAATGACAGGCGACATACAACTTGGTGTAAATGTGTTTTATTTGGTGTTACAATTGAATTGGTGTGCTGTACAGTGATAGTGAGTAGGCTCATGGTGGATGTCCGTACTAGGTACATGGACCCAGCGATTGGTGTCAGTGGGTATTGGTCCATTTGTCCCTTGCAAGTTGTTAAGTTGCTATTGGCGGGTGAGGATGGTAGCACAGTGGCACACTTGGGAGACAGTTCAGGTCAAAGTCACTTCTTAGTAGGGGCCTTGGTCTTGGCAGGTGTTCCAGTGCCCTATCTGGGTCTGAGGGCCCCTTTGAGTGTCTGGTGCTGGGCTGCATGGGTAGGGGTGCCGGTCTCTTGTGTGTCCCCTGCCAGTGCTACCAGTCCAGTTGCTGCTGCTGATGTAGAGAGCAGGTCTGTGTCCTGGGCAGTGGTAGGGGCTTCCAGGTTTATGGGGGTCTCACCCTAGGTTGGGTAGTGGTGCTGTAGCACCCCTGCAATAGTAGCCATAGCGGCATTGAGTTGTTTCCACTGCTCCATGGTCACTTGATGTTGGCCTATCTGCAGCCTTTGACTCTGCTTCAGGGTGACCAGGATCTGGCCCATCCTGTCTTGTGTATGGTGGTATGCTCCCAGGACCTCAGAGATCACCTCCTGGGCTGCAGCATCCATCCTTTGGCCTCCCACCTGGGCCACTGATGCCCTCCCACTGGGCCTTGCCCCCTGTGCCTGTGTCCCCTGCACAGGTCTGGCAGTCCCACGTCTACTGGGGCCATCACCATCGTGCCTGTTAGTTGGTGGTGACTCTGGCCTCTGTACTTGTGGTCTGCTAGTCTGTGGCCTGGAGACACTGGTGTGGGGTTGTTTGGCTAGAGCTGATGTTGGTGGCTGGGTGGTAGGGGTGTCAGTGGTATCCTGGGTGGGGCTGCTGGAGGGTGACAGTCCATGACTGTGTGAGGGGCCAGGGTAATCCTCACTGTCCATACATCCCTCTCCAGTGTCCTGAGTAGGGCCTCTTTCTCCATGTGGGACGCTGGCACTCCTTGGCCTTTCCGTCAGGGTGGCATGAGTGGTGGTGCCTGTGGGGGTGAATGGACATGTATGTTACATGTACTATTTCGGATAGGGATGCACAGCTCTGCCCTATTTTGTGCTTTTTATTCCACTGTCAGGCCATGAAGGGACCTATTGAGGGGTTGTCCTTACATTTTGCATGGGATGTGGAGGTGCATTGTGAGTGAAGTAGTGCCATTGTGATCCCTTGCAGAGGTAGGTGGATGTGCACAGGGGGAGGGATGTGGGCCTGTTAGTGGGTTTGTGGGCATGCAGGGTGACTGGATGTAGTGAGTGTGGCCTGTGTGGGGGTAGTAGTCCTGTGGTAGTTGGAGGGGTGAGGTGGTACATGTATAACAGGTGTGGTGGATATGAAGTAATTGTAGATGACTTACCCAAGTACAGTCCTCCAGTGAGTCCAGTGAGGCTCTCAGGGTGCAGGATAGTCAGTACCTTTTCCTCCCAGTCGGTGTAGTCGGGGTGTAGGTGGGGGCCCTCCCCGAGTCTTCTGTACCGCAATGTTGTGCCTGAATGCCATAGACCTCACCTTCCCGCGCAGGTCGTTCCATCTCTTGCGGATTTCGTCCCTTGTGCATGGAAGGTTTCCCACTGCGTTGACCTTGTTTACTATAGTCTGCCATAACTCCATCTTCCTGGTGATGGGTGTGTGCTGGACCTGTGCCCTGAAGATTTGTGGCTCGATCTTCAGTATTTCGTCCACCATTGTTCTTAACTCCCTATCTGTGAAGCGGGGGTGCTTAGGGGGTTCCATGGTGTGTGTTGTGGGTGGTGTGTTGTAGGATTTTTGGTGAGGGTGCTGTTGTGTGGTTGGGTGTGTGACTTGTGTGATGTTGCATTCAGTGTCTGCGTGTTGTGTTGTCAATCTCAGTTGTCCTGTTGGTGATGCAAAGAATTGAGGGGTGTGTATGTGAGTGTTTTATAGTGTTGTGGATGAGTGTCAGGTGTGTGGGTTTCAAACTTGCCAGTGTGTGCATTTCTTCCTGTTGGGTCCAATTGCTGGCCTTGGTGGTCTGTACCGCCAATGGTCATTTGACATCCACTAACTGCCACAGTGATTTGTGTATCATTATTTGGAGGGCGGAGGATTTCTCTGCTTGCGGTGGCAGTGGCGGGGTGGGGTGTGCAGCCTTTCTGCCATCAATGGCCCTGGTGGTGGCTGGAAGTTGCAGAATTTTTGGAGGTTTCTGTTTTTGGCATCATGATATTTTGGCGTGCTGTTCACCGCCAATGGCGGTCTTCTGTTCACCGTCTCCACAGCGGTCGGCGGGGTTTTCTGCCATGTTCATAATGACCACCTTAATGTCAATATTCATTGAGAAGGATTTTGAAGACATCCATTTTTCAAAATGCAAGGGGGAGTCCAAGTGCCATCATACATTATTTGTGCCATTGCAGGGTCTAGGTGTTTTAACAAATTTAAGTGAACATTGATTTATAAAATGGTCTTCTTAAGTGCATTTTTTAAAAATAATTCTTTGGGAGAGAGATCTTCAAATTCCCCTTGAGGAACAGGTGCTGACTTGCTACAAAGCAGCTATAGACATTATCCACACGGGCAGTCCCAGTGGTGGAAAGGGTGACTCTGTGTGAAAAGAAGGCGAAAGAGGATTATAGGACAAAAGTGGCAAAGGGAGAAAGCAGGTGTAGGAAATTGGGTTACTGGCTGATGGGGTGAAATCCTAATAAAGCAGCAACTACAATTTCTCTCACAAGTAAACCTTAAATTAACCTGTGCTCAGCCCTCTAGTATCTTGGTACAAAGCAGTAAGACTTCACTTCATCATCATCAAAACAATCTTTATTCGGATTTTACTCCATAAAAGAAAAACAGTCTTTTTAAGGTAAAAAAGTTATACAAGAATTTTTTTTTTCATGTACATTACTAATAAATAAAAGGATAAAAATCTTTGTTGTGACAAATTATGCTGTTATTCATTCTCATATCGGAGTTTTTCTAAATAGGACAACTTTTTCCTCTGTTCAATTGCATGTAGGACAAATTTTATCACTGATTCACATTTCTCATTAGTATCCAATTTAAATAAATAGTTAAAAGCTTCTCTGCAATAAAATAGCTTATTAATAATAAATAATGGTTTTAAGAATTGTTTCCTAATGTCATGATAAAATTTACAAGATATGATAAAGTGCATTGTAGATTGTGCAAGTCGTCCCACGCAGGGGCACTTCGGTAGGCTTTTACTCCAAATTCTCATCTTTGGGAAGGCTACCAAAAGGTGAAACATTCTAAAACGTAATCGGGTCAAATAAAATCTATGCTGAGTATTCACAACTGACAGTAAATAATTTGGTATTACCTCATTGTTTTCGATCATGTAAAGAGCTACCGTTGATTTCATACATTCTCTATTTTCTCTATCACTAGCCCTCCAAGCCATTAAATGATTTTTCAGTTCTTTCTTACTAAATTGGAGAACTGTGCCTGGGTTGTCTAAATTTGGTGTTAGATTTATACCTCTCAACAGATCTTTTAAGTGCATGAACCATGGGATTCTATCCTGATGTTCTAATGTAAGGCAATCTTTAATAATCTTTCGGGTAAGATGTGTCCCTTCTTTTGACCAAATACCATGCCAAGCCGACAACGCACTTATATATATTAGGTCCACCACGTAGGGACTGCCCAGTTCCCTGTGTACCATGTATGTGGAAGTGGTATTTGGGACTGCGAGTAATCTGTTAAAAAAATGTATTCTCTAACACTTGTAGTGAATGGATCTCGGGCATCGAACCCCAAAGGGCAGAACCATATGTGAAGCTGCTGATTGATTTACTTTTGTAAATTTGCAGCATTTCCCTTAGGGGTTTATTACCAATTTTTTTGGCGAATCTAAAGACTGCCTCAGTTGTCCTAATATACTTCATTTTGGTAATTTCTAGGTGTTGTTTCCAATGTCCCATGTTAGAAAATTGTATACCCAGGTATGTAAATCCATTCACCTCTTCACATTTGTGGCCCTTAATAAAATAGCTTTTCTTCCTGGCCTTTCCCTGTCCACAAGTCATTACCACTGTTTTACTCATATTCAACATCATATCTCTTTCCTCCATAAATTCCATGAAGCCCTCCATTAGTTGCTGCAATCCATTTGCAGTTCGTGACAGCAAAACTGCATCATCTGCGTAAAAAAGGATTGGGATAGAACATTCTCCTATTTTAGGGCTGTCAATTTTTAAATTTTTTAAATGGGCATCTACCCCATTTATATAAAGAGAAAATAGGAGCGGCGCTAAAACACAACCTTGGCGTATTCCTCTCCCTATCCTAAAACCTGGCGTACATTCTCCATTTCTTCCATATCTCACCCGTGCTGTTAGATTGTTGTATAGTTGTGCCAAAAAGCTTATTATATCTGAGGGTGCACCCATATCTGTTAAAACTTTCCACAACTTAGCATGATTCACCAAATCAAAGGCACTACTAAGATCTGCAAAACAGGGGAATACATGACCCTTCTTTGCCATTGTATACTTGCTTATTATTAAATTAAGGTTTATACATTGTTCCAGGGTACCAACCCCAGGCCTAAATCCCAATTGAGCCTCTGTAAGTATATGATTCTTAGTTGCCCATGTTTCTAATCTTTCTACAAGGACTCTTCCCAGCAATTTGACAGAGGTATCCAAGAGTGAAATTGGCCGATAACATTTGGGATCGCCTCTAACTTAAAGATGTTAGCACGTCTGACCTTAATATGTAAACTTGCAAGGGGACGCGAATAGGTCGATTAATCTTTTGACTCGCATTTAAGATGTTCCCACCATAGATCCAGTACCTGCAGATCAATGATCACTAACTAATCACTAACATAAAAAATCAATGATAATAACATTAGTAATCAATATGAGTCAGTAATTATCACACACCATTACCTTTCAGTCATGAATAATCACACCTTTTAGTAAAAGTTAGAATATTTATTTCTCTATATTAACAATGCTAATGTCACATAAAATAATCTCAAAATCAATTGATAAACATACAGAAACAACACTGGCTGTCCGAATCTGCGAAAGAAACACAATCTAATCAAAGCTTGAATAATTACAAATTCTAAGGTTCCGGTACAAAGTAATAACAAGAACAATTGGGCAAACAATATCACATACAATTAGATTCAGCAAAGGAAAGACATCAACTGTTACTCCCTATAGCGAATTTTCATTAGTGAGGATCCTTATCTAACATCAGATTAGCATTAGCATTCTGAGCTTCATGCAAAACAATTTAGTCAACACAAAATTGGAAAACATCTAACTATGGCTCTATCAAAATAATGCAGTTGGTACCTAGAAAAAAAAAATGCAAATAGACGTAGCAAACACATTAGTGATAATATACCTCCCCTCAAGTGGATCGGCAAGCTAAGATAGCCTTTGTAATGAGGACATCAGTTCGGTCAGCGAAGCATCAGGATTCAGCATCAAAGTTCAGAAAACGCAAAGTCTTTAAGCATTAAAGTTAAGCACGTCTTCTCAGGACTGAAGATGGGCATGAGAGAGGGCAAAGGCAAATGTGCAATGGCAAGTGGCAAGTCGCAATGCCAGATTCTCCTTTGTGCAATCGGGCTAAGTTAGATTTCTTAAAACTACTTCCCAAGTCCTTATTGGTCAAGGGATCGCATGTTCACACTTTGTCCAATAAAACGAAACCTTTAAATCTACAGTTTCCACTAGTACACGGTTCACATGTCACTGAATGGTTTCTCTTGTAATGTCCTCATCATCCGGCTCGTCCGGTAACAATATGGTTGCAGCTTATACTCCAGTCAGTGTCCTCTTTGTTTTCGCCTGAGAAAGTCAGTCTCACACACATTACATCTACAATGTTTCATTCAACAGGAACAGCATCTTCTAGCAAGCAGTTCTCATGAGAAATACTTTTACTACGAGCACATTTGGTCAGCACAGTGGAAAATCACAATTTAATTCTCTAAGCAAACATTTTATTAAACAGTTTAGAAATACAAATTGACATGAGGCCGTGCACCTAGGCCAAGACCTCCGCTAAGTTAAGGTCTACAATTAATAACGGTAAAACATAATGCATAACCCTTAATATGACATATCACTACAATAATCAAACATAAGCTCCATATTTGATATTAATAAGCCATTAATAAGTACACTTTGTGAACATTGACGGCCACTCACATGGACACATTTTCAAATGCATGCATTATTTCTCTCTCCATTATTACAATATCTACGCAAATCCATTATCAGAATACATGAATATTGGTTAATATTTTCATGAAAACACATGCTCTAACAATCCCTCCTCTGATGACTAAATGTTTCATCACACTAAACTATCACTTACAATTTTTTGCATCAGCAAAAATTCAGTCATTTCAATCCCTTCAAATCTTTTTTCCCTTTTCGAATTTTCCCTAAACAATTTCTCCCTTTTCTTTTCTTCCCTCCTCTGATTATTCTTTGTCTTTTTCAATTTTATTCTTTTACACAATGTACATATTCCAGTTAAGCAAACAATGATTATTAATATCCCCTGTATGATTTTCAATAAAATCCCTTTCCCAATGTTGCTGAGCCAATTTCCCACTGAAGCAAAACCTTTGCCAACTTTCTCCCAAACACCTGGTTCTTTCAATTCTTTCACATCAGTACTTTCATTAGTCAGATTAGTAAGTAAGCTTCTGATTTCTTTACTATTATCAGGAATGAATGAGCAAAAATGCCTAGAATTAACCATTTTACAAACTCCGCCATCCTTCGCTAAAGAATGTCTAAAACAAGGCGGTTTTGAAGAGTCATGGCTCTTTCAGCAGCAAACTCAGTATCTATCAGGAGTATAGCTCCTTTTGTCAGCATGTTATCCACAATAGTAGACAACTTTTGAATCTTTATCAAATTCAGAACAATGGCTACTGAGGGTATAATTGCTCCAAATATACCTCCTACTAAACCAGAAGTGGACTCTCTCCTCTGTCTAATATCATGTAACTCAATCACTTTCAGAAACTTCTTTATGTCATCCATTTGAAAAATCTTTGGGAAAGCTATCCCCAAATAACATGTCCCCTACCATCCTCTTGGAAGACAGCAATAAGCATTAGGATCACAGATGTAATATATCCCAGGAATCGCTGGATCCTGTCCATTCAACATAAATGTCCATTTACTCTGAAACAAAAACACATATCTGCATTCACTCATTCCCACAAATAAAGTGTCAGTGCATGATTTAGGCCTATATATACAAAGCTTCCTACGTGTTGCGCATCTAAAGCTAATTTTCCTTGTGTTTTAATTGCACTATGAGCATAATCATTCTTGTAAGTCCTTTTGTCTAAGGCTTTTTCTAACTTCTCCTTCAACGCCTTTCTCCTATCATCTGTGTGATCTAAGAAGCTCTTTTCTAAAGATGTAACCAAGCATGTCAAATTGTTGCAATGTGCATAAGCTGTGCCAAAGGTTAATGTAGGTTCGAAGAAACCTCCAACTAATACTATGGTGGTCATTACAACCCTGGTCGACGGTGTTAAAGCTGCGGAAATACCGCAAACAGGGCGGCGGACAAAAAAACGGAATTATGACCCTGGCGGTAACCGCCAACAAAGACAGCCACTTTAACACACCGCCCACCACGGCGGTACAGACAAGCAGTGCGGCGGTCACTGCCAACAGACAGGCGGGAGACAATGTACCGCCCACACTATTACAACCCGCCAATCCTCCACCTTTTCCGGGGCGGATTCACCGTGGATAAAAACACGGCGGAAACAGCTTTTGCTATGGGAAAACGCTCACCTCAACATACTCCACGAGGAAGGAGGACACCATGGAGGCCGAATTACAAATCCTACCTGCCCTTGTCTTTCTGCTCCTCTACGACCACCAGCTACGTAGGCGCCGAAGACACCGTTGAGTACTGCATCTACGACACGGGGAGGCAAAAGTTAGGGGGACACCCACCAAACACCTCCACCCCCATCTTTGCATATTACAACATACACACCAATGCATTCACAAAAATCACAGTAACAACCCACAATCCCCCCGGAAGAATGTAAAGACAATGCGAAATTCGCTCAAACATTGTAATGTGGCAATATACATGTCATACAAAAATATACAGATATATATATCTCAAAATCACTCTTATTTACACATACAATCTGAGAAGTAGTGCAGATATGTACACAACAATGTCCGTGCACCAACAGTCCAAAAATGCATGGGCGAGGCCCACAAACTATACCTGACCAAAATCGGAGAGAACACTGCCGGGGCATCAGATAGAAACACTACAGGCACCTCAGGGGGAAGGGAAGGGGGGGCACCTCCGCCAGATGAATGCGAAGCCAGATCCACGACGGGGCTCCATGCCCATTGATGTATCCTGGGGAGTGCAAAGCCACAGTCTCTCAAGTCTCTACAGTGGGTGGTTTGCCCACTGTGCCATCCTGGGGAGTGCAAGGCCACAGTCTCTCAAGTCTCTACAGTGGGTGGCTTTCCCACTGTGCCATCCTGGGGAGTGCAAAGCCACAGTCTCTCAAGTAGATGCAGTTCTCTACTGGTACTGGGGGGGACTGGTGCCCAGACTGGATGAGTCTCCCCGTGAAAGTTCATGTCCGGTCACTGGAGAAGGATGCCTGATGTGGCGGCCTTTTCATTCCTACACGGTGCATGCCCTGTTCAGCGGTGCTTTGCCATGGCGGTCTTTGCCATGTTCAGCGGTGCTTTGCCATGGCGGTCTATGGACGGTTCAGCGGTGCTTTACCATGGCGGTCTATGGACTGTTCAGCGGTACTTTGCCATGGCGGTCTTTGCCCTGTTCAGCGGTGCTTTGCCATGGCGGTCTATGGACTGTTCAGCGGTGCTTTGCCATGGTGGTTCTGATACGAACATTGGTGTGTAGCATGACGATCTCTACACTGGGCATTGGTGTGTGGCATGACGTTCTCTACAATGAGCATTGGTGGGTGGCATGACGTTCTCTACAATGAGCATTGGTGGGTGGCATGACGTTCCATCATTGCCCAGCGGGGCTGTGGCATCCGGGCCCCTCCTGGGCTGTGACTCTGGCAGTGGTTTCTGGACCAGTGACGATACTTGGGCCCTCCTGGGCTGTGACTCCGGCGGTGGCGGTGGTCTCCTGACCAGTGACGATACTTGGGCCCTCCTGGGCTGTGACTCTGGCGGTGGTCTCTGGACCAGTGACGCTACTTGGGCCCTCCTGGGCTGGGACTCCGGCAGTGGCGGTGGTCTCCTGACCAGTGACGATACTTGGGCCCTCCTGGGCTGTGACTCCGGCGGTGGCGGTGGTCTCCTGACCAGTGACGATACTTGGGCCCTCCTGGGCTCTGACTCTGGCGGTGGTCTCTGGACCAGTGACGATACTTGGGCCCTCCTGGGCTCTGACTCTGGCGGTGGTCTCTGGACCAGTGACGATACTTGGGCCCTCCTGGGCTGTGACTCTGGCGGTGGTCTCTGGACCAGTGACGACGGTGCTGGCGGTTGTGTCTGGACCGCCGGAAATGATGGCGCACTTCTCTGCCGTGACACTCACAACAGGCTGGGCAGACTTCCTCTGGACCTTCCCCACCTTTGTTGGAGTTACAGCTGACTCACCAATCCCCTTCGAACCCATGTCACTTGTTGTCCCACCAGGAGTCTTAACACGGTCCCATCGTCCACTCTCCAATTTTAGAGCCTTTACAGGGGGTGGGCTGCCAGTGCCTTGGCTCCGGGTCCTACTGCCTGCCCTGGTGGCCGGTGCACTCCACAAACCTTGAACAGGCACCACTGGTATTGGAGGCTTTTTGGCTGAGGCGCTACGACGGGACTGATGTATTGGAGGGGGGGTTGGGGCAAAAAGGTCAATTTGATATAGGGACAGTTTCTGATGAACACTGGGATGGGTAGCTGGAGGGGGTCTGGGAGTGGAGGAAGAGGAGGTGGTTGTAGGAGGTGTCACTTTAGGTGTTTTGGGTGCAGGTGAGGTGGATGGATTTTGGGTGAGTGATTGCCGGTGTTTGTGTACTTTGGGAGGGGGCGTCACAGACACACTGGGAGAGGACACAGGGGACGTGTAAATGGCAGTGGAGGTGGTGAGTGCAGGTGAGCGGCTTGTGGTGCTGGGTGTCCTGGTGCGAGTCCTAGTGCCTGTAGATGTGGTGCATGCAGGTGTGTGTGTAGAGGAGACTGGGAGGGAGGAGGGAGAAGAGGTGGAGGGGGACACAGTGGAGACAGTGGATGTTGCTGTGTCTGTATGTGGGTGAGGCTTGCGTGAGTGCCTGTGGTGTGTGTGGTGCCTATGTTTGCTTGAGCTACTTGTGTGTGTTGACTTGTGTGCATGCTGGTCTGTAGGTGTGCTTAGGATGGGCTGGGGTACAGGAGATTGGGTCTGGGTGGAGGAAGTTGGAGGGGGGAGGCTGGACACAGGGACAATGGCTGCCATCAGTGCTGAGGCCAGAGATTGCAGGGCTCGCTGAAGGACAGCCTGACCAGAATGAATGGCCTCCAGGAATGTATTACTGTGTTGCAACTCTCGTTCTACACCCTGGATGGCATTCACAATGGTAGACTGCCCAACAGTGAGTGACCTGAGGAGGTCAATGTCCTCCTCACTGAGGACAGCAGGGGTGACTGGGGCAGGGGCTGGGTGCCTGGGGCGAAGGTGATGCCCACCCTCCTGGGTGAGCGTGCACAAGGCGAATGCTGAGGGGCTGCTGGGAGGGCGGGGCTGGTAGGGGAGGTGGAGGGCTGTACCTGTAGAGGTGGGGGGCACAGATGGTGCCGCCACCACAAGGGACCCCCCATCGGCGAACGAGTCCGTGTCGCTGCTTGGTGATCCGATTGCCGACGTGAAGCTCCCCTCGCCCTCCGTCCCACTGGTGCATTCAGAGTCTGTGGTGTGGCCCTCCATGGCCATGTGGGATGCAGCTCCCTCGTGCTCCGGTGCCACTGTACCTCTGCCTGATGATGCTGATGTACAAAAGGACAGGGAGAGCAGGAAAAGGGGGGGAGACAGAACAAAGAGAGTTTTAGTGCATGGCATTCCGCTACTGTTGGCGGACAAGACAGACGCAGCAGCCCCCTGCATTACGCCGTGCTCCTGTCCTCTGCACATGCAATTTCTGGGATATGGCCTACATGGCAATGGTGGACATCTGCGCGCATGGATGCCACAGGGGCAACTATACCTCAACTTGGCACTCTGGTGAGGTGGGGTAGAGAGCCACATGGCCTACATTACGGAGGGGCCTTGCCTACCGAATTCGCCCTGGCCTAGGGACACCCACAGCCCACCTCCCCCACCCAGACCCCTCCACTGCACGCAAAGTCCGCAGAATGAGGTTGTACTCACCCCCTTGTGTCTGCTGTGATGTCCTCAAGCGCCCATCCAACTCTGGGTAGGCCACCGCCAGGATCCGGAACATCAGGGGGGTCATGGTGCGACGGGCACCCCTCCCACGTTGGGAGGCCATCCCCAGCTGAGCCTCCGCCGTCTTCTTGCTGCAGCGGCGAATGTCCTCCCATCTCTTACGGCAGTGGATGCCCCGTCTCTGGTGGGCCCCCTGGGTCCGGACCTCCTTGGCGATGGCACGCCAAATGTCCCTCTTCTGGTGGGCGCTGACCTACATGACATGCACAAGGGAACAGGTACAGTCATTACTAACTGCACCTCCCTACTCTGGCCATGTGGCCCATTCATTCCCATGCATAACTGTTCTATGTACTCTGCCCCCTTCCCTCTTCCACCCAGCCCTCTCCACTCAGGCCTAGCCCATACAACGTGCTCCCTGTGTACTAACCTGTTGGTCTGGAGGACCGTAGAGTAGCGTGTACTGGGGGAGGACCCCATCCACAAGTTTCTCCAACTCCTGTGCAGTGAAGGCAGGGGCCCTTTCCCCAGACGCAGCAGCCATCGTCGCTTCCAGACCGAGGTCACAGCAGCACTAGCAGTGGAGGTCCTCTCCTGTCGAAGGTCAGGTATCTAGTGAGTGACCAGATAGAAAATGGCGGTGACGTCCGCGGCGGTGACGTCCGCGGCGGTGCGCATCATCACCGCCAGCGCACCTGTTCATTGGCTCCTGGGACCCATAGGGTCCAATGTTAACCAATGCAGCATTGCGGCGCGGTCTACGACCGCCTACCGCGACGGTGTGCAACGCCAGCGCAGTTACCCCACAATCCCATTGTCCCAGTTTAGAGGTCAGGCAGCCGCCATTTCAGGGGCCCACATGGCTTCATTTACTACTGCGTCAAACATAGCTAGGCCTACACTCAACACACATACAGGAAGGGTTTTGTGTCTGGTGTAGTCTTGTGTGTAACTGTGGGTACATACCTGGAAGATTAATGACTGGTTCTTCGCTGTTGTCCTTCGTAGGCACCGTCAGCTGGGACATATGAGAAGATGGCGGAATCCTCCGGTGTACCGACCGCTGGTGGGCCTGTTGACAATGGAAGAAAGACCTGTCATCGTCACCTACAGGTTTGACCGTGCCACTATCCAGGAACTATGTACCCAGTTGGAGCCAGACCTGATGTCACCAATCCGCCATCCGACTGGAATCCCCCCTGACGTGCAGGTGCTGTCAGTGCTCCATTTCCTTGCAAGTGGGTCATTTCAGACAACAGTGGCTATGGCATCAGGGATGTCCCAGCCTATGTTTTCCAACGTCTTGTCCAGAGTGTTGTCTGCCCTGCTGAAACACGTAAGGAGATACATCATATTCCCTCAGGTGGAGGATTTACCTACAGTGAAAGGTGACTTCTATGCCCTTGGACATATTCCCAACGTCATAGGTGCCATTGATGGGACCCATGTAGCTCTGGTCCCCCCCCGCAGGAGTGAACAGGTGTACAGGAACAGGAAGAGCTATCATTCGATGAATGTCCAGATGGTCTGTTTGGCAGACCAGTACATCTCGCAGGTAAATGCTATGTTCCCTGGCTCAGTGCATGACGCCTACATCCTGCGCAATAGCAGCATCCCTGATATGATGGGTGTGAGAAAACAGGGTTGATTGCAGAGGCCCCCTAACTTTTTGCCCCCATTTTCCACTTTATGCTGGTGTTTTCCTGACTCTGATGGTGCCCTGGGTACTGCTAACCAGTCCCAGGGCCTGTGCTCTGTGTAAAATCAATATGCAAATTAGGCTAATTATAATTGGCTAAGTTAACCTACCTATAAGTCCCTAGTATATGGTAGGGCATGTAGGTTTAGGGAGCACAGCATAGGTGGTGCACCCATAGGTGCACTGCTGAGGTGCCCAGTGTCATTTTAAAGGCAGGCCTGCCTTGCTGGCTGCTTTTAAATTAAAGTTATATGCAAATTCGACTTTGAAATTAAAAGTACTTCCAAAGTCTTAAACTACCTTATTTTTACATATAAGTCACCCCTAAGGTGTGCCCTATGTGCCCCTAGGGCTGGGTGCCATGTAACTATAAGCAGGGACTTTATAAAAATAGATTTATAAACCCTGGTGAGGTAAAAACAGCCAAATTCGTTTTTCCCTCATTGAAGTAAATGGCCTTCATAGGCTAGAATGGGGAGACTTTATTTTAAATTTTAAAGTCTCCTTAAATGTTGCATACAAAGAATTTGATATCAAATTAATTGTTGTAATAAATCCCCCAACTTCCAGTTGTTGGATTTAATATAACTTGTTCAGGTAAAAAGTTTTAGACTTTACCTAAAAAGTTGCCAATTTCAGCCCTGCATTGTTTTTGCTGCTGTGCTCTGATTGGCCAGCCTGCAGCAGCTTAGCCAAGCTGCCTTGATGAGGTGTGAAGTGGCCTGGCTTCACACAAAGGAATGTGCTTGTGGGAGAGAATCTCCCCTCAGCAGATGGTGAGGCAGGAAGGGGGAGGGCTGCCAAACTGGTCTTCAAAGGCAGAGAAAGACATTTGGAGCAACCAGCAACACCCCCACATCATGCAACCCCAGACAACTAGGTGCCCCCTTGATTAGATTAGGAGAGGGCAGGAGAGGGGTGTGTTTATGATTTTTAGCCACACCAGTGGGTGGGCTCAGCCAGATGTAACCTCCAAAAATCAGATTCAGCCATGTTGGATTTTTAGAGAATGTTGCCTGCTGGGATGGATTTTTGCCACACTTCCCAGGAAGTGGTCATCACAGGGGGACGACCCTGTACCTCATTGGAGAACCAGGACACCCCTGCTTTTCACCCAGGAGCAAGGATAAAACTGGCAGACCTGCACCCACACCTCAGATCCCCACCAGAATTCAATAAGAAAAGAACTAAAGGAGAAGAAGGACTGCCCTGCTGGACCCCTGGCCTGCACCTGGAACCTGCACTCAGAAGGACTGCACCAGTTGCACACTTGGGGTTCACCACAAGAAGGACTTTGCCTGGCTTCAACTGGTTCAAGGAGGGATTCCCTGTTTGCTACAGGTGAAAAATTGCTATCCAGAGTCCCCTGCACCAACTCCTGAAGAAAGTGACCAGCTGACCACTGTCCAGTGTCCAAAAAGGAGTTTGCGCCAGGTGCATTCTGGGAGTGGTAGTCCGCACCCCCCAAGGACCATCTCAGAACTTCTGGACCCTTGGGGTGAGCTGTGGACCCCAAAAGAACCTTAAAAGAACAACTGGGTGAAGCCCCAGAAGTTTGGAGAAGATTTGAGAATTTTTGTAAAAAAGCTCCATAGAGGGACCGACCCGCCGCGGAAATTCTAGCCGGCTTGCCTCAACCGCGACCCGGCCTGATTTGGTGGTTCGTCCCGGTAAAGAAAAATCTCCGAAAAAGAGACTAAGTCCGAAGGTAAAAAGTTGACCGGGACCTCCCAGCCATCGTATCCGAGAAGGGCTCCATGGACGTCGGATCAAGATCCAGGTTTACCCCGGTCGAAGGATTTTCACCTCTAAAAAACGACTAAGTCCGAAGGTAAAAATCTCCACCGAGGAATCCAGCATCGCGTATCCGGAGAAGGGCTCCAGGAGGTCGGATAGGACTGGCAGGTTCGTCCCGGTGAAGAAAATCTTCAAAATAAAGACTAAGTCAGAAGGTAACTTTTTAACCGAGGCCTCCCGCGACCTGTAGCCGAGCAGGGCTCCATCGCGGTCGGCCTGAAACTTTGACTTTGCCCCGGTCGAGGTGCAACCAGATGACCCGATTGGCGCTTTTTGTTTCTAAGGGCTAGAAAAATAATAATTCTTTAAAAATTCATATCTCCGGTTCCCTTTATCCGATTTTATTCGTTTTGGTGTCATTTTAAAGATAAAAATATAAACTATTTGTATAAAATGGTTTTGGATTTTTAAACTGTTTCCTGTGTTTTATTTAATTACTGTTTTGTGATATTTGAATGCTTTACACACTGTCTCCTAAGTTAAGCCTTGACGCTCGTTGCCAAGCTACCAAGGGTTGAGCTGGGGTTAATTTACTGAGACCTAACTGGACCTAAGTGGAGGTTAGTGGCTTGTTGCTAGGTGTAGGTACCTACCTGCCCTTACCAATAACCCATTTTCCAACAATGGGTCAACTCCAGAGTCACTGTGTATGGCTATTGGTGGACTCTGGTTACCCCAACCTTTCCTGGCTATTGACCCCAGTGAGGAATCCCAGGACCAGGGCAGAGGAACGGTACAATGATTCCCATGGGCGGACTAGGAGGGTTATCGAACGCATCTTCGGCCTCCTTAAGGCCAGGTTCAGGTGCCTCCATATGACAGGTGGATCCCTATTCTACTCACCGAAGAAGGTGTGCGACATCATTGTCGCCTGCTCCATGCTCCATAATTTGGCATTGCGACGCCAGGTGCCTTTTCTGCAGGAGGATGATCCAGATGACGGTGTTGTAGCAGCTGTGGAGCCTGTGGACAGTGATGAGAATGAAGCTGAGGAAGAAGAAAATGACAACAGAGATTCAGTCATACAGCAATATTTCCAGTGACACACAGGTGAGAACATTTTCTGGTTTAACATTACATTAACTTTCACACGTCTACCTCTATCCTGTAGCTACATTTCACTCACTATTTGTTAATTGAGTTGTACCCTTCCATTTCAGTTTCACAAGTGTGGTAACCTACGTGTCAACTGCTTGCATCCTTCAAGGGCTTGTGATGTGTGACATAGGTATGTTAGCCTTACAATGGGTAACCCATTATGACACTGTGATTGATAATACAAAGTACCAAATCATAGACTCACTCAAGATTTTTTGGTGTTTCAAGGGTGTTTATTTAAGTGCTCAAAAAATGAAGGGGGGTTGTAAAATGGTGATGGGTGATGGTGGAGGAATGTCCATGGCAGAGTCCAGTCTATTAGTCTCACAGGTGCACTGCCCATCTTGGCATAGGAAGTGGAGCTGGGGCAGTTCGAATATGGACAGGGTAACAAAGTGGGACAGTGGGAGGACAATCAGGGTGGTCTTATTTCCTGGTCGGGGGTCTTGCCATCTTGCTCTGTCCTGTTCCTGGATCTCAGGGACCGCTTGCGTGGTGGTTGTCCGTCTGCAGGGGGTGGGGTGCTGGTGTGGTGGTCCTGTGGCGGGGCGTCCTGTCCACTAGTGCCGGCGGAGGTGGTGGGCAGTTCATCGTCCATGCTAGTGTCAGGGACCCCTTGGAGTGCCACGGTGTCCCTCAAGGTCTTTTGAATGTCTGTCAGCACCCCTACGATGGTGCCCAGGGCAGAGCCGATGGTCCTGAGCTCCTCCCTGAACCCCAAATATTGCTCCTCCTGCAGGCGCAAGGTCTGCTGCAACTTGTCCAGGACCGTCGCCGTCGTCTCCTGGGAGTGGTGGTATGCTCCCATGATGGAGGAGAGGGCCTTGTGGAGAGTTGGTTCCATGGGCCTGTCCTCCCTCTGTCGCACAGCAGCCCTCCCAGTTCCCCGGTGTTCCTGTGCCTCCGTCCCCTGGACTGTGTGCCCACTACCACTGCCCCCAGGTCCCTGTTGTTGTTGGGGTGGTGGGTTAGCCTGGGTGCCCTGTAATGGTGGACACACCGCTGATTGACCTGTCCTGGGTAGGGAGGTTTGGGCCCGCTGGGTGGGTGCTGTGCTGGTGTTACCAGAGGGTGGCAGCTCGGTGTTGGGCGGTGGCTGGGCAAGGGGAACCGACTTTCCAGAGGCCCACGATGGTCCGGGCTGGTCATCAAGATCCAGTGGGGCAGAGCTGCTGTCGTTACTGTGGACCTCTTCTGGGGGTGGAGTGGTGTTGTCTGGACCCTCTGGTGTGGTGACGGTCCTTGGGGTTCCTGCAGGGGTATGAGAACATGATTATTGCATGTGTGTGTTTCATGGTGTGCAATGGGTGGGTGTTTGTGTACCCCAGTGCAAGCATTCCTGTGTGGGTGCTTGTGTGATGATGGTTGGGGGGGTGTTCTGGGTATGTGCAGTGAGCATGCTTTAGTGAGGGGTGCCCATGCTTAGTTGTGTCATGCAGGGCTTGGTGTTGGGATGGGTGGTTTGTGTTATGGGTACATTAGTGAGGATTTGGGGTGATAGGGGAGGGTGTGAGGGTGGGGGTGTGTGATAGCATGCAGGTAGGGTGGGGGATGTGATAGTTAAGATTTGACTTACCAGTGTCCCATCCTCCACCGACTCCTCCGAGGCCCTCAGGATGCAAGATGGTCAAGACTTGCTCCTCCCATGTTGTTAGTTGTGGGGGAGGAGGTGGGGGTCCGCCGCCAGTCCGCTGCACCGCGATGTTGTGCCTGGATACCGTGGAACGCACCTTCCCCCGTAGGTCGTTCCACCTCTTCCTGATGTCCTCCCTTTTTCTTGGGTGCTGTCCCTCGGCGTTCACCCTGTCCACTATTCTGCCCCATAACTCCATCTTCCTGGCTATTGATGTGTGCTGTACCTGTGAGCCAAATATCTGTGGCTCTACCCGTACAATTTCCTCCACCATGACCCTGAGCTCCTCCTCGGAGAAGCGGGGTGTCTTTGGCATGACATGGGGTGGTGTGTGTGAGGTGTGGGGTGGTGTATGTGATGATGAGTGTGGTGAGTGTAGTGGTATGTGGTGTTTTGTGCGTGGATGTTGTGTGGGTGATGGTGTTGTGTGCCTCTGTGTGATGGGGTTGTCAATAGCTGTGCTCTCTCTCTGGCCTTCTCTCAGAATTTCTGGTTGTAGGGGTTTGTGGGTGATGTGGGTGTGTGTTTTATATTGTGTTGGGTGTGTGGGAGTGTTGTTTGCATGTGTATCAGGTGTGTTTATTTGGAATTGTCCAATGTGGCGGTGTTTTGGAGATGTGTGTGTATTTTGAGCGTGGGGTGTGTACCGCCAATGGAATACCGCAGTTGAAAGACCGCCACGTGGATTCGTGGGTCGTAATAGCATGGGCGTGTTTCTGTTGGCGTGGAGGTGGAGGATTTGTTTCCGCATGTTTATCGCTGACCTTTGGTGTGGCGGAGTTGTGTGGGTGTGGCGGTCTACCGCCGCGGCGGCGGTGTATTGGCGGTCTTCTGCACGGCGGTAAGCGCCTTATACCGCCAATGTTGTAATGACCCCCTATATCATTATCCTTAGCTACCCTACTCAAATACCTAATTATAGGGACAAACTAAAACACCCAGTCATGGTTGGAATACTGGATGTGCTCTTGGTTATAGAATCTTGTTAGTAACAGACTACAGCTTTTCCCATAAGTAAGAGGCAAACTATGACAATTAACTCCTTCTTTGACTGATGAAGGAATCTGCGTACACACAAAACAATTCTTCACATCCATTGTCTCAACATACTCATTCACCAAGGAATAAAAGACATTAGAAAAAAATTCCCCTTGTACCTTAGTACCCTCGTGCAGATACTTCTCATCTAACCTAAACTTCTCTATTGCTGTTAATGCAGTAGTTGTCTCGAAAGCGGAAGTGTGGTTGGCTTTGCTCTTATCAAGGACAGTCATTCCCACAATCAGTACCACAGACAATATCCCACATACACTCGCCAAACCAATACTCATGTATTTACAGCACCTATTCTTTTTTACCCTGCTGGCTAATGTTACTCATGATCTGTAAAGAAATAGAAAGCAGAAGAGGAATTTAGAAAAATTGCAGCAAAAATCAAAAACAAGCATCTTCTTTCAGCAGTTATTTACAGCTTCAGTCTCACTTCCAGGATCCTTTGTCAGAAATCGGTTTAGCAGCTTGTCAAAATCAGATTCCAAAGTCAAATCAGGTTATCAAAGTATTTTTCAGGTTAATTTCAACATACTTTTTCTCAAAAACTTTCCCAACAGTTCAGTTCATAAGCTTCCTTCAAGTGCCAAAATACTGACCTGGAATGTCTCTATCAAAACAAAAAGACAAAAACTATTTCTGCCATTCATTTCTAGTTGCATACGCCCAGTCAGGACCTGAGTATCTTCGACTTGCTATTCTCTTTCTTTTCAACTTTTGATCACCATTTAATTCTCCTTCACTTAGATCTTCTCTCCTTGTTGAATCTACTTCTTCTTCGATTGTTGTCTCCACAACTACTTCCTTTCTCTTTTCTTGTGACTCCGGCCACTTATCTTCTTTCAGTGGACCCTTTGTCAAAGTTTGTTTCAGTGTTGAACTCGAAACTTCTCCTTGTTTTAAAGTGTTTTCTCTTGACAGACCTGCAACTGGTTCAGGAGGAGTCAGATTACAGTAACTTTGATCCACCTCAGCTGCTTCCCCACAGGGTCTGGCAATTGCTCTGTTTGTCTCTCAAAATCATCTGCTTCTGGGAAAGCCCTCCTTTGACTAGGCTTGCCTGCTGCCTCAATTGAGATAGGCTCACCGTTACCCCCTGCAGGTCCCTTCCTTCGTCTCTCAAAGGAGTGTCTGAACCATCCTCAACAGGTTCAGATCCGGTCTCAGTTCCTTTTTGTTTCACTTCCGGCACTGAGGCCGATCCTATTGTTTTTGGTATTCTCAACAACTCTTTTTTTTCATCAGTCGGGCATATCACTTTCTTAGTATGACTGGCATGGATCCAGTTTGGAACTCCAGCACACTTCACATCTGGGGTAGTTGCCAGAACTACCTGGTAAGGCACCTCCCAATTAGGCTCCAAACATGTTTTCCTCACATGTTTCTGGACCACAACCCAGTCACCGGCTCTCAGGTTGTGCCCTGGGTCATGGATCGGTGGTAGTGTGGTGGCTTCCACCTGCTGAGAGAAAGAGCAAAGCACGTCAGCCAGACCTTTGCAGTAGTCCAACACCATGGGGGTCATTCCAACTCGCCGCCCGCCAGGCGGAAACCGCTATTTGGCCGCCACGCAGCCAAAATTCTGCGGCCCCCATTCTGACATTCCTGCTGGGCCGGCGGGAATGAGGCCGCAACACAGGAGCCGGCTCCGAATGGAGCCGGCGGTGTTGCGGCGGTGCGACGGGTGCAGTTGCACCCGTCGCGCTTTTCACTGTCTGCCATGCAGACAGTGAAAAGCAGGCCGGGGCCCTGTTACGGGGCCCCTGCACTGCCCATGCCAGTGGCCAGTGGCATGGGCAGTGCAGGGGCCCCCAGGGGCCCCAGGACACCCGTTACCGCCAGCCTCTTCCTGGCGGTGAAAACCGCCAGAAACAGGCTGGCGGTATGGGGGTCAGAATCCCCACGGCAGCGCTGCTTGCAGCGCTGCTTGCAGCGCTGCCCTGGCGGATTCTCCCAGCCGGGGCAAAAACGGCGGATGACCGCCGGCCCCGGCAATCCGACCGCGACTTTACCGCCGTGGTCGGAATGGGGATTGAAGCCCTGCCAGCCTGTTGGCGGTGCTTCCGTCATTCGTGGCCCTGGCGGTCCAAGACCGCCAGGGTCAGAATGACCCCCCATATCATCTGTAATGTTGACAAGTGCATTTGCAGGCAACACTGACAACCTCATGGCTCGGCCCATAAGGATCTCATGCGGCGACAATCCTGTCTACCTGTCGGGTGTGTTTCTCATTGTTATCAGAACTAAAGGCAGTGTGTCAGGCCATTTCAGATTCATGGACACACACATCTTTGCAACTCTTGACTTCAAGGTGTCATTCATCTGTTCCACTAGTCCTGATGCTTCAGAGTGGTAACTACAATGCAACCTCTGCTCAATGTTCAATGCTGCACACAGTAAGTTAATTACTTCATTGTTGAAGTGACTTCCCTATCTGATTCTAAAAAGATCGGAAACCCAAAACGTGGTATCAGTCCCCTAAGCAGTAGTTTCGCTTCATGTAGGGTATGCTTCAATCCAGTGGCTAAAGATGCACACAATCACCAATCACCAACACATATCTCAAACCTCCACACACAGGCATCTCAATAAAATCCATCTGCATTCTGCTGAATGGACCTCCTGTTCTTCCAATGTGGTTTAAATTAACCACTCTCCCTTTCCCCGCGTTCATTTGTTGGCAAATGACGCAACAATGGCAAACTGCTTCAGCAACCTGTCTAAACCTTAGATGGAACCAATCGTGCTTGAACAATCTAATCATGGCATCCCTCCCATGATGTGCTTGACCATGATAATAGCTAGCCATTTGAGACAACAGGCTATTAGGCAAAACCGATTGACCCTCTTTTGAAACCAACAGTTCTTCTTGTTGCTGTACACATTTCATTTTTCCCCATGAACATTTTTCCTCCCTGTCAACATTATTCTGCAACATTTTCAGTTCTTCCACTGTATCAATTACTTTCAATGCAAAACCCAGACACGTTTCATCTTCTTCAAATATTAGTTCCCAATGATCTTTGAACAAAATATACAGCTCAATGCGCAAAACCTTGCGACTTGATCCGCTTATCCATTTCCCAACGACCCTATGATACTTCTTTTGTTTCTGGTCAACCTTGCACTTGTCAAATATTGGGTTTTCGTCTTTGTAAATAGGATCTCAATACAGTGAGGGACCACTATAGTCAAGGGATGTCCCATCACAATGCCTTCACACTGTGTAAGGCTTTGTCCAACTGCTGCAACTGCACGCAAACCACCTGGTATGGCTGCTGCGACTGGGTCCAAAGTACTTTAAAACGTATGCTACTGGTCGGTTTCCACCTCCATGGACCTGTGTCAAGACAGACAAGTAACATGCATCGCACTCATGGCAAACCAACATGAAATGTTTAATGGAGTCAGGCATACCCAAAGCTGGTGCCTTGCACAGACTCTCTCAGTTCAGTGAGCGCTTTCATTCCAGCCTGTTCTAAAACTATGGGATCTGTGACTTCCTTATGAGTCAGCTTTTGCAATGGTCTTGAAATGACTAAACAATTGGGAATCTATTGGTGACAATAGCCTACCATCCCTAAAAACATCCTGACATCTCTCTGTGTGGTTGAGGATTCATCTGCAATATGGTTGTAACCCTTTCTCTGGATATCTTTCTCAATCCCTTCTCAATCTGGTGACCAAAGTATTTCACTTCTTTCTGACAGTATTGCAATTTAAGTACAGACACTTTATGACCATTCTTTACCAAATGGTTCAGTAAGGCAATCGTATCATACTTGCACTTGTCCCTTGTTTTGGATGCAATCAGTAAGTCATCAATGTACTGTACCAAGGTCGACTGGAAAGGCAATTCCAACATCTCCAAGTTCTTTTTCAAAATCTGGTTGAATATGGAAGGTGACTCTGAAAACCCTGGAGGAATTTGACACCAACAGTAAACTCAGTCCAAAAAGTTGAAACAAAAGAGAAATTGGCTGTCCTCATGAAGAGGCACAGAAAAGTCAATGACAGTGAACCATTCGGCATCACATGGAATCTGAAACATTATCACAGCTGGATTGGGTACCATGGGGCAACATTTGATCACAGTGTCATTTATTTTTCTCAAATCCTGGACAATTTGGACTTCCCACAGGGCTTTTTCAAACCCATTATCAATTAGTTAGATGAACTGCTCAACACTTCCTTTAGAACCCCTTGGTTCACAAATTCTGCAATTATTTGGACGACCTTTATAAGGACATCTTGTTGCATGTGGTACTGGGGAATTTGAGGAAAAATTGCATTTGGCTTTACAGAAACTTTAAATTGCTAATCTCCCTTTATCAAACCTATCTCTTTTGCTGTCAGATCCCACACCTTCTCCTTAACCGTTACCTGTAAATCAGGATGAAGCTTCTTCACTGTGAACACTGGGAAAAATTCAATCAGAGGGTATTCCTTATTTATTGTCTCACATTCTGTTTCTGGGGCTTGGTCATCTTCATCGTTTCTATTCATCTGAATCTCGATTCCATTGTTTGAACAAGTAATCGAACACCTGTTTTTTTTCACAGCAAATCTCATCTCAGTATGGATACTGGACTTGAATCAGGGGCTGCGAATTTTTGCAATCCCTGGAAGTTGCCAATTCTAATCGGGTTGGTCAAATACTGATTCGCCACTCCTATGATCCAAACTTTTGTACCTGAAAGGGGCAAATTTGGAATTTCAACTGATCTTACTGTAGAGCATGTAGCGCCTGTGTCAACCAAGAATGAAATTCTATGACTCATGACTTTTCCGTGCACATAGGGGCCTCTCTGATCTACTTCTAAAGAAGTTGCTAGTACACATGCCTCCTCATCTGTACTCTCGCTCACCCAATCATCATTTATTCCATTCCCACTGAGGAGCGGGAATTGGTGTACTTTGTTATTACTTGGGTTAAGCCTCTGACCTGTGACCTGTTGAGAAAGCATCACTTGCTGCTGTTCCATTGGGGTTTGAAGTGTTTGAATTAGCTGTCTAGGTACCATGGAACCTGTTGCTGCATTGGCTGTGACTGTGTGATTTGTGCATGTGGCATTTGCACCTGCTGTTGAAAATTCTGCACTTAATTCACATTATTTAGAAAATTTGGATTAGGACCTCTCATTCTCGGTCCTCTCGTGTTCTGGAACAAATTGATAGAATTCGGCTGCTGAACAACACCTTCCTGCACCAACATTGGACACTCCCATTTCCAATGTCCGACGGCTCAGCAAGTGCGACAAAGCAACAATTTCTTCATTCCCTGTACATCATTCTGAACTACTACAGTACCCTTGTCTGGACAACGATTGACATTACCTCGGCAACCTCTACCTCTCATCTGGGGCTGAAATACCATGTTTCTCTGCTGCTGCTGTGGTAGCTGTTGTGGAAAATTCCCTTGCATGCCTGTCTGTGCAGCTTTGATCTGCATCACCATCGCCTTCTCTTTCAGCTTTCTCTGCTTCAACTCAGTTTCAATGCTACAGTATTTTGCATACTGCAACACCTCATCAATCAGTTTTGCTTGCCAGCAAATCAAATGACTCTTAATCCTCTGGCTAATTTCAGGTCTCAGTCCTTCCACAAATCTGAACACAAAATGAATCATGTCTTTCACCTCAATTGTCTCCGTACCACTTAGTGCTTGGACCCCTGCAACAATCTCTCATAATATGTATGTATCAACTCTTCTGCTTCCTGAGCTGTCCTACCAATAAAGAGGAACACAAGAAAAATCACACACCAATTTAGAAGAACCATTAGGTCTCACCTATGTGAGAAATATTGGCTTTGATGGAGTGGAGTGGAGGGGATTGGAGTGGAGTGAGATTGAGGGGAGTGGCACTGAGAGTAGAGTGGCATTGAGTGGAGTGGAATTGTACTGAGTAGAATGGCACTGAGTTGAGTTCCACTGAGTGCTTAGAAAAGCAAAGTGGAGAAAAAGGTTGCGGCACAGAAGTAGACAAAGGCGACTGATTAGAGGCGGAAAGAAGTTAGGGGAGAGAGGAAGGAAGAAATATAAGAAATCAGAGAGGGAAAAAGAGGAAGAAGTATGAAAAGAATAAGAGTGAGATATGGAGAAAAAAGAGTGAAAACAGGACCAAGGAAAGGGAGAAATAAAAATGGGAGCAAGTATAAGAAAGTGAGCATTAAGGAACTTAGGGAAAGAAATATATGGGGAGAACAAAATGAGGGGGGAAAAACAAAGAGGAAAAGAAGAAGAGACAGGGGAAATCAGTGCTGGGGCAAGGGAAGAGGAAATACAAAGATGGTGAAAAAAGACAGAACGGTGAAGGTGAGAAAGCTGGACAGAGTGAAGGAGAAAAAATAAGAGTGTGTTCCAAATGGATGAGGTTTGAGGATTAAGAGACAGAAAGAAAGTCGTGACAAGAGATAATTGAATCACATACACATACCTTGAAGATATAGGCATTGTCAAGGTACCTACATATGGAGTAAGTATAGAAAACATTGTATATACTTACCTATACTTACCTATTTATGTCCTCAATATTTTGCAACTGTTATTGTGGTACATCAATGCTCCCTGCTCGACACTGCTCGATATTTCATGCCTCATCACTAAAAATCCCAGAGTAGGCTTTTGGAAGGGAACAAATGAGATTATGCAGTTGAGCCACAGCTATTGTGTGTCGTCAATGCCTTCATGTGACATCTGACTGCAGGGAATGTTGTGGTGGGCAAAAGTTCTCTTGCGTCAGTAAAATCTTAGGAACTTCATATTCCTTTTTGAAGTGCTGAGTTTCGAGAACTTTGGAAGCATATTCAACATTTCAACATCTCTATTCTCAACACATTGAATCGTGTGCCAAGAATGAAGTCACGTATGCCAATGTCAATATCTCATCTTTTACATGGCACTGAGTACTGAAATTAATCATCTTTGCAAGCACTTACTTGAGATGAATAAGTAGTTTACAAATTTTACTGCAGTACTATGACAATGGATAAAGTTAGCATGTTTTAAATTTAGTGAAGACAACAGAAGAGGACTCTCTGAATACATTCCAATTAGAATTATCAAAGAGGTCTGAAATAAATGGTGAATGAAGTAGAGAGGAGGGAATAGGATATGGGGCTGACAAGAAAGGATGTATGTGAGGTAACAAGAGACTTTTTCCATTTGTTGATGACTAGGCAGCAAAAAGAGCTAAGAGTAAAGGTGATAACTGAATAATAAGGTATTCAGGGGCATATTTATATTCCATCTGTGCGAAGTGCGTCAAAAGTTTTGACGCACATTCAGCGCAAACCTTGCCCCATATTTAAACTTTGATGCCCGAGCCCTCGGACGTCAAAATTCTGCTGTGTGCATCATTTTTTGGATGCGGCAACCCGCCGTGTGTTAATCATATGCAAGGTAGGCGTTCCCGTCCAAAAAAAGACTTAAACGGCCATGCGTCGTATTTATGCTTAATGGGCAAAAATTACGCACGGCCGGAAGGAGGACCTGGAAAATGATGCACAGACCGATTTGCATCAAAATTTAACGCCTGGGTCAGGGGAGGCATTAAAATGGGGCAAACACACCTGCATTTAATCAGAATGCACAGAAGCAACAGCAGAGCAGGAAAAGGGAGACATGGAGGTGCTTCTCATCCAGCGTGCACGCAGACACAGAGCCCAGCAACAACAACAGCAGCTACCACAACACCAGCAGGGACCCCAAAGGCAGTGCAGAAGGCAGGAGAGGATATTCTGCCCCAGAACAACCCTTCATGGCCTCATGGAACATGACATCATCCAGAGGTACAGGTTGAACTGGCAGGCCATTCAGCAGCTGCTGCGAAACATTGAGCCACAGTTGGCACCCTGCACCATCCCAACAGAAACCAAGCTGCTTGCCGTACTTCACATGCTGGCAAGTGGCTCTTTTCAAACAACTGGTGCCCTGGTTGCCGGAATATCACAGCCATCATTCTCTGCCTTTTTGCCCAAAGTACTGGATGCCATCATTGGACTCACACCCCGCCACATCTGCTTCCCTAACACACTGCAGAAGCAGCAGGAAACAAAACAGGGGTTCTACCTCATTAGTGGCTTCCCACACGTCCTTGGTGCAATCGACTGCACACATGTACGCCTTGTGCCACCTACTGCAACTGAACACCTCTACCGCAACAGGAAGCACACACATTCCATTAATGTGCAGGCCATTGTCGATCACCAAGGATTGATCACCAACATCATGGCCAAATATCCTGGGAGTGTCCATGGCTCATTCATCTTCCGTCACAGCACCATCAATCGACACTTCCAGGATGGACGGTATGGCAATGGACTACTTGTTGGTAATTACAAAAACCTACTTATATACACACTGCACAGCAACCCTCTAGGACACACAACACATACACCATAACAGCAACATGTCGACAGGAACACACTGAGGTTCTGACATCGCTAGCCATGTTTCATAGGTCACCATTGAACCTGTCACACATCTGTAATTACTGTACAGCCTAATGTTAAGACGTCAATGATCACAACGTTTGGAGTAGTTTGCCTAAATGTCACCTTGAAAATTGTAAGCGTCTAAATTATGTTTACATTAATCCATTGCATAAGTCTAAAGTTATGTGATGTCCAGGGTACATTGATATGAACGTGTTAACAACACTGTCAAATTTAACCTGTGTATGGAATTATCATCTCACCCCCAGTGAAGACACAGGGACACCTGTATCACAAGTCACAATGCTAGGGAGGGGACACTGTGCTGCAAATCCCAAAACATACTGCTGACAACCGGTCTGCAGCCAAACACTCATTCAGCCAAGGAAACAACACAATACAGATGGTACATCCTACAAGCCTAGGATGCGACACAATAACACAAAAGAGTCACAGACAACACAAGACAACTACTGAAATGCAAGGTAATATCAATGGGGCTAGCTACATCAACATGATCCCATTCATTTTCTCTTTCAGCTGATCAGGGGTATGGCATCCAGCCATGGATAATGACACCTATTGGCAACCCAGGTACTGCAGCAGAGCATGCCTACAATGACGCACATAGGAGGACACGCACCATAGTCGAGAGGACCTTCGGCATCCTCAAGTCGAGATTCAGGTGCCTCGACATCACTGGTGGTAGCCTCCTATATTCCCCTGAAATGGTCTGTAAGATCATTCTAACATGTGCCATCCTGCACAACATTTGCATTAGAAGGAACATTCCCCTCCTGGAACCAGAGCCACACATGCCTGAAGAGGAGGAAGAGGAGGATGGTGGCCTGCAGCATGAGGGGGAACAACAAAACATGGCCGCTGGATTGCGTAGGCGGCAACATATCGAGAACAATTTATTTCAAATATAATCACCATCATCACTTTATTAACTAATGTAAATTAACACCGATAATAATCACCATAACATGGTCTGGCTAACAATTTTTGCTCACCTTTATTTCTAACTATCAGAATAAGAGTGTTTCCTCATGAAGCATTGCTGATATACCGATCAGGACACAGAAAATCCCTGAGCAATTGTGATGCATATCATACAACGGTCACATACACACACACTGTAAATGACATAGATCCTGTACATTTCACCTTTGAAGGCCAATAGCAGAGGACCACACCTATTTCACACATACATGTTGGAAACATGGTTCATCGCAGCATATGGCACACAACTAAGACACCATCACTCAATGAGGGGGAAAAAAGCCTCATACATGAGGCAGTTGATGTGCTTTTGCATCAGTAACAGGAATGTATGACCAGACCCTTGACAGCAGTAAGTCCAACTGCATCCAATCTTTGCAAGGACTATCTGTGACTAGAGTTCCATATAAGCAGAACATAGACAGCACAAGTGCCACCCATATGACAAGCATTGCGCACATGTCATTCCATGTACATGTCAGCTCATTTCCTAACTCCTGACACACCCATGCACCTGGTCACAACCCACCTGTCTGAAGAGGTCCCTGGAATAGTAATATGTGTACCCCGATATTCCCTCCTCTACACACACAGACTAACAATAGTAATCCAGTGTGCTACACCCTTTCCTATGGTATACCATTGTCATAGTACATCTGACTGCATGAAGGTCAGGTCAATTAATACACTGGCTTGTAGTTTCTAAGCCCTGTTAGCACCTGTAAATTGCTTCCCGTGTGAAAGGCACTGTTGGCCATTTGAATGCAAATCTCACCTACAGGACTTGTGAGAAACTGATGCAGCCCACACCTGTGATCACCTCCATGCACACCACCCATTTCAACATGCACTGCCCCTGCTGATGCCTGGAACAGCATAGAAGTTGCCATTTTGTCAAATACACCGTTAAGCATTGCTAGTAATGAAGCCGTCTAACACAGCCCTTGGGTTCATGTGTCACCTTCAAAAACACAGGACATACACAGTTTTACATGTCAACTGTCTAGTTAGTCCTCCAAACAGTCTTAGTCAGACCACTGATTATGTAACTTGTGAAATTGATGGATCCTGATTCACCCTGCATCTTGTCAGCCTGACTGGCATCTGTCTGTGCATCACCCTAAATATTCCCTGTGGCTACATATGTACCACACTTGCTTTACCAAACCTCCCATTCCTCAGAGGGTATTTTGTCATGTGCTTCATCAATGCATACCCAAATGCATTGTATAGCATCATCTGCCTTTTAATTGTACCATATTTGTTAAATTGCCTTTGAATACCAAAATCATGGCCCATCCCTTGTCTGAGACTCATTTATGCATGAACGACAAAGTGTGACAGTGTCACAGGGCCATATGCAGGGATTGGGTACGGGGCCTTCAGCAGAACCAGCAACCTCTGATAATGTCCATGAAAAGTCCACACATGTTAGGACCCTGACAGTTCACACACTGAATTACATTGCTCACAACATATTGATGGTCCGTGCGTGAAGAATAGCTGCGAGAATAATCAGCACAGAGGCTATGATGTTTCCAGATGCAGTGGGAATTTCAGAGGCCAACCTGTGTACAAATGTTGTAATGACACCTGCCAGAACATGACACTTGAGACATGATCTCACTCAGCACACCAAGGTTGCCCTGTTGACAGTCTCATTACACGTCTTCACTGACAGGGTGGGACCATCCCGATGTAGGTTCTCATGTCCTCATTGACTTTACTCACATTGATCTCCGAAGGATACTCAGTAGATACAGGAATAGCTGCCACTGACTCATGATGAGACCTGGACGTAACTGTGACAACATACACCCCTAAAAATATACAGGATCAACATTGGACCACACACATGAACAAGACACCTCTGTGCAATTGATCACTGGAAACACGTGCTGCCTTGTCTGCTGGTCCACCAGCCACTGGAGAGTTGTGGCTCAGTTATATGACCTCAACTGTGGTGTCATAATACATTTGTGGTTCACCTTTGGCTGTCTGGGCCAATTACATGTTACCCACTTCGTCAATGCATGTGTCTTACTCACTGTGGGATTCACCAACAAGTCCCTAGGAAGCAGTTACCAGAAATCTAGGACATGGGATGGTGAAACTGTGGACCATTGACGTGAGCAAGCGTCTGCCATCTATCTGGTGCATGCTTTGTCATTTGTGGTGTCTACGTTACTCAAAATCTTGTAAGTGCACACAACGGATGTTGCTACATGTATGACTAACACATGTCCTCTCTCATTTCCACAATGACTTGCATCTAAGGTATGCACACATTGACTTCACATTCATACAAGCA
Organism: Pleurodeles waltl; assembly: GCF_031143425.1. Lineage (NCBI taxonomy): Eukaryota > Metazoa > Chordata > Amphibia > Caudata > Salamandridae > Pleurodeles > Pleurodeles waltl. Next base: position 471,537,349 of record NC_090450.1, read on the forward strand.
TATTTTCAAATATGCATCTTGTGATGCACACACACTGGGTCAACAACTATATTAGTTGCCACTGCACACACATTGAGCCATAGGCATTGAGGTATTGTACTTATGTATGTCACCTTGCTATCCTCTCCTGATGCCAAACATGCCCAAATTGTGCAATACATATATGTAGGCCACACATATGGCCATCTAGTGCGTCAGCCAACCATCAAAATCCTGTTAAGGAAGTAGCGGGTCATGGTTCGCTGCAGTATGATGTCTCACATGTGAACATACACCATCAACACCATAGTGGGTGCAATCAGCCTATCTCAGTTGTGTCACAAATGTAACATAACATAAAAATTGAAAAAATCACCAAAACCAGTTCATGCACTGAAATTTTGACGTTGCTAGCGTTATGCGTCATTTTTTCCCACCAATACAGATTTTGCGTCATATTTTTAGACGCACAGGAGTGAAAATTGGGCCACATCCAAATAATTGTAAAGACTATTTACTATTATTTGGATGCGGCCTAATTTTCACTCCTGTGCGTCGAAAAATATGACGCACATTCTATATGCGTGAACAAATATGCAGCATCACGGTATAAACGGCGGCAATTTTATGCAGGATGTGATTTAATAGGGTATCCTGTTTACAGATTATGTACAGTGGGTGTACTTTCACTTTCACCTTGCAGTCTGTGAATCTTCTAGACTGTGTGGCTGTGTTCAGAGTGTTGTCCAGTGATTTTGTGCTTTTGTGTCCTGTGTGCTATCTTACTTGTTACCTTGTGAAATAAATATTGTTGTTGGATACTGTCTGAGTGTGTTTTGTTTACAATTGTCCACTGTTGTAGAGTATTTGTTGCTTGTGGGATTCTGTTGTGGGTAGTGCTAGTTTGGGGATAGTTGGTCTCTTTTAGTTGTTAAGTTTACTTTTCTTTTTTTTCATACTCCTACTTTCCCCCTTTTCTCCTTTCTTCTTCTTTCTCCCCTATTCCCCTTTTCATTGCCGAGATGTTGGGAAGGCCATGTCTTGGCAGGATGGGTGAGGAGGAGTTGGAGGGGTTTATATGGCTGGTGTGCCATTTCCTCCCACTCATGATCGAGGCAGGGGGCAGAGTGATACAGGGGTATCACACTGAGGCACGAATAATCCGGTGGGGAAAGGTGCTGCATCACTTGCAGCGTGTGTATGGGAGCCAGAGGAATGACCACCAGCTGAAGCACCGCTGGGCTGACCTCATCACCAGGGAGCAAGTTCTGCTGGACCACCTGGGAATAGTGATTGGTGGCCCTGTTGGTGAGTACAAATCATGTAAATGTGCACGATTAAATGCTCTGTAGTGACATCAGATGAGTTGTACAATATCTGCCAGCTAAGTTTCCGACTGTGTGGAATGCTGTGGAAACATACAGGGTAATTGATGCACAATGTGAAGGATCACAATTGCTAGCCGTCAGGAAGCACGTGCTCTGCAAACTTACAGTATACTTTTGCTTAATGTTATTTGGTGCCGCCTTTGTGTCAGACAACAAAACAAAATAGGAGCCAAGCATGTCTATATAGGTCACATTTGCCAGTGAAGTATAGATGTACTAATATATTGGCAAACTTTGTTGACGCAATAGCTAGACTGACTTTAGAAACACTACATGATGCAGAAAATAAATACTGACTTCACGTCGATTGATGATAGCAATGTGGCCTAGACATATGTCTCATGTGAGTCTGGTGAGTGTGTAAGGAAAGCGTTCACGGAAGTCCTATGAATGTTAGGGATTATTGTTGTCCTTCATCTTTTTGGATACTTGTCAGATCTGGATTTGAAAACATTGGGAAAAGGTGTAAGGTGCCCTCAGCTAACATCTTAGACTGGTATTTGGAGTTTGTTGTGCCACATTCCAATTAGGGATGGCTGTCCAAAGGTATGCACATGGGTTCATATCTCTGTGTTTGGTGCAAATCACCATTGCTGGGCCACATCAAATGAAGAAACTGTAACAACATCAGGGCTTAAAAATGTCCCTGTCCCTCTGTACATTGTACCTATGTGTAATAAATGTGTCATGGCCACATAGGCTGTTTGACTGGTAATGCAGTGCTCAAGTAACCAGGCTTTGGATGTCTCTCTTGGATGCACATGATGAGACGATTACACACCATTATTATTTCTGGTCACTAATGAAGGAGCATGTTTGCCACCACATGATAGTTAAGGCCACTGCATGTGTGTAGATATGTGTGTAACTGTCACAGGAGACCCATGCTATGTACATGTTGGCCGTGATATATCAGATGCAGTATCATCATGTCTGAATGGCTTTCATTACTTTAGTCAGCTTACACACAGTTTTTGTCTTTGAAATTGTTGGTCAGTGCACAGATTCTGAGCACATTTCTTCCTTCTATGCCTTACAGGTGGACCGGCACCCTTCACTGTGGGAGAGGTGGCTACATTTGAGGACCTCAATCACTCCAATAAGTGTTGATATGTCTGTTATGTGTTGAGTTTGCTGGTGATGTGTGATGGACTCCTGTGTGTTGCACACATAGCAAGGTGTGATGCGCTGGCCAATCATTTGTCTTGTTCCATGAGTGGGATTTTAGTTTCTCAAACTTTTTGATTTGGCCAATGCTTATCCTGTTGTATTATCTAGGGATTGTAGGTCATTGCTGTAGGCCTTGCAATGAGAACTGGGTTGAGCCATGTGGATGACACTTGTATCAACAAGAGTCGCAGTGGAACTCATCTCAGATTTAGTCCAACTGTCAGACCCACATTCTCCCAGATTGGTACTGCAAATCGCTTTCCAACAGGCTTCTGCTTCCCTATTCACCAAAGTACTTGTAAAACTGTAGGTAGAACTTCCTAGCAGCATGTATTTCCACATGTAGTGCTACAAGTATGTGGAATTGAGTGCAATGGCCTAGGTGTGCATGCTAAGCATGATCATGGGTGTTCTTGCAACTCTGTGTCTGTTGTAAGTCATGCCTTACTGGAAGTATATGATGTGGACCAAGGTCTGCATTTCCTGACATGTGTGGCGCTATGATTGGTCAAGGGTTTGCAGACTCCTAATAGTTGATAGACCTTACCTGTGGTGTGTGTGTAGAGCCAAACACGTGTAGAGCTTTCTATACACTCCTGGTTGTCCATGTTGTTTGGAATTGTTTGTTGTTTCTCCACCCCCCCTCAAACACAGGCATGGGTTTGTGAATAGGGTACCTAGGACTGATGAATAAGTGAATGTTTGGTCTGAACCTAGTATACACACTCAGGTATGGCACAAGAGTACTATACTAGCAAGCCCAATTACAACTCGCAGACCATGTGGCTTTAGTTTTTCATTCCGTACACTGACATCTGTAGCCCAGGCATTGGCGGAGGATGTGCAGCATGATTGTTAGCTGACAACTGGCAGAACTCAGATGGCAAGTTAATGCCAGTTGTTACCCATCTTGTAGGTTCTGGATGTGCTATGTGTAATATGACCTTTGTAGGCTGGCCTGCCATGTACTTCCTCAGGAACATTCAATGATCTGTATTGTGATATGAGCTGTTACAAGTACAGTAGATGTATTGTCTGATTTACTTCTTGTGCCATTTCAGACAATGCAGTTCCTAAAGTAAATTGTTTGCCTTTGCCTTCACAGCTGCAAACATGACACCCATCCAGGTCCGTGAGTTCCAGCGGCGGGCCATGAGATACCAACATATCCTGCTGGTAGAGTCGGGGTTCAGGAGGATGGCCCGTAGATACCGCAATGAACGGGCCTCCGGAGCATGAAGGGCTTTCCTACAGGGTGGCCCTACTTTGCCCACCACAGCCACCACCAGCACAACCACCAGTTCCACCCAGGTGGCACAACCCAGAGATGGGACTGTTGTCCCAACGTCTCCAGTTGTTCCATGCCCCAGCAGTGCAACACCTTCAGGGCAGCCCACAGGCATTGGCTCTACACGCCCACAAACCTCCTCCACCGGTATCCAGACTGCCCCAGCTGCTACAGTTGACCCTGCAGCTTTCCAGGCAATGAAACGTAAGATGGACCATGTGCAGAGGAAAATTAGTAATCTGAGCCGGGATGTTCGCCATATGAACAGGCGCGTGCGGTCCATCAAGCGGACCCTCCAGAGGGCCAACATCTAGACTTTGATATATGGACATGATTCCCTCCCCTCCCTCCTCTTCCTTATCATACTTAGTGGGCTTAGAGGGCTTAGTGTTTGGTTAGTATAGGCTGTTAGTTTAGTTAGTGTTAGTGGGGGAGGGGTGGGCGGTCCAGAATCTTTTTATTTTTACTTATTAAGTGTGTTGTGGGTGGGTGGGTGGGTGGGGGGCTATGTTGGGGTTCTTGTGTGTTTAAAAAAATAAAAATAAAAAAATATATCAAACAAATACAATTTTTTTTTTTTTTTTAGGATAGTATAGTATATGTTTAGGTTAGTATCTGTTGTCCTCCATGTGTCCCGTCTCATAAGGGGGGTTGATGTTTAGAACGTTTCGTTACATGTGATAAGTAAGTTTAGGTTAGCTTAGTTAGGGACAGATGTGGGTAATGAGTAGTCAGGGTAGAATAGGGTAAGTGAGACTTTTCCCTCAGTTTCCTCTTCTGTGGTTACCATTTAATAAATATATAGTGAACCCTTTACAGTATGTGTTAAATGCCTGTTGATCATGGCCTTGGCATTAGTGTACATTAACTTTGTACTATTACATTTGTGTCCTATGCTGTTGTAGTGTGGTCAGTTTTACGTATACTTTGCGCATTACCTTCAGGCTTTAGGCTTTTGTGCACTTTGCCCTGAATGTATTTTATTCATTTGCTGACAGCTTAGAGCCTCTGTGCACTTTGCTCTAAATGCTTTTTATTAGGCTTTGTACTGTTGTTTTTCAAATAGCCAGTTCTACGGTGTTGTTTTTTATTCATATCACACTGTTTTGCCTACTTCAGCACTGGAGTTCTTCATAACATATTCACCCTGTGCTTCAGTCAAGGATACAGTCTGGTACATTGCCGATAGACGTGGTAGGAGTTTAGATTTGGCATTCCTGCGTAGGGACATTTTGTGATCACGATGACAAGTTAGTTATAAAATCACTTCCTTGTCCCAATACATGCAAGAGGGAGATTCCGACCAGAGACCCACAACTAGACGCTGATTGCCTCGTTGTAGATGCTGAACCAGATCACAGGCCTTTGCTCAGGTATGAGGGCTTATGTCTCCCCAGTGATTCAGAAAGGCAAGCTAGAAGCTTAACATGCTGTGCTCTAAATAGAACAAGCAGAGGGAGAGTAGAAACTGTTAGGCAATATGATAGCTTTGTTCTTATGTTTTACTCTCCTGGTGACTATTTCAATCCTACTATGTTGTATTGTCTGGTTATTGCGGCTCACGCCTTATTATCTAAAATACAGCCGTTTTATTAAAACATTATATAAAACGTATACTGTCTTTGTCATTTGTATATGAGACCATATTGTAAATGAGAGAGTTGGTTTGGATCTGAGTGACCACGACTTCCCTGAGAAGTTCCAAAGATGTCATGCGCTCGGCTGCCTAATCATTTCTTCCCCCTGGGAGAAATGAGGCACTGCTAGTTAGCCGGAGCAAAAAACGGATTTAGGGTGACAGAGTTCTTTACAAGTGGGTCAGACTCAGTCCCCCACACCGTTATCGATCCTGCTGCCTAGAAATCCAGTAGTCTCATTTAGGATAATGAGAGCCCACGCGACATGGCGCCGCCAACGATTGGTCTGGCTCTAATGTTTAGGTCCGACTGACTCTCTCAGTCTCATATATATTTTGACTCCTCGGTTCCGTACGCGGAGACGTCCGTGGGGCTGAGGGTTTCCGCCACCACGGGATAGGTACGTCCTAGTGCTTAGTGGTTGGTTGCTCAAGCTTGAACTTTGAAAGGAAAAACCCAGATATTGGTGTGCCTTCTCTGACCTAGAGCTATTTTTTGCAAATGGCGAATCCTAATGTAGTGAATATAGCAATCAATATGCGTCACCCGCTCACAGGACATTTGATAGCACATGGACTGACAGTCCAGGGGGGTCCAGTCACTTTTGTGGTGGACGCCCATGCAGCCTATAGGACAGAACTTTTTTATTCTTGGGTCGTATTTCCAGCAGCTGATGGGGGTACAAATACTTTTCACGAATACACTGTTGCGAATGTCCCTGGACAATACAGGGCTTATGCTTACTTAGAGATACCTCTATCTTATCAAGAACACCATAATTGGCTTGATGGCGCCCTCCCACATACAGTAGCACAAGTGAGGTTAGGTCCGTTGAGTAATGATGGTCCGACCTGGCCTTTATTGGCTACTTACACACCATATCCTGCGGTTGCAAATTTGGCAGTGGCTGATGTGCGTCGTTTATATATAGACTTAGCAACAACATACAGAAGACTGGTTCAGTTTGTGATGCAGACATTAAATACTAATGTAGCGCGTGCTGCTCCGGCGCACCCACAAGCAGTGGTTCCGGGAATCAATCCGGCCACTGTACACTCAGTTATGGGCAAGGTGCCGGCTAAACGTGAGGAGACTCCATTTTGGCTGGCGCAGAAAATTAATACGCTAGAAGCAGTATTTCCCCATACGGGACCTCAGGATAAACATAGAATTTTGACGATGTGTTTGCCGTATGGGATGGTTCCTCCGGTGGACCTTTGTAATACCTGGGGCACGGTGTTTGCCGCGCTCTACACTACAGCACACGGTACACCGACTTTAGCTAATTTACCGGAAGTGCTTAAAGAAATTCAAGATAAATATGGGGCTGCCCCTGCCTTAGATTTAGGCATGCAGTTAATGGGCAATTTTGCCACGGTTTCTTCTATTATGTTGAGTAATCTCAAGGGAGAGGCAGTAGCACTAGCAGTGCGAATGCGTCTTCGGGATGTTCCGCAGATTGATCAAGAGCGGGAACTTCCGAGAATAATAGCAGAGACATATTCAAGTATTGGTCGCGATAGCCTAGGGGCTAGACCGCAGAAACCCCAATTGCAGGGTAAAAATAATAAAGATAATGCTAAGCAACAGCAACCTGAGGGTACAAAAAAGCACTGGGAAAAGAAACAGCAAACACCTAAAAAAGATGGGGGACAGTCTCTGCAACCGGAGACCCCGCAGAATAGGTATAATCTCAGGAATAGGGATAATTTGAAGTCGCCTGATAGATATCAATATACTGATACACGCCAATCTCGTTCCTTTCAGGACTCCTCAGAGAAGAGAAGTGAGAGAGGTGGACGGTCAGAGCGGAGGACGGAGTACGTGAAACCGAGACAGGATTCACAACGCTCAGCGGAGGTTTCTGTTAAACAAGAAGAGAAACCGCTGCAACAAAAACAGCAATTTAAAAAGAAGAAAGTTGCAGCAGTCTCAGTTAGACATGCCGCTCAAGAAGAGAGTTCTCTTGACGAACAAGACATGGGCGTTAGCACTGTTAGACAGCGCGGCATAGGTCACAATAGTTCGCCGGACTCTTCTAGAGCACCTGGAGGTGAAAGCAACTGATGACTTCATACAAGTCGAAACGGCGGATATGCGAGTCTCTGATCCTGATAGAGTATATCAAGTGACTCTACGATTAGAAGGGGACATTGACCGCATTGTACACGCCATCTATTGGGACCATGTGGTAAAATCATATGATGTTCTGTTGGCCGAACAGGATTGGCCACCTGACTTTGTTCGCGACTGTCCGGTTGGGGAGGATGTTATAGTACCTTCCTTCTCACCACTTGTTCCAAGAGAGCTAGCGGAGTCCTATGGTAAAACATGGGCTCTAGCACAGGCTCCCGCCCTATACAGAAATAATGTGGGGTGGGATAGACAATCACCTTATCATGTAATTCCAATAAAGGGCACACCTCAGCCACAGCCGCAGTATCCTATTAAATTTGAGGCAAGGGCATCGGTTCGGAAAATTCTTACACAATTGGAGTACCAGGGTGTAATTGAGCCCTGTGTCTCACCGATGAATAATCCCTTATTTCCGGTTGCTAAACCGGACCATTCATATAGGATAGTGGTGGATTACAGACATTTGAATAGTCACACACGCACATATGCAATACAGAATTCACATAGCGCAGCGCTTATGAACAATATAGTGCGTAAGAAATACAAGACAACGTTGGATATCTCGAATGGATTTTTCTGCCAAAATATAGCGCCCGAAAGTCGGGACTATACCAGTTTCAGTGCGTTTGGCTCTCAGAAAATTTTTTGTCGTTTGCCTCAGGGGTATAAGAATAGCCCAGGACTGTTTTCGGCTCGTGTGACTGAAATGCTGCACGAGTTGGACCCTGAAGCGTTATCATATGTTGATGACATATATTTGACAGACAATGAGATTCTGCAACATCTAAGGCGCGTATCGCGCATTGTTGTGGGATTTGCTGATATTGGCTATAAGTTTAATTTTAAGAAATCAAAGATTGCCTTCCTCAGCGTCATTTTCCTGGGATATGAGTTATCGAGTGAGGGCAAGAGCCTAGCACCACATTTTTTGGAGAAATGTGCTTTATTGCAGCCTCCTAATACGGTTCGGAAGCTCCAGTCATTATTGGGGTTTCTGAATTTTGGAAGGACTTACATTCCTGACTATGCTACGCGTATAAAACCCTTATACGAACTGATTCGCCCGAATTTTTCGAGTAGATTTTGGACGATTGAACATACACACATACTGGGAGAGTTACAGACTGATCTCTTAGCAGTTAAACACTTACACACACAGGACAATAAGACACATTTAGTCATCAGGGTGATACCTGGGGCTGTTGGGTTTACGTATGTCACCTTTAATGAGGGTGAGACAGTCCCGATTGCATACAAGTCCCACTTGTATTCTGCTGCAGAACAACGATTTGCACAGACTGAGAAAATACTCACTGCAGTACAGATGGCTGTGATTAAAGAGAGACCGCTTGCCCAGGGCCAACGCATCATTGTCGTTTCCCCGATTCCGGCCTTAGAGGCTGTTACAATAGCGAGTGTTCCTAATTCGAAAGCTTTACACCCGCGATGGATACAATGGGCTACGTCTTTGACAGCCACTGATGTAGATTACATATTTGACCCTAAACTGCAGACTCAAGAATTTCTTCAATATGAAATAGGGTACCCAGTTCCTGCTGGCACATTGCCTATTGACCAATATCAAGTGGTCATGTATACCGATGGCTCTGCGCAACCAGCGGTTGGGACTAAACAACAGTATTCTGCTGTATGTGCGGTGGTGAGCGGCACTATGGAGGGGGAAGTGTTCTGCCCCCGACATACTTATACTAAAACCTTGGGAGATTGCACGGCACAGCTGGCTGAGCTCAAAGCTCTATTGTTAGCGTTGGAGCATGCGGATCCGGCGATTTTGACCTTGCTGGTCTGTGACTCCTACTACTGTGTTCAGTCTTTCAATGAATATCTGCACTATTGGAAGTTGAATGGGTTCAGAGATTCTAAAGGCAACACCATTAAACATAAATTATTGTGGGGTAAGGTTGCGGATCTGAAAGAAACGCTTCCTAAGGTCCATGTTGTGCATACACTTGGACACCAGCGCGTTGGAATACACGTTGCTGGGAATACTTTGGCTGATGAAGCCGCAAAGTCGGCAGTGGCTGTCGCCACTGTGGCCGCAGTGACTCGTTCGAGTTCCAAACCAGACACAGAGATTTCGGCTGCCATAAAAGCTACGGCTGATGGCACGCCGTTTCCTAAAGGATTTCCTTTTAAATATGGTTACTGCTTGAGTAGTGCGCTAAATGCTGTTGTTAATATTCCAGGCATTGGTGTACGTGAACTACCCAATAGAATTGAGAGACCTTGATTAATATCTGCAGCACATGAGGGGGTGGCATCTGCACATGCTGGTGTGGCTGCCACGATTTCACTTTTACAGGCTCGTTACTGGTGGCCTGGTCTCTATAAAGAGACGAAGCAGTATGTCCTTTGTTGTGACGTCTGTCAACAAATTAAAGCTTCGTCGGCTAGACGCCCGCAGCAGACGCCCCTTCTGATTTCAAACAAACCGTTACAGTGTGTGTACTTGGATCATTGTGGTCCGCTGACACCAGATAGTGCATACAAATATATATTGGTTGCTGTAGATTCGTGCTCCAGATTTGTGTGGGTATGGCCACAACGCTCGGCTGACGCTCGGACTGTTATTAAAGATTTGCGCATCTTTGTCGATACATTTGCAGTTGCGGCTTTTCATTCGGACCAGGGCCCTGCTTTCGCCTCTAAGGCATTCAGGGACACCATGGCTTCGTTGGGGGTCCAACTCCAATTCTCGTCTCCATTTCATCCTGAGGGAAATTCTGTCGTGGAGCGTTTAAATCATGATTTAAAGCAATCCTTAATGGCCAGAGTTATAGGTACGGGTCGTAGTTGGCTAGCCCACCTATATGGAGTACAGAGAGCACTTAATAACTTGCCTAGACGGTCACTGGGGGGTCGTACTCCATATGAGTGCCCGTTTGGAACACAAATGTATGTGCCTGATCTAGATGGTCCTGGTGTGGAGGCGGCAGTTACGCCCTTTGACATAAATGATCGTGTCACTGTTTTGCAGGATTTACAACAATTCCGTGAAGATAACTCTTCTGCAAGTGCTGTCTCCTCAGGAATTAAGGGTGAGCCAGTAACACCAACTGGTTGGATACCCAGGACTGGGGATCTAGTGCGTGAAAAGGTTGCAGTAAAGAAAGAATTTGGTCCTTCTTATCGAGCACCTGTCCCTGTGTTAGGGGTGAGCGGCACGAGAACTGTGATTTTACCGCCGCTGCAAGGGGCCAAAGGAAATCGCTTTGTTTCCAATGTCAAGTTACAACATGTGGCCGATTCTGCACAGCAGACCAAGAGGGACACCCAGTAGTTCCGGCATCCCTCTCACTACTGGGGAAGAAGTCCAGCTGCAGGTGATTTACACAGACGCTGTTTCCTCTCTGAGCTTGGGGAGGGTGGAAGATGATCTTGCGATTGTTCCACAGACAACGATTAATATGGAATCTTTTGATCAAGTTGATGTCCGTTCTACTGATGTTTCTGAACATGTGGTTTATAGCGTGCCTAGGAGAGAGCCTCCATCTGCTTCTTTGTTCACAATTGCACCTTTTGCAAGAACTGCCTCTGGCTGCTTCAACGACGCTGATGAAGCAGTGTCCAGCTCTTCGTCATCGATGTCTTCTGTCCGAGGTCCACGTAAGCTGCTGAGTTGGCTTAAACGCACATATTTTGTTTTTCCTTGGAACTATTTGTGGCTTTTTATGGCTGTAATGACTCTTTTTTTATGGTTGGGATTTGTAGTTACTTTTTTCCTAGTAATACATGGTCATTTTCTTCCTGATCGATTAGACATTGAGCACGTGGAGACAGTGTTGAGGCCACATTTTTCGTCTCATATGGTTCGAAGAGACTTGTCCAATGTGAACATTTCTGCAATACCGATTCCGGATGGGATTGTGTGGGATAAAGTAATGTTTGATATATATGGTCCCACTGAATTGATTCAAATACCGTATGTCCTCAAGTTATCAATGAATGATATTGTTATACCAGGCATTGTTTCTGATGATTGGGATGTGAAGACAGTAGATTCTATGCTAACGGATTTGCAATATTATACTGTCCATGACGATGAAGATGCTTACCAATTTAGAGATAATCATGGTGACATGTTTTGCTACAACTATTATGGACACCACTTTATTCATAAAGCTAGTAGCCCTAAGTCCATATTTAATTATGTGCAATGGGAACATTGCTCGACTCCTCCACAAGGGAGTTCGAAAACGTATTATGATAAATTTGCATATTTCTCTGGGCATGATCAGCGGAATGCTAAGTCTTACTATTTTAAAGTTGCACCGTATTCTAATAAGCAAATTTTATTGACTGATACTAAATTACTATATGCAAATTTGTTTGTATCTAAACTTTCGTTCGAGGGGTATGAATACTGGTTAAAGACTGTTGACTTGAAAAGTGTTTGGGGTACGAAAAATTTGCAGATGCAAGGCAGGGATACATTATTTAGAGCATGTATTATCCCTGTGCAGATGATTTTCCTCAATGACACGGTACAACAGACTAGTTGTTTGGGCTTGGCGACAATTAGAGAGTTGAATTTGCCTAGTATACCTGTCCCTTCCAAATTAAACAACTGGCAGCACTATGTGAATGCTACTTTTAGTGAATTTACACATTGGGTCCAGAATGGTACGCTTAACACTTCATCCTTACATCCAGGCGGGTGGTTATTATGGCCCATAGACACTTATGAGTGTCATCATCGTTTTGTCACCTCTTCAGGGGGGTTTAGGTCTAGTAGGGCAGACCCTCGTTACATTTCACCAGAACATGCTGATATTATAACTACGTACAGCGTGGGGAAGCTTTGTCAACTATGGTTGAAGTCATCCACGCTGGATGCAGTTAAGTCACATCTCAAGTTACTGTCTAATGGTACAGATTTACAAGATTTTTTGTCAGGTCCAAAGGTACCACGGAAAAAAAGGGTTATATACAAAGTTTATAATGAGATTTGGAAACTTTCACAACTGGAGGCTGCAGCCCGGTTGAGGCAGATTGATCAGGAAAATCTGCTGCAGACTTTCGGGGTCATTCCAACCCTGGCGGTCGGTGATAAAGCGGCGGCCAACCCGCCAACAGGCAGGCGGTAAAAAAAAAGGTATTCTGACCCTGGCGGGAACCGCCAACACAGGCCGCCACTTTAACACTCCGACCGCCACGGCGGGACAGACAAACAGCACGGCGGTCACCGCCAACAGGCAGGCGGCAGACAATGTACCGCCCACCCTATCACAACTCACCAATCCGCCACCTTTTCCGGGGCGGGAGCCCCGCCGATAAAAACACGGCGGAAACAGACTACGAACGGGAAAACGCTCACCTCTACACACTCTTCGAGGAAGGAGGACAGCATGGAACCCGAATTAAACATCCTTCCAGCTATTGTCTACCTGCTCATCTACCAGGAGTACGAACGCCGGCGCAGACGACAACAGTGAGTACTGCACCTATGACACAGGGGAGGGGGGAGGAAGAAAGTTTACGGGCACACACATGCGCCATACACCCACTCCCCCAACCCAAATACCTACACCCCAATGCAGAGCAACAAGTCAGAGTGACACCCCCCAAACCCACCGGAATAATGCAAACACACAATTAAAATGATCTATAAAATATATGTATAAATAGCTCCATTGAAGGTATGGGAAATATGCTATATGAAAGATACAAAATAAGGAATGAACATAGTCAAAAATATATACATAGGCAATAAGTCCTGCACATTCTGTCAAAGTTCCATAGTCCGTGGGCCAATGTGCACAAACACATGGGCAAAGCCCACACAGGAGACCAGATACCATTGGAGAGAACACTGCTGGGGCATCAGATGATAACACTACAGGCACCTCAGGGGGAAGGGAAGGGGGGGCACCTCAGCCACATGAGTCCACGATGCCAGATCCATGAGGGGCCTCCATGCCCACTGTCCCATCCTGGGGAGTGCAAAGCCACAGTCTCACAAGTCTCTACAGTGGGTGGCTTGCCCACTGTGCCATCCTGGGGAGTGCAAAGCCACAGTCTCTCAAGTCTCTACAGTGGGTGGCTTGCCCACTGTTCCATCCTGGGAAGTGCCAAGCCACAGTCCATCAGATGGATTACCGACTCCACTGTTAATGGAGGAGGCATGGTGCCCAGAGTGCTTCGTGAAGCCCTGCTCGACACAGAACCGGCACTGTCAAGGGGCAGCGGTGCTTGAGACGGCGTTGCCCAGCGGAGCGGTGCTTGAAAGGAAGGGCCCAGCGGAGCGGTGCTTGAGATGAATGGCCCAGCGGAGCGGTGTTGAGACGGTGTTGCCCAGCGGAGCGGTGCTTGAAAGGAAGGGCCCAGTGGAGCGGTGCTTGAGATGAAGGGCCCGGCAGAGCGGTGCTTGAGATGAATGGCCCAGCGGAGCGGTGCAGAGACGGCGGGGCCCAGCGGAGCGGTGCTTGAGATGAAGGGCCCAGTGGAGCGGTGCTTGAGAGGAAGGGCCCAGCGGAGCGGTGCAGAGACGGCGGGGCCCAGCGGAGCGGTGCAGAGACGGCGGGGCCCAGCGGAGCGGTGCTTGAGATGAAGGGCCCAGCGGAGCGGTGCAGAGACGGCGGGGCCCAGCGAAGCGGTGCTTGAGATGAATGGCCCAGCGGAGTGTGCTTGACAGGAAGGGCCCAGCGGAGCGGTGCTTGAGATGAATGGCCCAGCGGAGCGGTGCTTGAGATGAAGGGCCCAGCGGAGCGGTGCTTGAGATGAATGGCCCAGCGGAGCGGTGCTTGACAGGAAGGGCCCAGTGGAGCGGTGCTTGAGATGAATGGCCCAGCGGAGCGGTGCTTGATATGAAGGGCCCAGCGGAGCGGTGCTTGAGATGAATGGCCCAGCGGAGCGGTGCAGAGACGGCGGGGCCCAGCGGAGCGATGCTTGAGATGAAGGGCCCAGCGGAGCGGTGCTTGAGATGAATGGCCCAGCGGAGCGGTGCTTGACAGGAAGGGCCCAGCGGAGCGGTGCTTGACAGGAAGGGCCCAGCGGAGCGGTGCTTGAGATGAATGGCCCAGCGGAGCGGTGCTTGAGATGAAGGGCCCAGCGGAGCGGTTCTTGTCACGGCGGGCCCCTGTTCAGCGGTTCTTGTCACGGCGGGCCCCTGTTCAGCGGTTCTTGTCACGGCGGGGCCCTGTTCAGCGGTTCTTGTCACGGCGGGCCCCTGTTCAGCGTTGCTTCTCCCGGCGGGGCCCTGTTCAGCGGTGCGTCTCCCGGCGGGGCCCTGTTCAGCGGTGCTTCTCCCGGCGGGCCCCTGTTCAGCGGTTCTTGTCACAGCGGGGCCCTGTTCAGCGGTTCTTGTCACAGCAGGCCCCTGTTCAGCGGTGCTTCTCCTGGCGGGGCCCTGTTCAGCGGTGCTTCTCCCGGCGGGGCCCTGTTCAGCGGTGCTTCTTCCGGCGGGCCCTGTTCAGTGGTGCTTCTCTCGGCGGGGCCCTGTTCAGCAGTGCTAGTCCTGTGTTTCTAGGGAGCCAGACCTGGCCAAGACTTCCCCCTCAGTCGCCATCCGACCTTGCGGTCGCGGGGCCCTCCTGTGATGGAGTCCTGGGCCCGTGGGTGTCGTCCGTCACAACCGGAATGGGGCTGGTGGGGCCCTCCTGGGCAGCTCGCCTGCTGCCTGACTTCTCCGCCCTGCTGCCCTTGCCCTCCTTCACTGAAGCTCTGTGGCCCTTGCCTCCCTTTGATGATGTGGCAGGTGACAGGGCAAGGCTACTGTCCTTGGTGGCAGCCGTCTCAGGCTTGTCGCGCCGGCCCTTTTTTTTTTGTCCTCTTCCCAGGGGGTGGGCTGGCTGTCCCCTTGCTGCTGGCCGATGTTCCTGCCCTAGGAGCTGGTGGACTCCAATAGCCCTGCACTATGGTCACAGTAGATGCAGGGCTGGTGGTGGCTGAGGTGCTTTTTTTACTCTTACCAGATGGAGGGGGTGGGTCAGTGATTGGAACGAGCTCAAGGTTGGAAAGGAAAAGGACTTGGGAAGGACATGGACGGGTAGGTGTAGTGGGTATGGGAGTGGAGGAAGAGGATGTGGTTGTAGGAGAGTCAAGTGTGCTGTCTTTGGGTGCAGGTGCTTGTGACGGAGGCTGTCGTGAGGTGGATGGCTGTTGGGTGGGTGGCTGCCTGCGTTTGTGTGCTTTGGAAGAGGGGGTGACAGACACACTGGGAGAGGACACAGGGGACGTGTAAATGGCAGTGGGGGTGGTGACTGCACGTGTGCGGACTGTAATGGAGGGTGTGCTGGTGGTTGAAGTACTGGCTGATGGTGGTGTGCATGCAGGTGTGAGTGGAGACGTCACAGGGAGGGAGGAGGGAGATGAGGAGGTGGGGGACACAGAGGTGGTAGTGACTGTTGGCATGTCTGCATCTGGATGTTGCTTGGGTGAATGCTTGTGGGATCTGTGGTGCTTATGTCTGGATGAGCTGCCCTTGGGTGTAGAGGTGTGTGCAGGCTGGTCTGATGGTGTGGATGGGATAGGTAGAGGAACAGGAGACTGGGACTGGGTGGAGGGAGTCTGAAGAGGGAGGCTGGAGACAGGGACAATGGCTGCCGTCAGTGCTGAGGCCAGAGCGTTGAACGATCGCTGATGGGCAGCTTGACCCGAATGAATGCCCTCCAGGTATGCATTGCTCCGATGCACCTCCCTTTCTACACCCTGGATGGCATTCAAAAGGGTAGACTGCCCAACAATGAGTGTCCTGAGGAGGTCAATGACCTCCTCACTGAGGGCAGCAGGGGTAACTGGGGCAGGGCCTGAGGTGCCTGGGGCGAAGGAGATACCCGCCTTCCTGGGCGAGCGGGCACAAAGCGAAGGCTGAGGGGCTGCTGGGAGGGCGGGGCTGGTGCGCTGGGTGGCGGCTGTACCTGTTGTGGCGGTGGGCACGGATGTTGCAGCCACCGCTAGGGAGCTCCCTTCCGAGGACGTGTCGGTGTCGCTGACGTCTCCACGGGTCCCCGTTGTGGAGCTCCACTCGCCCTCCGTCTCACTGGTGTACTCGGAGTCTGTTGTATGGCCCTCCGGGGCCATGTGAGATGCAGCTCCCTTGTGCGCCAATGCCACTTCTCCTCCGCCTGATGATGCTAATGCACACATGAACAGGAAGACAAAGAAAATGGGGGGGGGGAGAAATGAAGACCGGTTGAGTGCATGCATTGGCAACACCGTTGTCGGAGAGGACAGACACAGAAGCCCCCTGCACTAGGCCGCGCAATCGGGGTACACTACTCAGTTATTGTGACTAGGCCTACAGGTCTATGGACGACAAATGAACACATGGGTGAGGCCGGACCATGGATAGCTATACTTGGCACCCTACAGAGGTGGGGGGCGGGGGCACAGGGCCGTGTCTAACGGAGGGGCCTAGCCTACAGAATGCGCCTTGGCCTAGAGATAGCCACAGCCCTCCTCCCCCACCCAGACACCTTCACTGCGCGCAAAGATAGCAGAATGTGCTGATACTCACCCCCTTGTGTCTGCTGTGATGTCCTTACGCGCCCATCCAAATCGGGGTAGGCCAGCGCCAGGATCCGGGACATCAGGGGGGTCAATTGGCGGCTGGCACCCCTCCTACGTTGAGAGGCCATCCCCAGCAGAGACTCAGCGGTCTTTCTGGTCCCGCGGCGGATGTCCTCCCACCTCTTTCGGCAGTGGGTGCCCCGTCTGTTGTGGACCCCCAGGGCCCGGACGTCCTTGGCGATGGCACGCCAAATGTCGATCTTCTGATGGGCGCTGACCTATATGACATGTACAGGGTGGTAAAGGAAATCGCATAAATTTTCTGCCTGGTCAATGTGAGTGGCCCCCCCCCTCCCCAACCTTGCCATGTGGCACATGCTCTCATCTTTCGTGCGTTGCACTCCTCATTCGCTCCCCTCCCCACCATCTTACATACACCCCACTCAACACAGGCATAGCCCATTCAACGTGCACCCTGTGTACTAACCTGTTGGTCTGGAGGACCGTAGAGTAGCGCATACTGGGGGAGGACCCCATCAACAAGTTTATCCAATTCTTCGGAAGTGAAGGCAGGGTCCCTTTCCCCAGTCGCAGCAGCCATTGTATCTCCCAGACCGAGGTCACAGCAGCACTTGCAGTATAGGTCCTCTCCTGTGGATGATCAGGTCTCGAGTGATTAAGCAGTTCGAAAATGGCGGTCACACCCGTGGCGGTGCGTACCGCGGCGGTGCGTACCGCGACCGCCGGCGCACATCGTCATTGGCTCCTGAGACCCATAGGGTTCAATGTTAACCAATGCTGCTTTGCGCCGCGGTCTTCGACCGCCTACCGCCACGGTGTGCCACGCCAGCGCAGTGACCTCACATCCCACTGTCACACTTCACAGGTCAGGCAGCCGCCATTTCAAGGGCCCACATGGCATAATTTCTACTGCGTCACACAGGCCTAGGCCTTGCATTGCCACTCATACAAGCCTTTCAATGCATAGCGATTCGTGTACTGTGCAAGCTGTGTGAACAAACCTGTGGGTTGCTTGACTCTGTGCTCCATGTTGTCCTTCCTAGGCACCGTCCGCTGGGACTTGCGAGGAGAAGGATGAATCCTCCTGTGTACCGACCACTGGTGGACCTGTCGACAATGGAAGAACGACATATCATACTTACATACAGGCTTGACAGAGCAACTATACATGAACTATGTGCCCAGCTGGAGCCAGACCTGATGTCCCCCATTCGCCAACCCACAGGGATTCCCCCTCTGGTGCAGGTTCTGTCTGTACTCCATTTTTTGGCAAGTGGGTCTTTTCAGACAACAGTGGCCATATCATCTGGGATGTCTCAGCCTATGTTTTCTAAGGTTTTGTCCAGAGTGTTGTCTGCCCTGATGAAATACATGCAGAGCTACATTATTTTCCCTGAGGTGGGCGAATTGGCTACAGTGAAGGGTGATTTCTATGCCCTTGGACATATCCCCAACATCATTGGTGCCATTGATGGGACCCATGTGGCTTTGGTTCCCCCCAAAGAAAGTGAGCAGGTGTACAGAAACAGAAAAAGTTATCATTCGATGAATGTCCAGGTGGTCTGTTTGGCTGACCAGTACATCTCCCATGTAAATGCCAAGTTCCCTGGGTCAGTGCATGACGCGTATGTCATGCGAAATAGCAGCATCCCTTACGTGATGGAACAGCTACAGAGACACCGTGTGTGGCTAATTGGTGACTCTGGTTACCTCAACCTGTTGTGGCTACTGACCCCAGTGAGGAATCCCCGGACCAGGGCAGAGGAACGGTACAATGAGGCCCATGGGCGAACTAGGAGGATCATAGAAAGGACCTTCGGGGTCCTGAAGGCCAGGTTCAGGTGCCTCCATATGACAGGTGGATCCCTAATGTACTCACCAAAGAAGGTGTGCCATATCATCGTGGCCTGCTGTATGCTTCACAATCTTGCTTTGCAACGCCAGGTGCCTTTTCTGCAGGAGGATGGTCCAGATGGTGGTGTTGTAGCAGCTGTGGAGCCTGTGGAGAGTGAAGAGGAGGAGACAACGGGGACGACACGGACAACAGGGATACAGTCATACAACAATATTTTCAGTAGCACACAGGTAAGAATCACCCACGCCATTTTACATTTACTTAAGGCCTCATGCGTCTCCACTGTCTGTGTTTCCCCCCAGTTCCTGTTAACTGATTTGTGACTTTCCCTTCCCTTTTCAGAGCTGTATGACCCACTGCCTGACTCTAGCTTTGTTTGCCCATGGACTAAAGCTTATTGAAATTGGTATGTTGTCATCACAAAGTAACTGGACATTATTGCACCGTTATGTGTAATACATTTGTTAAGAATACAAGCAGACTCCTGTTATTTTAAGTGCAATAAGTGATTTATTTTAAGTGCTACATATAGGTACATGATTGTAAAAGGGTGATGGGTGGGGGGTGGAGTAATGTCCATGGTAGAGTCCAGTTCTCAGTCGCACAGGTGCATTTTCCATATGCCTGTGGAAGGATGGAGCAGGGGCAGTTAAAGGTTGGACAGGGTGACAATGTGGGACAGTGGGATGACATCAGGGGGTATCTTAGGCTGGCGGGGGTCTTGCAATCCTACTCTGTCTTCTTGTGAGATCTCAGGTTCCGCTTGCGGGGTGGTTCTTCTTCTGCAGGAGGTGGGGTTCTGGTGGCCTGTTGTTGTGTGGGGGCCTCCTGTCCACTAGCGCCGGCGGAGGTGGTAGGCTGTTCCTGGCCTGGGCTAGTGACAGGGGCCTTTTGGGGTGCCACATGGTCCCGCAATGTGGTGACTATCTGGGTAAGGGCCACGACGATGGTCCCCATTGCGGAACCGATGTGCCTCAGTTCCTCTCTGAACCCCATGTACCGTTCCTCCTGCAGTGCCTGGATCTCCTGAAACCGGGCCAGTACCGTCGCCATCGTCTCCTGGGAGTGGTGGTAAGCTCCCATGATGGAGGAGAGGGCCTCTTGGAGAGTCGGTTCCCTGGGCCTGTCCCCCCCCGTCGCACAGCAGCCCTCCCAGTTCCCCTGTGTTCCTGGGCCTCTGTCCCCTGGACGGTGTGCCCACTACCACTGCCCCCAGGTCCCTGTTGTTGTTGGGGTGGTGGGTCAACCTGGGTGCCCTGTAGTGGTGGACACACCGCTGATTTACGTGTCCTGGAGACAGAGGCATGGGCCCGCTGGGTGGGAGCTGTGCTGGTGTTCCCAGAGGGGGTTGGGTCCGGTGTAGCCTGTGGCTGTCTGTGGGGAACCGACTGTCCAGAGGTCCCCGATGGGCCGGGCTGGTCATCTGGGTCCAGGGAGACAGAGCTGCTGTCATCGCTGGGGCCTCTTCTGGGGGTGGGATGGACATCTCTGGACCCTCCGTGGCGGTGTGGTGGAGTTCGGGTCCTGCAGGGGTATAAAGGTATGGTTATTGCTTCTGTGTGTGGCATTTCGTGTGATGGGTGGGTGTCCGTGTACCCAAGTGCAGGCATTCCCTTGTGGGGGCTTTTGTGAGGGTGGCTTGTGGGGGTGATGTGTGTGTGCAGTGGGCATGCTTTGGTGATGGGTGTCCATGCTTTGTGGTCGCATGCAGGGCTTGGTGTTGGGATGGGTGGGTTGTGATGGTGAGCCTTTTGCTAGGAGTTGGTATGATGGGGGTGGGGGTGAGTGTGGGGGTATGATTTGGCATGCAGGTGGGGTGGGGGTGGGAAGCAGTAGTGAAGATTTGACTTACCAGAGTCCATTCCTCCACCTACTCCTGCGAGGCCCTCAGGATGCAGGATGTGCAAGACTTCCTCCTCCCATGCTGTAAATTCTGGGGGAGTAGGTGGGGGTCCGCCGCCAGTCTTCTGCACCGCAATGTTGTGCCTTGATACCATGGAACGCACCTTCCCCCGTAGGTCGTTCCAGCGCTTCCTTATGTCATCCCGATTGCGTGGATGCTGTCCCACCGCGTTGACCCTGTCCACTATCCTTTGCCATAGCACCATCTTCCTGGCAATTGTGGTGTGCTGCACCTGTGCCTCGAAGAGCTGGGGCTCTACACGGACTATTTCCTCCACCATGACCCTGAGTTCGGCGTCAGTGAACCTGAGGTGTCTTTGGGGTGCCATGGGGTGGTGTGGATGAGGTGTGGGGTGGCGTTTGTGGTGATGAGTGTGGTGCGTGTGGTGGTGTGTGGTGTTTGGTGCGTGGATTCTGTGTGGGTGATGGTGTTGTGTGCCTCTGTGTTGTGGGATTGTCTATTCTGTGCTCTCTCTCTAGCCTTCGTCAATAATTTCGGGTCGTAGGGGTTTGTGGGTGATGTGGGTGTGTGTTTTATATTGCGTTGGTTGTGTGGGAGTGGTGTTAGTATGTGTATCAGGTGTGCGTGTTTCAAACTGACCAATGTGGCTGAGTTTTCTATGTGTGTGTGTATTTTGACCGCGGCGGTGTGTACCGCCAATGGAATACCGCGTTTGAAAGACCGCCGCGTGGATTTGTGGGTCGGAATGGTATGGGCGTATTTCTGTTGGCGTGACGGTGGAGGTTTGGTCATCGCCATTTTTTCGCTGACCTTTGGTGTGGCGGACTTTTGTGGTTGTCGGGTTTTTGGCGGTTTGCAGGTTGCGGGTCAGAATGACCGTGGCGGTTTACCGCGGCCGCGGCGGTGTTATGGCGGCCTTCTGACCGGCGGTAAGCGCCTTTTACCGCCGAGGTCAGAATGACCCCCTTTGTCTGTTGTTGATAATGGCATGCATACCCTTTCTGACCGTGTTTACACGATTGACAGCATTGTTTCCTCTGCTATTGACATTATTAAATCGGACATGTCTTCTTTATATCATGGGCAGAGTCAGACGCGGTCCATCATGCAGCTGGGTTGGACTCTTCAGACCTTGAAGGCAGGTCGCGTTCCATGGCAGCACATTCGTGCCAGAGAGATCTTTATCTCCTTTAATTTGACTCGTCAACAACAGTTGATGGCTAAAAAGGAAGCGACATATGTTATGTTGAATATTGAGAAATTGGAGAAACTGCCTTTCACGGTGGCTGAGATTCCGTCAGCTGAGTGGTTGATTCATGGCGTTATTAATTTGCCTATCTCCACTCTGCAATTTACTTCTTGTTTGAAGCACATTCCGGTGGGTAGATATGAACTATTGGGAGACAGTTACATACACGAGGTGTGGGAGCTTCCCTTTCAATACAGATGTGTTAATGGTTTGAGGGAGGTTTTTCTTAGCGGTAGCGAATGCAAAGCTTCTGTCAGCCATTCCATGGTTTGTAAATAGCTGTCCTTGCACGGAGCGTGTAACGCTTCGATTGCTAACTTAGCTTGTTATTTGAAGGGTGTTCCAGTCCCGGTTATTAAAAACACTTTCCAGGTGCTTTCTAACGGCAGTTACATTGTTCTTAACAGCGAACTCTGCTGTGGCATGCGTTCCGGAATAGTTTACGTTGTCGTTGTCAACAAGGCCGTTACGTGCTGCGGGAATGTGTTGTTTCCCCCCACTCAAATTAGGGAGGTAGCGGACATCTGGCCTCATATTGCTACTTCCAAGGTTGATTTCGACAAGTTGAGTCGGCTGAAAGCTTTATTGTTTCAAAAGCATGTGGCCCTTACATCTGCTAGCGAGACCTACGCACTTCAGGTGACAAGGTCATCGGCGGAGATATAGTCCCTTTTGAATACTAACTTTACAAGTCACTTCGGTGAACTTGTGGGACGTATATTTAATGCATCCAGCACTGCTGGTATTGCTCATTTTTTCAAAGCCGTTGGTGTTGGTTTCGCTCACACCTTCTCTTCCATATTCGGTTTGATACCTTCGGCTATACACTCTATTTTCGGAAG
Organism: Pleurodeles waltl; assembly: GCF_031143425.1. Taxonomy (NCBI): domain Eukaryota; kingdom Metazoa; phylum Chordata; class Amphibia; order Caudata; family Salamandridae; genus Pleurodeles; species Pleurodeles waltl. Next base: position 471,560,249 of record NC_090450.1, read on the forward strand.
CATTTTGGGGGGTTTCCCGATTACTTTGGCTTTGTTGGCTGGAGTCTTGCTATTTTTGCTATTTTTTCGCAATGGCTGTCCCGCCACGACGAGATCCTATATTGCTGCTCCCGTCAGCGCAGCTGTGTCGTGAACGCATGATGCAGCATTTTGGAGCTACACTCCTGGGCCATTTGGAGTGTGACTGGTCTCTGTCATTCAGACCGGTTTTGGATTGTGTGCAACCCGTGTTTCGGTGCCTTTGGTGCTCGTTTGAACATGCACTGGCAGCGCCCTCCAGTGGTCGATCCTGATCTGTTGATGTTCCCGATTAGGGCTCATTCCCAGACTTGTGCACTACGGTTGCGTTTGCTTCGTGAGGCGGTTTATGAGATTCCCTTCCTGGAGGAAGATGGTATTGTCTCTTTCATTGGCCCTGCACGGGGTGCCACCCTGAATGGTTTTGGGGCTTTGGAACACACCTGATCCATGGTACTTTGTGGCGTGGATCTTCCGATATTAACATATATCGAAGTGGAGGAGCTCCTACGTTCTATTGCTTCTGTCTGACAATTGGATTTTTTTTTTTTCTTCGGCAAAATTGACACTATATTGAATTTGGCTTTATTGTCACATGTTTCCGAAATTTATGACTTTGTTGTCTTCTTACCTTGTCGAAATATATTGTTTATATTTGGGGCATGCTTTTATGTTATTAGAACCACTTGCTACCGACAAGGGGAGGGTGTAGTGTGGTTAGTTTTACGTATACTTTGCGCATTAGCTTCAGGCTTTAGGCCTTTGTGCACTTTGCCCTGAATGTATTTTATTCATTTGCTGACAGCTTAGAGCCTCTGTGCACTTTGCTCTAAATGCTTTTTATTAGGCTTCGTACTGTTATTTTTCAAATAGCCAGTTCTACGGTGTTGTTTTTTATTCATATCACACTGTTTTGCCTACTTCAGCACTGGAGTTCTTCATAACATATTCACTCTGTGCTTCAGTCAAGGATACAGTCTGGTACATTGCCGATAGACGTGGTAGGAGTTTAGATTTGGCATTCCTGCGTAGGAACATTTTGTGATCACGATGACATGTTAGTTATAAAATCACTTCCTTGTCCCAATACATGCAAGAGGGAGATTCCGACCAGAGACCCACAACTAGACGCTGACTGCCTCGTTGCAGATGCTGAACCAGATCACAGGCCTTTGCTCAGGTATGAGGGCTTATGTCTCCCCAGTGATTCAGAAAGGCAAGCTAGAAGCTTAACATGCTGTGCTCTAAATAGAACAAGAAGAGGGAGAATAGAAACAGTTAGGCAATATGATAGCTTTGTTCTTATGTTTTACTCTCCTGGTGACTATTTCAATCCTACTATGTTGTATTGTTCTGGTTATTGCGGCTCACGCCTTATTATCTAAAATACAGTCGTTTTATTAAAACATTATATAAAACTTATACTGTCTTTGTCATTTGTATATGAGACCATATTGTAAATGAGAGAGTTGGTTTGGATCTGAGTGACCACGACTTCCCTGAGAAGTTCCAAAGATGTCATGCGCTCGGCTGCCTAATCATTTCTTCCCCCTGGGAGAAATGAGGCACTGCTAGTTAGCCGGAGCAAAAACCGGATTTATGGTGACAGAGTTCTTTACAAGTGGGTCAGACTCAGTCCCCCACACTGTTATCGATCCTGCTGCCTAGAAATCCAGTAGTCTCATTTAGGATAATGAGAGCCCACACGACACAGCGAACAAGTCCCAAATGACCTGTAAGATTGGCAGCTTCCCCAGAGCTACCTTGCAAAGATTCCACCATTCGTTGCAACCACCAATCACAGTTAATATGGATCCCAACGTGTTTTTGTCGATAAGTATGTTTTCTAAGTCACAAACAGTGCTTCCAGACTTGGTATTGGGGGAACAGTTTTAGATCTGACTGCAGTGTAATGTTCAAGGATACCCTTATAAGATGAGATGTCGTAAGCACTCTTGTAGTATCGTCTTCATGACTCATATAGATCATTTGTGACACTGTTCAGCATGATTACCTATTTGGATGTAAACTCAGACACCTTCATTCATGCAGTCTTTGGAGTGTTTGCTTAGATTTGTGTGCACTGTTATATGTGTTAGTATTGCATGGTGACAACATTTTGCAGCCACTATTTGATGACTTAGATATCCCTTGAGGAAGCATTATTCTGTCCATCACAGCATGATGGTGTATGGTTTCTCACTTCATCAGATATTACGCTCAGGAAGGGCAGAGTATGATGCAATCCTGGCCACTGTGAAGATGTATCTGACTACATAATTTCAGGACAGTTGTATTGACAAGCTACATTATTTGACAGGAGGCACATTTCAGTTATCTACTGCACAGTTAATGTGTCACATTACCCTGAAACAGATTTGTTGTGTAAGTGCTATTTATTGAAAAGTGCTGTAGCGTTATATGTACATTGTCCATGATTGTGAGTCCATTATAGTGACATCTTCCATTGTGATCCTACACAAGGGGTAAAGGAAAATGCTTTTGACATGCTGGGGTGATGTTTCAGACAGTGCAGAGGGACAAGTTTTGCCAATAAGTAAGAGAGAGACAAGCACTGGGCAGGCTGACAAGATACATAGTGGTTAGAAGAAAAGTTATTGAGTACAGTTGTTGTAAGACTGGCATGTTACAAAATGCAGGAGCTTGGTAATAGTTGGCCATGTGGCAGGGACTAGTGTTTCCGGGTCCTTTTCCGTGTGAATGTGATCTGTTCCATGTATTCTTCTTCTGATGTGTGTGTTGCCTCCTCTGTCCTTGGTGGTGGTGGTTGTGAAGGGGCAACACACACCTCAGTGTTAGCAGACGTGGAGTCAGACATCCCGGTCACTGCTACCTGTGAAGGTCTTAAGGGCAGTACTGCAGCAAGGAGGATTTGCTGATTCTTAAGAATAGCAGCCACATCACAATGGTAGGCAGCCAGGTCGGCCCTGAGGGGGTCATGATTGCATTCGTGCATGCAGTGGAAGGTTTGGGGTGCGAGGTGTTGTGGCAACTCCCTTACTGCAGTGGTGAATTCCTTGACAGTTTCTTGTAGTCCTTGCAGGATGGATGTTAGGGCTTGCATGGCTGCTGCCTGACCTGCAGATGACATCATGCACGAACGCACCCCCTCTAGGCTGGCTGCCATAGTTTGCCTCCCCACCCGCACCTCATTGGCCAGCTCCCGCTGTACCCCAACTACAGTTCTCTCAAAGCTGGTGCCTGTGTCGTCGGAGTCCTCAGCTGTATTGGAGCTGGCAGGTCTTACAATTGGGGTGGTGGGTGGATCCTCTGCGATGGCTGCTTGTTCTGTGCTCCTCCTTGTGACTGAAGGTGAGGTCTGGAGTGTTCCAAGGACATCTTGGATGGTCTGCTGCGGAATGTTTGTCAGCTCGTCATCCATGTCATCAGGGTATTCGGGGACAGGCATATCCGCAGGAGATCCATTGTCCTCTGCAATGAAATAGGGTACAATTAGTGTGTCTGTGTTGTGGCATTTGTGATGTGACATGCCTGCCTTGTGACGATTTCACACTGTGATCTTGTTTCGTGTTCATTGCTCCAGGCTTTCAGATGAGCATTCTCCCAGGCCTATGCCCCACCTTCATGTCACATGTATTGTGGTAAGTTATTAGACTTTTCGGCATCATCTCCTCTAGGTGTTGGTTTAGGCCAAATAGTGATTTGCCACCTTCTTGTCCTACTCAACCCTCCGTCTACATCCATTCTCATGGTGAGACCTTTCACTGGCTGTGGGTGTTCTGATGGCACTAGCAGCACACTTAACAATCTGGACCTGCCCCAGTCTCTGATCTTTCACATCCACTTATATGTAGTTGACATGTAGCGTATCCTATGCATAGCATTGTTATGGCACGATATGGATGTTGGCATTGGTAATGTGTACAGCTGATGTTAGGGAATGTGTGGTACATTGGATTGCCCTGATAGTCGTAGCAGAGTCCTATTTCCTCCTCTGACTGTGCAGGTGTATGTCAGTGACCAGTTACATGTGTCCTCCCCCTCAATGCTGTTGTCTAAGCAGTATGCCATTTGGGATGTTACATTGTGACCCAGGCACAGGATGGACCCTGACATATGCAGCATGGGTGTGACCTAAGTGCTGTGTAGCTCCTAATGTTGATGACATTGGCTGATGTTTGCGACAACTATGGGCATTGCCATTTGACAGGACTGGAGCCTTTGTCTTGTTTCAGGGGATTATTGGAGTTGTCATCCTGAACCCTCTAATTTAGGTGTGCATGATCCATGGGGAAGTTACTGCCATTGGCTACTTGAGCTGCACACAGAGCGGAGGTGGTAGTGGCAACTGGTGTCACTGTTACATTCCAGTTGTCGGTATGGCTAGAGGTTGTTAATTGGGCCCTAGTTAATGTAAGGGGTATAATGGCTGACGTGTGCCAGGATGTCAATTTGACGTTGTGCCCTTCCCTACTGGTGTGGCTTTACCTTTGCTCCATCATTGGCATGGCAGCATGCCCCCATGGGACTGTTGTTGGTGTAGTGTTATGGTGTGCCCCAGCTTCTCTCTGTGCAGGCCATGCCCCCATGCCATACCCCTTTACCCAAGCCACTCCATGTATATGATGACTTTCATGCATTTTGTGGTCCGTATCCCCCCCTGCTTACAGTTGACATTAGTGCATTTTAATTCCCCATGCGACTTACCCTGCATGTGCGTTGTCTCCTGGTAGTCTGTGCTGTCCTGTCCTTGAATACCTGTGACGATCTCCTCAGGGATGACGGCTGCGACCATCTCCTCCATGTGGTCCAGGGCCTCCTGGTGTGCTGGACTCCCACCTCCAGTCTGCAGTGCTGCCTTCCTGTTCCTGGCCATCTTTTCCTTGGTCCTGCGCTTGCAGTCATGCCAGCGTTTCTTGCACTCGATGACTGTTCTGCGTACTTCTGACACACTCTTAATCTTGTCAACAATTTGTTGCCATATTGCCTTTCTCCTACTGATTGGCAACTTTGAGGTGACATACAGTTGGTGCTGGTGTTCCGTCACCTCTTTAACCAGAATTTCCTGTTCCTCTGCACTGAAGCGACACTTTCTTTTCTTCTTAAAAGTGTCCTGGTTGTTGTGTGGGTCCTCCTGGCTGGTTCCTGGTCTGTTGTCCTCTTCCTGGGGTCTGTACAGGCATCTGGGATCCATTTTGGCTCTCCTCTGCTGAAATGGCTGTGTTTGCGGGGAATTTTGACGCTATTGTGTCAAAAAACGCCGCATATCCGGTGTGCGGTGTCGTAAATCGACCCACAGTAATTTCCGCTGAGTTAACGTCGTTTTGCTTTACGAAGCGACGCCTTCGGTGTGCGTAAAAAAAATTGACCTACGCCCATGGTTTGCGCCACCGTGTGTCAAAGTATAAATTTGATGCCCGCACAGCGCACCTAAATGGCGTTAGCCGGCGGTAATATTTTTGACGCCAAACTGCGCTGGCGCAGTTTGGCGTCAAAAAGTATAAATAGGGGCCTTAGTTATTTTGATAAGGTAATTTCCTGGCTCTCTTCACAGTGCATCAGACAAAAGCACCACACAAGGGTAACTGAAGTACAGAAAAATAAAGTAGATTTTCCAGATCAGTGCCTAGCTTGACTGTGAGCTCAGATCAGTGTTGAGTGCTGCCTAGATCAATGATGGGCTGGCTAGAGCTGGGAAGACAGTAGATGGGGAAAAGGAGATGTGGGTGCGGAGATAAGGAAAGGGGAGAGAGCTTGTGGAAGAGAGGTAAGAGCAATATTAGCATCTTGTTTCATGGCTGCCAGGAGAACCTTTAACCCAAACACTCAGGCCATTCAGACAGAAACCCCAAGACTGTATCTCTTTGAGAAAAGCATGAACAAAGATGTGGTTCAAATAGTCACGGTTTATTTACATTTAAAGAATCATAAGGCCCACTTGAAGGCAGGGCAAAGCAGTTTTAATATTTATGAGAATTTAAAATAAACTTGGCAATAATCCATCATTAATTATCAGGTGAAGTTGAAGTCAGCCTCTTTGGAGTAATCCCATCTTTTTCCATAATTAGCCATTGCTGTCTTTTAACATCCTAAAACCTGCTGTTGCAAACCTCTCCCCTCAAATACAGCCCACTTTTTGTTGGTGTTGGGGACACCATTATTATGCATTTGATAACAGGATTAGCACCTATGTGACTGGAGCGTTCTATTTTCACCTTAGTTCCAGTCCATCAGACAAGGGTGAGTGGGTGGATAGAAAGACAGTTGTGGTAGTACATATTGTGGTGTAATACAAGGTATTGTTTTCAAGCTAAGGTGGTACTTTGAGAGATATTAGGGCAGATGGCTCTCATGGGAGCCTTTGGGTTACTGGGATCTCTAGCTGAGGCTGTTGTCAGGAGAGGGATTAGGTGGTGCTACTCTAAAATCAATTGAATCCCCTAAATCTATCTTGTACTTTGTTTCTTTTTTCTGTGTTCTTATTTCATTTTACTTTTGTGCCTCACACTGTCACAAGTTTCTGTTTTCTTCCTCCTCACAACGCATGTGGTAATGCTGGTTTCAAATTCCACATTTGCTGGTTTTCCCATATTTGAACTTTGTGGCTGGCAAGGAAGGTCTGGGACTTGTGGGCTATATAACCTATCTAATAGATATCAGCTGTTTCACTGTGACTGCCATGTCCATCTGCTCTTATCCTGAGGGGCTTGCAATCACAGAAGGTAGGGAACATCATACTATCGATCCTTCAAGAATCAAATCATACCACCCCACTCACCAAGCCCGAGAGAGGTCTACTGTGGATGTGGGTGGTGAGTTAGTGGTGCCAGGAAGCTGCTTCACTTAGGGCAACAGTAATTCTTGCACCACCTTGTCCTGCTTCACATGTTCATAAGACTATGTAAGGAATTCCGGGACTGCATTTGTCCGAGATGGCTTTTTGACATTTTAATTGTAGATTCAAAGCTTTGGGGTCACTGGCTGATTAAGTAAAATGGGGTCTGTCCGCTACTCAAGATTGCAGCGGTCTCTTGGACCATACCACGGAATGTGGTAGGATGAAAGGTGCAATAGCTGAGACCTGTTGGACTTCAGAGGAGAAATAGCAAGGAGGCAACAGGCCAGCTAGCAGCAAATAAGTTAGGAGGTACAATCTCCTATGTCTTGTGCAGGCACTTGTATTTAAAGGGGTGTTGAAATTGCCCACTCCCCCCGTTCAGAGAAACAAAACGCACAAGCAAACATACATAAAAATCACAAAGATATTCCAAGACAGGACTCACTTTACTTTCACACAAAGGCACACAAACCATTTCAAAACTTCATACTGAAAAAGCTCTCTACTAAGCACATACAACCAAACACCCATAAACACATTCCCAGATCTGCATGAAATAGCACCAGATACAAAATGTCCTGCAATGTCCTACCCTTGGTACTTGGGGCAAGATAAAGGCACATCATGAACTGATGATCATTGATGGTCTCAATATTAGAATAGACGGGGTAGCAGAACTTGCTAGAGGTTCTCTACATAAAGGCAGCTCTGTTTGTCAGACGCTTGCAATATATGATTTGAATATGAGTAGCTTATTCAGGCCTGGTTCTTATTCCTTTTCATTTTGAGACATGAAGTCCGGGATTTTTCAAGAAGAAACATTAGAAGAAGCAAAATGAAAAAGAAACGTTCACATCCCTAGATAGTCTATTATGCCAAAATGAGGACAACCTTAGGTCTTTTGGTTCAGAGTATCAGGTTTCAGGTAAATTATCAAAGCTATGTCGATCCAGATACTGTGAAGGGTGCGAGTATGGAGAGGCATGGCTGGAGAGACAAAGCAGCCTTAGGGAATGTTTTAACATCGCTCCCATATTGCATTTGGCACGTAAGTGTAGAGAAAAATATCAAGCTTCTGCAGGCTTTGGACAAAAGCACAACACTAACCTTTATATTTAATAAATTGTTGCAAGCAATAGGTCCAGCAACTAAACTAGGTTATATTCATGGTATCAACCTGAGAAAGATGAAAGACTCAGCAGGTCTTTCTAGTATACACATTTGTGATCTGTAACAGTCAGCAATATATGTTAGTAAAGATCCATCTTGCCATTTTCTATTTCCATTCTTACAAATTAGGTCAGGGCGAGTCTACTTTGAGGATTGGGAGACGTAAGGAACACATACAACTAGTTTAACACTGAAAACAAAAGCATCTTTCTAGTCCCATATTTGCAGTGGCGATCACCAGACAACTGTCGTAGGTGCGGCAGACAGAGCATCAGTCAGAAGGACACGCCTTATCCTCGCCAGCAATGCAGGCATCGGTTAACCAAACATTCTCAAGGAGGAGTGGGGCTCCAATTATGAGCCTTTTCTTTCTCTAAATCATCTAACCGGCAAACACAATGGCCATCAGTGTCCCACACTTCCCCCGTCAGCTCTTATCTTTTCCTTGAACGAACACAGTGAAGGTGGTGTTGGGCAGGGCTTTGTGGAGAAAACTGGTACTTCAGGAGTCTCTGAGGTAAGTAAAACAAGAATTGCCAGATGGCTTGAAGAAAAAAAAGACAAACAACAAAGCAAACAAGCATGCTCTAAACGCAAGCAGCCAGGGAAAGATAAGAAAATGGAAACAGTTAACAGTATGCAGCTTTAACCGATAGAAGAAAAGTTCCAACAACCAAGGCTGATTGGAATGAGTAGTTAGGCCACGGCACACTGATAAGAGAAACATAGGAGGGAGAACAGGCTACAGCCAATAGAAACAAAGGAAAGCAACCTGGCAAGCACAGATACCAATAAGAAGTGAAGGCTGGATGAAAGTCCCTTTTAAGGTATATTAAATGCAATTGATTTCACAAGCACAGCTCAAGCACTGTGCAGGCGAAACCTAAAAATGAAGTAAAACTTAATATATCAGTTGAGGCCAAGGCAAGAAAAATCCAATCAGTAGATACAGAGTTATGGAGATTTGAAGATTTCATTGAAATAGGTCACAGAGGCACAAATTTCCAACTGTGGTTAGTTGGTCACGCCAGATCAGGTGGACTGTGATGGAACACGGACTGGATACAGGGACTAAGTTATGCCTACTGAACAAAGTACCTGAAATCCTGGGTGCGAGGATTGCATCATCCTGCATTAAGAAGGAGGCAAGCAGTGGCAGGTCTGATAAGACCGTCAACGGGGCTTGTGATGCGAGGTCTTGCATATTCGTTGAGGATGCTGTCATTGAGGGGTTGCGGTGCGGAGTCCTGCTTCAGCAATTCATTGCGCAGTAGCTGTTCTGAGAAGGTGCAAGCTGCAATGCATGGTCCTGTGTTGAGGATGCATAGCACAGCAGTGGTTCAGATATGGATCTGAGAGGAGATGCATAGTGCAGTGTAGGTTCTGCCCCAGAGACAACAGCTGGCCTGGCAGAGCACATTCATGCCCACTTCCAAAGGTCCAGGATTGGAATGACACCACTTGGGGAGCAAGTCTCACAGCCGGTAGAGTCCAGGTTCTGGGTTCCAGATGTCTGGTGTCTTTACTGTTCCTGAGGGTCTGTTCAGGAGGCCAGCCAACTAGCCCTTGGATACTCTCTGTTAGTCCTGGGTTCAAGATGCAGGTCCAGTCCTTCTCACTCAGGCAGCAGGGCAGCAGAGTAGTAGTCTTTCTTACAGAGCAGCACAGCAATCCTTCTGAGCCCTCCGCAGGTCCAGAGGTGTACTAAAGAGTTGGGTTTTAGGGTCCAATATTTATACTTGATGCCAGATTTGAAGTAGGAAAAGGTTCTGGGGGTGCCCTCCCATAGAGGACTTTGGAATTTCCTGCCTCCCTGCCTGGCCCCAGCTTGCCTGTGTTAGCGCAGAATTTTACTAATAAATATTCATGTATTCTGAGTGTTGAATTTGCATAACAAAATGAATTAATGCATGCATTTGAAGATGCGCCCACCTGAGTGGCCGTCATAATTCACAAACTGTACTTATTAATGGCTTATGAATATGAAATGTTGAGCTTATGTTTGAATAATGTATTAATATGTCATATGGAAGGTTATGTGTTATGTATTAGCTTTATTAATCATAGGCCATAACTTAGCGAGGTCTCGGGCCAGTTGCACGGCCTCATGTCAAGCTGCATTTCTTAGGCAACTTATAAAATGGCTGCTTAGAGAATTAAATTGTGATTTTCCACTGTACTGACCAAGTGCTTGTAGTTGAAATTCGTTCTCATGGGAACTGCTTGCTAGGAGATGTTGTAGTAGCTAAGGATACAATGTTTAATGTAGTATGTGTAAGAATTTCCTTCCCAGGAGAAGACAATGGATGCACTGACTACAGTATAAGCTGCAACAATATTAATACCTGACAAGCCAAACAATGGGAACAGGAGAAGAGGAGCCAATCATCGATATATGAACTGTGTACTAGTAAAACTTTAGATTTGGAGTTTTATTTTCATTGAACTAAATGTAAACATGCGATTCTTTGACCAGTAAGGATGTGAAAAGTAGTGTTAGAAAAATGTAACTTAGCCAGACTGCACAGTGAGGAGAGAACGCATTCTCCCCATTCTTCTTGAGTATTTAGTCATTATTCTTTTCCGAACTGCATGAAAAGACTTTGCTTTTTCTGAATTTTAATGCTGAATCCTGATGCCTTGCTGACCGAACTGATGTCCAATTGACGAAGACTGTCACAGCTTGCTGAACCACACTGAGGTAAGGTATAAGACAACTTTACTGATTGTTATGTCTATTTGCTTTTGTTTCTTGGTACCAACCTTTAATTTTGATAGAGCCATAGTTAGGTGTTTTCCAAATTTGTGTGACTAAATTGTTCTAATTGAAGTCCAAACATGCTAATCTGATGTTAGTTAGAGTTCTCACTGATGAAGTTCACTACGTGTAATAATTGATGTTTTTTACTAGCTGCACCTAAATGTATGCTATCTCGTCTGCACAGTTATTCATGTTATTGATTTGTACAGTAACTTTAGAATGTGTAGTGGCTCAAGCTTTGATTAGATTGCAATTCTTTTGTCGCTTTGGTCAGCCAGTGTTATTTCTGTATGTTTATCATTTGATTATGAGACTTAGGGCCACGTGTAGGAAGCTAAAGAATTGCGAGTCGAAAATAGCGACTCATTGCAAATCTCTATTTCCGACTCACAAAACGGGATGTAGGTAGAAATTGAAATACTGTTTTGCAATTCGGTGCGGAGTCGCACCACAATTTGCGAAATCGCAAATTGCAATATCACAAATTGCACAAGGGTGTGGTCCGAAGTCGCAAATTGCTACTGGGTCGCAAATTGCGAGAGGCTGCAAATAAAATAGGAGAAAACACACTTCCTGGTTCTGAGTGATGACATCAGAACCAGGAAGTACCCCCCCATGGAACAGGGAGGAGTCCACTCAGCACAGACAGCAGAGGCACACCCAACTGAGAGGAGCAACTACAGCTGTGTCAGCTCAGGACAAGGAGGCACCCGCTGCAGGGAGGAAGAGGAAACTAAAGTTTTCAGAAAAGGAGCTGGAGGTCCTGACTGATGAGTGATGCCTGCACCACAAGTTCTTGTTCGGCAAGGCATCAATGAGTGTCCCTGACACACAAAAGAAGAAGATATGGCAGGACATCCTGAGTAAAATCAATGCAATTGGAATCAGCCACCACACCATTGACGAGGTCCGCAAAAGGTGGTACGACCTCAGGTCCAGGACCATAGAAAGGGTGGCAGAGCAGATGAGGGAGGTGCATGGAACTGGAGGAGGACCATCCACAGTATCACCTTGTTAGAAATGGGGTTTCTGGTTGGCTAGGGTATGCACCTCAGCCAGGCAGTACCTACCCACTCTAGTCAGGGCAAGGGAGTTACAGATCCAAGATAACCCCTGCTCACCCCCTTGGTAGCTTGGCACGAGCAGTCAGGCCTATCCCAGAGGCAATGTGTAAAGTGTTTGCACAACACACATAACACATGTGACGCAAAATGTACACCACAAAGTAAACACAACACTGAGCTATGTAAAAATAATCTGTATTGCACAAAACATAATTAGACCAACATTACACGTAAGTAATACCCTGCTACCTTAGCAGTTGTCAGAATGTTACACAAGTTACTAATACTCTGCAAGAATATGAAGTTGTCACATTAGAACACGTAAGTACTCAGGATTCTGCAACATAAGCAGTGGTCAGGAATTACAGTAAAAGATATATGCACTTGTCATGAACAATTCCTAAATACCCATAAAAGGAACATTAGAGAATATCTCCCAAGTCATATAAATACATATCAGCTAGACATACCCATAAAAAGGAACATTAGCACATATATGTAGGAACAGTAAACAGGTAGGAAATCTAAAACATCCAAAAGTCTGTACTAGGCTCCTAGAGCCCAGATTCCCTAAAAAGTACCTGTTTTCTGGTGGAGAGGCACCCCTCGTGCCTAAAAGATGGGCACTGGGGCCCCCGGCGCTCCTATGCACAAAACGGAGGTTCCTGGTCTGCACCCCCTCTACAATTAAAGACTCGGCCCCTCCGGGGACCCGTGATCCATGGGGGCCCCCAGGCCTCTAATGGCCCTCTCCGAAGGGGGGGCCCAAAAGAACCAAAGATTTAAAGTAACAGGGGCGATCGCGCCCCTCGCACAGTGACGGTGGGAAAGGGAACTCCCTTTCTCCCCTGCGTCCTGCTTGCAGGGAGGCAGCCGCCCTTGTCCGCGGTGCGGCTGCCTAATGAGGAAGCGGGGGAAGCAGGGGCCTCCGATGAGGCTTTTCACCTGTTTCCCCAGGCGGCCGCACCCGGTCCAGTGCGCGAGCTGCGTTTCTGCCTTCCCTCGCCCGCGAGGGAAGCAGCGTGCAGAATGGGAGCTGAGGTGTGCCCCGGGGCGCTCTGAAAAGGGGCTCGTCACCCGGGGACACAGTAGGAGCATGCAAGCTCCTTCCTTTACCTGTATGAAGTGCCCCGGGGCCACTAGAGTCAGCGCAACCCTCGGGCTGCAGTCAAGATGCGGCGCCCGGGGTGTGGCGGTAATTAAAACTAGGAAGAGGTGCCGAGGGGCTCGTTCATGAACCCGGGCTGCGGCGGAGATTCTTTTTGGCAAAAGTGAAGTGCTGTGGCAGTGATCTTTCTGCAGTGTGTCAAAAAAGTGTCAGGTGTTAGCCACGGCGCCTACATTGCCGATCGGGATAACATAGTCCTTTTGGACTACATATCCCATGACGCCTAGAGGGGAAGAGGTCGCTTAAAAAGCAAGCACATACAGGAAGTAATGTGCGTTATTCGTTTCCTAGAAACCAGTCGGATGGACAACGAGGGCTCTTGCTGACGGCGTTTCCGAGGTTGAGTTGTTTGCTTAGGAGGTTTAATTCCTCCTTCGGTTTTCCGTGGAGCTTGGGACCTTCCAAATATCAGGGGGAGTGTCGAGTTTATTTTCCCAGAGGAACCTGCCACGAAGGAGAGGTGGTAGCGGTGAGACGATTTGGTGCCGGAATCCCTCGCCTTTCTTTTTCAGTTCGACAAGGACACTGGTAACTTCTGAAGCACGGCGGTCTTTTGTTTGAGTTACCAATAAAGCACGATTATCCTTGGGGCCAGAGAACATTATATGTTTGGCTACGACAAGGGGTTAATGTTTATTTTTGCGGGAATTGAACTGCCGGGACGATTTTTTCTTTTCAATACGTGATGAAATAACACCGGGTTATTTCTACAAATTGCTTGACTATGACCTGGGGCTTAGTGGATTAACTGAGTCATAGAAAGGACTTTTATCATCGTTAATTTTATTCCCTTTCTCTTTGTTTCTGTCTCCTCATTATTTCGTGACTATCTTGTATAAATGTGGGTGTTGAGCAACCCATTAGAGATCATCGGTATTAATTGTTGGCTTGGGGCGTCCATCTATGATTCAGATGGAGCACAGATAGGTGTTGGATTAGTTCTGCCCTCATGAGTTATGGGCAGGTACGGTCGTTGGTACTTTAGCGAGACATTGCGAGAGTAGACAGGCAATGTGATATTAACACTGTGTATTTCTCTCTTTACAGATATTCCGTCCCTGCTGTTCCTTCCCCTTCCTTCCCTCACCCGATTACTCCAATGCACCGTGGTTTATATAGGTGACTTGGTGGAGTCAGGAGGCGGACCCTTATTTGCATCGCGCCGAGTCTGAGGAGCATCTACAACGTGACAGAATAACGCACCCACGAATAACGCTCCTCCCGCTCGGTGTGATACAAAGATGGCGTCTATGGATGATGTACTACAGGCGTTAGTAGTAGTGCAACAAGAGTTGGCTAATTCTAGGGTGGAGGCAGCAGCGTTAAAGGAAAAGGTAGAAAGGCTTAATAGGAATCCGTTCGATGCTTCAGCATCCACACCACAGGTAACCGTGAATGTCTCCCCTCCTATCCCTTTGGCCAGCCCGGAACGGTATTCAGGGGACCCCAGGAAAGTTCAGGCCTTTCTAACTCAGTTGTCTCTACAATTCTCTTGTAGACCCGCGTCTTTTCCCTCTAACCTTTCCAGGGTAATGTTCGCTATTTCTTATCTCTCGGGAGACGCAGCCAATTGGGCCATACCATTAGTCAGGAACGATGACGACTTGTTATCGGACTGGAATGCCTTTCGGACGGCTTTCGAGAGGGTGTTTGATCACAGAACAACCACTTTTAGTGCTGACAGGGAATTACTGGAGTTGAGACAGGGGAGGTCTGATCTGGTCTCTTATCTCACGACCTTTAATAGATTGGTGGCAGAATCAGGGTGGCCAGAAGAGAAGAGAATGTCTCTCTATTATCAAGGTTTACGAGACGACATGAAGGATATACTCGCTCAAATAGACCCGCAGCCTTCCACTTGTACAGATCTTGTGAATCTTACCCTGAGACTGAATCACAGATTAGCAGAAAGAAGGGGAGAGCGTAGAGCGGGGGATAGGCGACCAGGCATTCCAGAAATGGAAGTGCGATCTGTTTCTACTCCCAATGATATAGGTGGGGAGCCTATGGACGTGGGAGCCGTTAGGGCACCCTTGTCGAAGTCCGAGAAGGAGAGTAGGAGGGTACAGGGGTTGTGCATGTATTGCGGCAGGAAGGGTCATTATGTAAGAGAGTGTCCCCAGAAACCACGTAAGAGATTCTCCTACTCCCCCACCCAAAAGGCAGCGGTTACGGCAGGAAAAACATCGGAGAAAGAGGAATTGCCCGTTATAGAACCCCAACCGGTGTTACGGTTAACTTCCTTAGCCCTTTTTCCAAAGGAGCAAAAGGCGTCCCACCTTTTGTTAGCAGTGGAGCTGGTGTCCAAAGAACGAAATTTTCCAGTATGGGCGATGATAGACTCCGGAGCCACGGGAAATTTCATAGATGCAGGGGTGGTTAGGAGATTGGGACTTCCTAGCATTCCGAGAAAGGACCCCGAAATAGTGTTGGCGGTTGATGGTACACCGCTGAAATCTGGGCCCCTTACAGAACATACTGAGGACCTTGGGTTGATCTTCAATGGGGTATCTCCGGAACATAAAGAAAGAATTAGACTGGATATAATAGAGGCTCCTCAGTATGAAATTATTTTAGGAATGCCCTGGTTAAGAAAACACAATCCTGTTATAGATTGGCAAACCAAGACGGTTAGTTTTCAGTCCTCGAGGTGTGAGAATAACTGCTTCTTGTATGACGAATCCCCCATGTTAGCATTGGCTCAAGGGTTACAGTTGGCCACAGTGATGGAGAAAACAGTGATATTGCCCTCTGTTTATGCCGAGTTCAAGGATGTGTTCGACGAAGGTCAGGCTGAGACATTGCCACCCCATCGTGTATATGATTGCAAAATAGATCTGATTCCTGGAGCTCTCCTTCCTTCCTGTAGGGTATATGCTCTATCAGACCCAGAAACCAAGCATTTGAGAAAACACTTGGATCACTTCCTGGAGATCGGGTTCATTAGACCATCTTGTTCTCCGGCAGCCTCTCCACTCTTTTTCATAGCTAAAGCTAATAAAGAGTTGAGAACCTGCATCGATTATCGAATGCTGAACAAGAATACAGTGAGGAATAGATACCCTCTTCCTCTCATTCCTGTGTTATTGGAACAGGTGAAAGAGGCGGTAATCTATACAAGGTTGGACCTGAAGGGAGCTTACCATCTGGTCAGAATCCGCGAAGGGGACGAGTGGAAAACGGCGTTCAAAACCCGTTATGGTCTGTTTGAGTACTTGGTAATGCCGTTCGGGTTGTGTAACGCCCCGGCGGCATTCCAGTATTTTCTGAACGATGTTCTCAAGGAATACGTAGACCGTTTCGTGATCGTTTATATAGATGACATTCTGGTGTATTCCACATCCCTGGAGCGCCACTCTGACCATGTTTCCTTAGTACTCCTAGCATTGCGACAGCATAGTCTTTTTTGCAAACTGAGCAAATGCGAGTTCCATGTCCGGAAGGTTGAGTTCTTGGGGGTGGATTTAAGCCCTGAAGGGTTTTGCATGTCGACAAGAAAAATACAGGCTGTTCAGGAGTGGCCAGTACCCACTAGTGTGAGAGACGTGCAATGCTTCCTTGGGTTTTCCAATTACTATAGAAGATTCATCTTTCATTTTTCTCACATTGTGTCACCTATAACAAGGTTACTAAGAAAGGGGGTGTCTTTTGTTTGGTCAGAGGAAGCAGAGGAGGCCTTTTGCTTTTTGAAACAGGCCTTCTGCTCCGCACCTATACTTCAACATCCCCAGCCGGATGCCCCTTTTATCGTCGAAGCGGATGCCTCGGATATAGCGATAGGGGCAGTGTTATCACAAAGAAACAAAACCACCGGACAGCTTCATCCTGTTGCGTTTTTATCTAGGAAACTATCGGCTGCGGAACTTAACTATACGGTGGCAGAAAAGGAATTGTTAGCCATCAAAAAGGCATTCCAAGAATGGCGACACTACCTATGGGGAGCTCAACACCCGGTCACGGTATATACTGATCACCGAAATCTGCAGTATATGAAGGAGGCAAGACAACTTACCCAGCGGCAAATGAGGTGGATGCTGTTTTTTTCAGAATACGAGTTTGTGGTGACCTTCCGTCCTGGGGTTGACAATCGCAAGGCAGATTCACTGTCTCGACAAGAGGACGTGAGAACCATCGCTTCAAGACCTGAGGAAGCAATCATCAAACCTGAAAAAGTGCTTTGTGCCCTTCATATCTCCCATTTCTTAGAAAAGGTTTCTAAGCATAAGTCTGCTGCTCAGTGGAAGAAATGGGCGGAGTTAAGTCAGGACCGTACCCTTAAGCATGGAATACCGTTGCAAGGTAATCGTTTGTATTTGCCAACACGTGAACTCCGAGTGCAAGCCTTTAATTGGTGTCATGATGCGGTAACGGCTGGTCATCCTGGTTACACCAAAACGGCGCAAATAGTTCGACGACATTTCAGGTGGGAAGGTTGGGCTAAAGACGTTGCGGCCTGGGTGGCTCGGTGTGAGATATGTGCACGGGCCAAGGGAGAAAACGCGAAGAGCCAGGGCAGACTGATACCTTTGCCCACTCCGGATAAACCATGGCAAACCATTAGCGTGGATTTTGTGGTAGGATTACCAATGGATCAGGGGTACAACGCTATCATGGTGGTAATCGATAGCCTTACCAAGATGGGTCATTTTCTCCCTTGTAGAAATCTGCCTACAGCCAGTCAAACCGCCCATCTAATTTTGTCTCAAGTGGTGCGGTTACATGGTCTACCGAGAACCATTATTTCGGACAGAGGCCCCCAGTTTATTGCTAGGTTTTGGCGTATGTGGTGCAAGGTGCTGCGCATTGAATCCGCACTATCCACCAGTTTCCACCCACAAACCGATGGCCAGACGGAGCGCCTCAATCAAACCCTGAAAAAATATTTGAGGTGCTATGCAAAGGACGCTCACGAATCCTGGGTTTCGTTGCTATGGCTGGCAGAACTATCATACAACAATGCTTGGCATAGCTCGATACGAGAATCTCCTTTTCGTGCTAACACGGGGTTTCACGCGGAAATGTTGCCCATAAACATACCTAGGGAAGTCACGGATCAACCTACGGTTCATGCCATGATTAAGAATCTCCAATCCGTGCAAAAGAAGATACGACTCAATCTGGAGAAGGCCAAAGAACAGTATAAAAAGTGGGGTGATGAACATCGGCGTGAGGGGCCGGCATATCAGCCAGGCGATAGAGTGTGGCTTTCCACCAAGTATATACGCTTCAAGATGCGTAGCGTCTTTCATCCTCGTTACATTGGTCCCTATGAGGTGTTACGCCAGATAAACCCTGTGGCTTACCGTCTCAACTTACCTGCTTCCTTAAGGATCCATCCGGTATTTCATTGCAGCCTTTTGAAACCGGCTCTTTCAGCGACCCGGCAGGCGGTGCCTCCGGTGGTCAGAGATGGGCAGCTGGAGTACGAGGTGCGCAGAGTGTTGGATTCCAAACGACGGGGGGGTAAGCTGTGGTACTTGGTTTCATGGAAGGGGTACAATGATGAGGACGATTCATGGGAGCCGGAAAGCAATGTCCATGCCCCTAGGGCAGTACGGCTGTTTCATGCCCGTCATCCCTCTAAACCTGGTCCTAGGAGGCGCTTTGGAGGCGGGCGTACTGTCAGGTGTTAGCCACGGCGCCTACATTGCCGATCGGGATAACATAGTCCTTTTGGACTACATATCCCATGACGCCTAGAGGGGAAGAGGTCGCTTAAAAAGCAAGCACATACAGGAAGTAATGTGCGTTATTCATTTCCTAGAAACCAGTCGGATGGACAACGAGGGCTCTTGCTGACGGCGTTTCCGAGGTTGAGTTGTTTGCTTAGGAGGTTTAATTCCTCCTTCGGTTTTCCGTGGAGCTTGGGACCTTCCCAATATCAGGGGGAGTGTCGAGTTTATTTTCCCAGAGGAACCTGCCACGAAGGAGAGGTGGTAGCGGTGAGACGATTTGGTGCCGGAATCCCTCGCCTTTCTTTTTCAGTTCGACAAGGACACTGGTAACTTCTGAAGCACGGCGGTCTTTTGTTTGAGTTACCAATAAAGCACGATTATCCTTGGGGCCAGAGAACATTATATGTTTGGCTACGACAAGGGGTTAATGTTTATTTTTGCGGGAATTGAACTGCCGGGACGATTTTTTCTTTTCAATACGTGATGAAATAACACCGGGTTATTCCTACAAATTGCGTGACTATGACCTGGGGCTTAGTGGATTAACTGAGTCATAGAAAGGACTCTTATCATCGTTAATTTTATTCCCTTTCTCTTTGTTTCTGTCTCCTCATTATTTCGTGACTATCTTGTATAAATGTGGGTGTTGAGCAACCCATTAGAGATCATCGGTATTAATTGTTGGCTTGGGGCGTCCATCTATGATTCAGATGGAGCACAGATAGGTGTTGGATTAGTTCTGCCCTCATGAGTTATGGGCAGGTACGGTCGTTGGTACTTTAGCGAGACATTGCGAGAGTAGACAGGCAATGTGATATTAACACTGTGTATTTCTCTCTTTACAGATATCCCGTCCCTGCTGTTCCTTCCCCTTCCTTCCCTCACCCGATTACTCCAATGCACCGTGGTTTATATAGGTGACTTGGTGGAGTCAGGAGGCGGACCCTTATTTGCATCGCGCCGAGTCTGAGGAGCATCTACAACGTGACAGAATAACGCACCCACGAATAACGCTCCTCCCGCTCGGTGTGATACAAAGATGGCGTCTATGGATGATGTACTACAGGCGTTAGTAGTAGTGCAACAAGAGTTGGCTAATTCTAGGGTGGAGGCAGCAGCGTTAAAGGAAAAGGTAGAAAGGCTTAATAGGAATCCCTTCGATGCTTCAGCATCCACACCACAGGTAACCGTGAATGTCTCCCCTCCTATCCCTTTGGCCAGCCCGGAACGGTATTCAGGGGACCCCAGGAAAGTTCAGGCCTTTCTAACTCAGTTGTCTCTACAATTCTCTTGTAGACCCGCGTCTTTTCCCTCTAACCTTTCCAGGGTAATGTTCGCTATTTCTTATCTCTCGGGAGACGCAGCCAATTGGGCCGTACCATTAGTCAGGAACGATGACCCCTTGTTATCGGACTGGAATGCCTTTCGGACGGCTTTCGAGAGGGTGTTTGATCACAGAACAACCACTTTTAGTGCTGACAGGGAATTACTGGAGTTGAGACAGGGGAGGTCTGATCTGGTCTCTTATCTCACGACCTTTAATAGATTGGTGGCAGAATCAGGGTGGCCAGAAGAGAAGAGAATGTCTCTCTATTATCAAGGTTTACGAGACGACATGAAGGATATACTCGCTCAAATAGACCCGCAGCCTTCCACTTGTACAGATCTTGTGAATCTTACCCTGAGACTGAATCACAGATTAGCAGAAAGAAGGGGAGAGCGTAGAGCGGGGGATAGGCGACCAGGCATTCCAGAAAGGGAAGTGCGATCTGTTTCTACTCCCAATGATATAGGTGGGGAGCCTATGGACGTGGGAGCCGTTAGGGCACCCTTGTCGAAGTCCGAGAAGGAGAGTAGGAGGGTACAGGGGTTGTGCATGTATTGCGGCAGGAAGGGTCATTATGTAAGAGAGTGTCCCCAGAAACCACGTAAGAGATTCTCCTACTCCCCCACCCAAAAGGCAGCGGTTACGGCAGGAAAAACATCGGAGAAAGAGGAATTGCCCGTTATAGAACCCCAACCGGTGTTACGGTTAACTTCCTTAGCCCTTTTTCCAAAGGAGCAAAAGGCGTCCCACCTTTTGTTAGCAGTGGAGCTGGTGTCCAAAGAACGAAATTTTCCAGTATGGGCGATGATAGACTCCGGAGCCACGGGAAATTTCATAGATGCAGGGGTGGTTAGGAGATTGGGACTTCCTAGCATTCCGAGAAAGGACCCCGAAATAGTGTTGGCGGTTGATGGTACACCGCTGAAATCTGGGCCCCTTACAGAACATACTGAGGACCTTGGGTTGATCTTCAATGGGGTATCTCCGGAACATAAAGAAAGAATTAGACTGGATATAATAGAGGCTCCTCAGTATGAAATTATTTTAGGAATGCCCTGGTTAAGAAAACACAATCCTGTTATAGATTGGCAAACCAAGACGGTTAGTTTTCAGTCCTCGAGGTGTGAGAATAACTGCTTCTTGTATGACGAATCCCCCATGTTAGCATTGGCTCAAGGGTTACAGTTGGCCACAGTGATGGAGAAAACAGTGATATTGCCCTCTGTTTATGCCGAGTTCAAGGATGTGTTCGACGAAGGTCAGGCTGAGACATTGCCACCCCATCGTGTATATGATTGCAAAATAGATCTGATTCCTGGAGCTCTCCTTCCTTCCTGTAGGGTATATGCTCTATCAGACCCAGAAACCAAGCATTTGAGAAAATACTTGGATCACTTCCTGGAGATCGGGTTCATTAGACCATCTTGTTCTCCGGCAGCCTCTCCACTCTTTTTCATAGCTAAAGCTAATAAAGAGTTGAGAACCTGCATCGATTATCGAATGCTGAACAAGAATACAGTGAGGAATAGATACCCTCTTCCTCTCATTCCTGTGTTATTGGAACAGGTGAAAGAGGCGGTAATCTATACAAGGTTGGACCTGAAGGGAGCTTACCATCTGGTCAGAATCCGCGAAGGGGACGAGTGGAAAACGGCGTTCAAAACCCGTTATGGTCTGTTTGAGTACTTGGTAATGCCGTTCGGGTTGTGTAACGCCCCGGCGGCATTCCAGTATTTTCTGAACGATGTTCTCAAGGAATACGTAGACCGTTTCGTGATCGTTTATATAGATGACATTCTGGTGTATTCCACATCCCTGGAGCGCCACTCTGACCATGTTTCCTTAGTACTCCTAGCATTGCGACAGCATAGTCTTTTTTGCAAACTGAGCAAATGCGAGTTCCATGTCCGGAAGGTTGAGTTCTTGGGGTTGGATTTAAGCCCTGAAGGGTTTTGCATGTCGACAAGAAAAATACAGGCTGTTCAGGAGTGGCCAGTACCCACTAGTGTGAGAGACGTGCAATGCTTCCTTGGGTTTTCCAATTACTATAGAAGATTCATCTTTCATTTTTCTCACATTGTGTCACCTATAACAAGGTTACTAAGAAAGGGGGTGTCTTTTGTTTGGTCAGAGGAAGCAGAGGAGGCCTTTTGCTTTTTGAAACAGGCCTTCTGCTCCGCACCTATACTTCAACATCCCCAGCCGGATGCCCCTTTTATCGTCGAAGCGGATGCCTCGGATATAGCGATAGGGGCAGTGTTATCACAAAGAAACAAAACCACCGGACAGCTTCATCCTGTTGCGTTTTTATCTAGGAAACTATCGGCTGCGGAACTTAACTATACGGTGGCAGAAAAGGAATTGTTAGCCATCAAAAAGGCATTCCAAGAATGGCGACACTACCTATGGGGAGCTCAACACCCGGTCACGGTATATACTGATCACCGAAATCTGTAGTATATGAAGGAGGCAAGACAACTTACCCAGCGGCAAATGAGGTGGATGCTGTTTTTTTCAGAATACGAGTTTGTGGTGACCTTCCGTCCTGGGGTTGACAATCGCAAGGCAGATTCACTGTCTCGACAAGAGGACATGAGAACCATCGCTTCAAGACCTGAGGAAGCAATCATCAAACCTGAAAAAGTGCTTTGTGCCCTTCATATCTCCCATTTCTTAGAAAAGGTTTCTAAGCATAAGTCTGCTGCTCAGTGGAAGAAATGGGCGGAGTTAAGTCAGGACCGTACCCTTAAGCATGGAATACCGTTGCAAGGTAATCGTTTGTATTTGCCAACACGTGAACTCCGAGTGCAAGCCTTTAATTGGTGTCATGATGCGGTAACGGCTGGTCATCCTGGTTACACCAAAACGGCGCAAATAGTTCGACGACATTTCAGGTGGGAAGGTTGGGCTAAAGACGTTGCGGCCTGGGTGGCTCGGTGTGAGATATGTGCACGGGCCAAGGGAGAAAACGCGAAGAGCCAGGGCAGACTGATACCTTTGCCCACTCCGGATAAACCATGGCAAACCATTAGCGTGGATTTTGTGGTAGGATTACCAATGGATCAGGGGTACAACGCTATCATGGTGGTAATCGATAGCCTTACCAAGATGGGTCATTTTCTCCCTTGTAGAAATCTGCCTACAGCCAGTCAAACCGCCCATCTAATTTTGTCTCAAGTGGTGCGGTTACATGGTCTACCGAGAACCATTATTTCGGACAGAGGCCCCCAGTTTATTGCTAGGTTTTGGCGTATGTGGTGCAAGGTGCTGCGCATTGAATCCGCACTGTCCACCAGTTTCCACCCACAAACCGAGGGCCAGACGGAGCGCCTCAATCAAACCCTGAAAAAATATTTGAGGTGCTATGCAAAGGACGCTCACGAATCCTGGGTTTCGTTGCTATGGCTGGCAGAACTATCATACAACAATGCTTGGCATAGCTCGATACGAGAATCTCCTTTTCGTGCTAACACGGGGTTTCACGCGGAAATGTTGCCCATAAACATACCTAGGGAAGTCACGGATCAACCTACGGTTCATGCCATGATTAAGAATCTCCAATCCGTGCAAAAGAAGATACGACTCAATCTGGAGAAGGCCAAAGAACAGTATAAAAAGTGGGGTGATGAACATCGGCGTGAGGGGCCGGCATATCAGCCAGGCGATAGAGTGTGGCTTTCCACCAAGTATATACGCTTCAAGATGCGTAGCGTCTTTCATCCTCGTTACATTGGTCCCTATGAGGTGTTACGCCAGATAAACCCTGTGGCTTACCGTCTCAACTTACCTGCTTCCTTAAGGATCCATCCGGTATTTCATTGCAGCCTTTTGAAACCGGCTCTTTCAGCGACCCGGCAGGCGGTGCCTCCGGTGGTCAGAGATGGGCAGCTGGAGTACGAGGTGCGCAGAGTGTTGGATTCCAAACGACGGGGGGGTAAGCTGTGGTACTTGGTTTCATGGAAGGGGTACAATGATGAGGACGATTCATGGGAGCCGTAAAGCAATGTCCATGCCCCTAGGGCAGTACGGCTGTTTCATGCCCGTCATCCCTCTAAACCTGGTCCTAGGAGGCGCTTTGGAGGCGGGCATACTGTCAGGTGTTAGCCACAGCGCCTACATTGCCGATCGGGATAACATAGTCCTTTTGGACTACATATCCCATGATGCCTAGAGGGGAAGAGGTCGCTTAAAAAGCAAGCACATACAGGAAGTAATGTGCGTTATTCGTTTCCTAGAAACCAGTCGGATGGACAACGAGGGCTCTTGCTGACGGCGTTTCCGAGGTTGAGTTGTTTGCTTAGGAGGTTTAATTCCTCCTTCGGTTTACCGTGGAGCTTGGGACCTTCCCAATATCAGGGGGAGTGTCGAGTTTATTTTCCCAGAGGAACCTGCCACGAAGGAGAGGTGGTAGCGGTGAGACGATTTGGTGCCGGAATCCCTCGCCTTTCTTTTTCAGTTCGACAAGGACACTGGTAACTTCTGAAGCACGGCGGTCTTTTGTTTGAGTTACCAATAAAGCACGATTATCCTTGGGGCCAGAGAACATTATATGTTTGGCTACGACAAGGGGTTAATGTTTATTTTTGCGGGAATTGAACTGCGGGACGATTTTTTCTTTTCAATACGTGATGAAATAACACCGGGTTATTCCTACAAATTGCGTGACTATGACCTGGGGCTTAGTGGATTAACTGAGTCATAGAAAGGACTCTTATCATCGTTAATTTTATTCCCTTTCTCTTTGTTTCTGTCTCCTCATTATTTCGTGACTATCTTGTATAAATGTGGGTGTTGAGCAACCCATTAGAGATCATCGGTATTAATTGTTGGCTTGGGGCGTCCATCTATGATTCAGATGGAGCACAGATAGGTGTTGGATTAGTTCTGCCCTCATGAGTTATGGGCAGGTACGGTCGTTGGTACTTTAGCGAGACATTGCGAGAGTAGACAGGCAATGTGATATTAACACTGTGTATTTCTCTCTTTACAGATATCCCGTCCCTGCTGTTCCTTCCCCTTCCTTCCCTCACCCGATTACTCCAATGCACCGTGGTTTATATAGGTGACTTGGTGGAGTCAGGAGGCGGACCCTTATTTGCATCGCGCCGAGTCTGAGGAGCATCTACAACGTGACAAAAAGAGCGCTGTTCCCAAGCGCTACAGACTCAGCTGTAGAGATCATGGCAGGGGTCAGGGGCCACAGCACCCTGCCCCTGGGAGCAATCACGACACAAGGAAGCACAGGGCTGGTGGGCCCAGCTACAGGCCAGAACAATGGTTGCAGATGGTGGCAGTTCCTTCTAGTGACCAGGCAGGTCACAGATCAGCACAGCAGCAGCAGTCCATGGTGGTTTCCTGGTGAGTTCATTCATCAGCGTTCTGTGTCTAGGTTCAAGGTCCAAGAATGTTCAAATTGTGGGGCAAATTCCCCTGTACTTATACTAGGGTTACAGTGTGTTTCACAATGGTAGGGAGAGGAGGTTCCAGCCAGTTACAACTGGTTCTGGGAGTGCCCCCTCTCTCCTTTCAGTAAAGGCTCCAAACATCAGTGGGGGGTTAACGACCCTATTGTGTGAGGCCAGGGCACGGCCTTCACAAATGCAGGTGTTCCCCGCCTCTCCCTTCTCTCAGCCCAGGAAGGCTTTACAATATGTAGATGCACCTCTGTGACACCTCCACCCTCCCTGTGTTCAGGCTGTCTGAGAAGTATGCACAAAGCCCCAACTGTCAGTCTGCCCAGACGTTGATTGGAGACAAGCTGCAAAACACCAAAGTTATAAGCACAGATAAATGCGCACTTTCTAGAAGTGGCATTTCTGTGATAGTAATAAAAAATACACCCACACCAGTAAGCAGCATTTCTCACTACTATCACAACCATACCAAACATGCCTACGCTACCCCTCATAAATCAGACAATACCCTTTACACATAAGGCAGGGCATCTTCAATGCAATCCTATGAGGAGGCAGCACTCACAGCAGTGAGACACCAAGTTAGGCTGTTTGTCACTACCAGGACAGGCCACGCTACATGGCATATGTCCTTCCTTCTACATACATGGCACCCTGCCCAAAGGGCTAGCTAGGGCGTACCTTAGGGGTGACTTACATGTAGTAAAAGGGGAGTTCTGGGCCTGGCAGGTAAATTTAGATGCCAGGTCCATGTGGCAGGAAACTGTGCACACACGCTCTGTGCTAGCAGGCCTTAGATCGGTTTGACAGGCTACTTCAGTGGGTGGCGCAAGCAGCGCTGCAGGCCCACTAGTAGCATTTAATTTACAGGCCCTGGATATAGGGATACCACTTTACAAGGGACTTATATGTAAATTTAATATGCCAATCAGGTATAATCCAATCATGCCAAATTTGTAAGTGAGAGCACATGCACTTTGCACTGGTTAGCAGTGAAAAAGTGCTCAGTGTCAAAATGTCAGCCAACAAAGGTCAGAAAAATAAGGGGGCAAAACGCAAAAAGTCTGGAGAATGACCCTGTAAAAGGGCCAGGTCCAACCCACCTCCTACAGCCATTGAGAGCATGGTGGAGACCACTCTGGAGCTGGAGGCTGTGGTAGGAATTGGAGACCTGGACAGTTCTGCACCGGGAACATCCAAAAGTAAATAGCAAAAATCACTTATTTACACCATTCAATGCACCATGCACACAACCACAGTACACAAAAGCATGCATCCTCCAGATTTAGTCCATGCCTGTATTGAAACCTACAGAACAAATCATTATGGGCATTATGGGTAGTACAGTAGTCCAACTTTTGAGGAATATTTATTTTGATACACCACACATATGAGAGGCACTGACAGTGTATCCCCTGTGTCCCACAGGTCTCCCACAAGTACCCACCAATGACCCTACTGTGCAGGGAGAAGTATCTGACGAGGCAGCCAGTGTAACAGCAGGGGAGTGCCTGACCACACCACTTGTCCACCATGCACCGAGGAGACAGATGTGGACACTGAGACAGGCAACCTAACACAGGGCCACAGATGACTGTGAGTCGACCACATAGGTCAGCTGGGTCTGGGCGGAGACGGTGACGTCAAACACAGCCAGCAGGTGAGGAGGATGTCACAGGTGAACAATTTCTAGGACTGGAGGCATCCTTACTAAGCAGTCACCGCCTGTAAAATAAACAGATGCAGTTAATGAACAGAAACCTGCACAGACTGCAACAGACCCTCTCACAGGGTTTTGCCAATGTTGACACAAAATTCAATTAAAAAAAATGGTGGCAGATAGGTCCCATGCAAGGCAAAGAGAGTGCAACACTGCTGCCCGTTTGGACCAGCTGAGTCAGTCTACTGGCCGCCTTGCAATCATACTACTACCCTGTGAAGGCGCACCGTAAAGCTACAGGTGGAACTTGGGCATTTTGCCGGTGATGTAGCAAGGGGACTAGGGCGCATCAGTCATGCAGTGGACATAATGGAGACCACCCAGGCAGCAAGGGGCATTGGCGATACCCCTCAGGATAGTGAGGACATATCCAGCGTGAGCAGTGTTTCTGCCTCAGATTCATGCATCCTGCGGAGTAGCAGTGCCCGCCAAGGATCAGGGGACCAACCAGGATCGGGCCATGGAGGCCATAGTCGCAGGAGGGTGTGATTTTGCTAATCTGGGATTTGCCTGAGGCACATGATGTAAATGTGTCAGACATTACATTTTACTTTTTTCTTGCTGTTTAGACGTCAACAGTTCATTATTACACTCCTGACATTTAAGGGATTATTTTTTGTACTGCACAACCTGGCTATGTGTGTTTTACATTTGTGAGTGTAGTAACGGTTCCCACGTACCTGCCAAAGTAGAGAGTTGCAATGTGGTCCCGTCTCTGTCTGCCCTCCAATGCGATGCTACCATCCCCAGGCTGTCGGTGTGGTAGCTCTTGCTCCTCATCCTCCGAATCTGTTTCGTCAAGGGTGAGATGTAGCCCACATTTGGTGGCGATGTTTTGGAGGATTGCACATGTTGCCACGATCTTGCATGCAGTCTCTGGGGCATACTGGAGTGCCCCTCCACATTTGTGCAGGCATCGGAAACGTGACTTCAACAAGCCAAAGGTCCTCTCAATGATAGTTCTGGTTCGTCGATGTCCTAGGTTGTAGCGCCTCTCATTCAGATTGGCAGTTAGGTATGGGGTGAGTAACCATGGCCTCAGAGTATATGCACTGTCACCTGTGTGACAAAAGAGCAGATATGAGCATGGCTTCACATGGTTATGCAGTGACATGTATTTAAGACATCGGAGTGTATTATACAGTACCTAATATATATCCTTCACCGAACTTCCCACGTTCTAGGCGTCGGTGTATCCCACTGTGCCTGAATATGTATGCATCATGTGTACTCCCTGTAAATTTAGCCACTATGTCAGTAATGGCATTATGGGCATCACATACCACCTGGATGTTTAGTGAGTGGGTACATTTCCTATTGCGGAACACATATTCCAGATTTGCTGGTGAGCAAATTGGTATATGTGTCCCATCCACACACCCTATTACATGGGGGAAGTTGGCAATTCTGTAGAAGTCCAACTTGGTGCTGTTAATTTCCTCCTCATTCCTGGGAAGCTATATATATATATGGACAAGTGTGTGAGTATGGCATCTAAGAACCATCTAAAGAATCATGATAGGGCACTTTGGGACACCCCACCAGCAACAGCAATCACCCCTTGGTAGCTGCCCGAGGGCAAGAGGTGCAGTGAGCAGAGCACTTGCACATGTGTGGGGATAGAGCAGCTGCACATTGTCTGGCGTTCTAGCTGAGGTTTCAGCAGTTCAATAATCTCTAAGATAACTGGGCTGCTCAGTCTGTATTTATCATAAATCTCATCCTCAGTTTGTTGAAATAGGGTCTGCCTGGTTCGGTATATCCTCTCCTGTCTCTGCCTCCTCCTCCTCTGCTGGGCAGCCTGGACTCGCATCCTCCATGCAATCACGTATAGTGCAGCCATTTTGAGAAACCCTGATGCCTTCTGGGTCTCCTTTTATGTTTTGGTTCTGGTTTCCACCTGTTTGGAATCAGTGCTAATCTGGGTGTGCAAAACGGGCTTTTTGTGACTACTCGCAATTTGCGACTGCCTTGTACATTCGGTTTGCGACTCGCAATTTGCGATTTCTTAATTGCGAGTCACAATTTCAAGTCGCAATTTTTGCGAGTCGGTAATTGATTGCATCGCTAATTGGGACTCCGAAATGGCATTGGAACATACCATTTCACTTTTTGCATGGTCGCAAATAGCGCTGTGACCGATTTGCGACTCGCAAAACTTTCGTACATGTGGTCCTGAGTTATGTGACATTCGCATTGTTAATATAAGGAAATAAAAATACTAAATTTTACATAAAGTTGTGGATATTAATGGCAGAGAGGTCATGGTGGGTGGAAATTACTGACTCCCATTGATTGTTGATGACATTGATTGTTGTTGTTATTGATCTGTATTGGTATGGGATATATGGTGGGAACTACTCGAAGCACAGTCAAAAGGTCCTTCAGCACATAAACATCTTCTTGTAAGTTTACTTAATAAGGTCCGACTAGCTAACAGAGATGGTAGCAGAGATTGATGGTTTGTCTCCTTAAGAGCCCAACATGGAGGCCCGGTACATGGTTTGTCTCCTTAAGAGCCCATCATAGAGACCTGGTACATGGTTAGTCTCTTTAAGAGCCCATCATAGAGGCCCAGTACATGGTTTGTCTCCTTAAGAGCCCATCATAGAGGCCCAGTACATGGTTTGTCTTCTTAAGAGCCCATCGTACTGTCCAGAGATAGGTAGAAGAGTATTTGATCCCAGGGATTGTAAGCGAGGAATAACAGGTGTTCCCAGAGATAGTAGTCGGGTAAGAGTTCATATCCTTCAAAGAGCAAAGTAATTTGTAGATTTGGTGAAATTTTGGATTTTAGATTCGATGATACCAAGTGGAAAGAAAATGTGCATCTAAGTACTTAAGATGACTTTCCCAGAACCTTGGAGCTTGCCAATGATCATTTCAGGATGTTCTCGGTGTTCTAGCGACCGTGTGAATGAAGTAGATTTTGTGCTTGCACAGCTTATGCAAATCGCAGGTGAATTGTGATGTTTGTGAGGATCTAGGGAGTTTGCGTACTCCAAATGGAGTGTGCGTACTCTGAAGTGTGAGAGTAGGTAAGTTGTCAAACTTCACATGTGTGTGGTGCCTTGTGCTAAAAAATTGGCCATGTGGGTGTTGGTATACGGACCCTGCATGGTCTAAGACTCAGGAGTACATTAAAAAGTGTATGAGACAGTTGTTTTTTTTGTAATTTGTCTGGTTTAATAGGTTGATCGGGCATGCTCGACAAGTCAGAGTGTGAGTCAAAGTGAGCAAAATAATTTTTCATCTGAGATCTGGAGAGTCCTATGTGCACCATGATGGACCCACTGATCAGTTGAGAGTGAAATTTACAGGTCGAATTTTGCTTGTGAATCAGGGAAACTGAGAAAGAAGGAGTAGCTGTTAGAGCGAAAGCCGTCAGTGAAAAATCTGTAATGTTTCTGAAGCAATTGTGTTACCCTACCTGCAGAAAACGGACAAATTGGGTTCTGATTTTGTTTAATGCTCGCAATACATTGCATTAGTTTTGTGTGAATCTGAGTTTGGGAGGACAAGCCACAAGGCTTTTTCAGCCACAGTAGGTGTGAGTGTGACGTCATTGGAGCCACGCTGGGATAGGCTGGTTAATGAGAAGGTTCGCGCAAGGATTAGCGGATAACCGTGAAGCGCAATTGCTTGAGAGGGTTGGTGAAGAGGATTCTGGGAATGTCACTTCGTGATTTAGAATGACATGAAAGCCATAAAAATGATTTTTTTCAAAGCTTTAAAGAGTACTTTAAGTTGAGATGCGTACATTACAACATGTATAGGGGATATTGCACTACCCGAAGGTACACCAGCTTACATTGTAATCGAGGAAAAGGGTGCTGCGCCATGTCTTTGGCTGAAGCAGTGGTGCAAAGTGATGGAAAAAGATGGGAGTTTAGCATTTCTTGCCCATTGAACATTTAATTTGAGGAGCTTAGAGAATCTGAGGAGGGTGCTGTATGAGCTGAAACCCCCTGCGAGAGCATTAGCAATCTGGGAATTAGTAGTCAGACAGCAACAGCAACAGAAATTTGATAGGAGGATCAGAAAGGCTGAAAAGACACTAGCGGAGGCTAGATGGGATAGCGATGAGAAATGCTGGGGAACCGAGACTTTACAAGGGATGTTTCCAGCGATTACACAGGACAGCGTGAGGGAAGGAAAGGAAGCCGTTAGGAAGACAAATAGTTAGCCCCTCCGAGAGTAGAGAGTGGAGATTAAAAGAGTATAGAGGATCTTTCACTCTTGAGGAAGAGTCAGACGATGATGAGTTTATTTTACAGTTACTGAGAAATCATCCCGCACCATATTCAGCACAAGAGAGCGGTCCGAGCACCAGTATAAATCTTTCAGCTCCGACACAGGTTAACGTGACAATGAGACCACTGCATATTAATCCTAGCATGACACCGAGCCCAATGCAGAGAAGTCTTAATGCAGAGAAGTCTTAATGCACCTATTGCTCCCCTAGCACAAACTCAGGTGCCACCGTCAAGTGTCTTGAGAGTTTACCCTGATGTACCTATTGTGGAAATTGTCACAAACCTAATAGTGTTGACAGGACAGGTTTTCCCAAAACCGATGTTGTTTCAGACAGAACCGACTCCACTTTTATTGCCTCAAATGCAGTCACAAGCAGTGCCAAAATACACTCCAATAACGGGAACACAGTCAGATAGATCCATACTGATTATCCAGAATGCAGGAACTATGCACCCACAGAACCTGAGTGTTAGACTGAGCCCAGATGCTGTATCTGTACCTGTCACCATCGGACCAATTGTACTGTTGTTCGCCCAAAAGAATAACAGTGCAAATGGACAGGGAGACCTGAGTCAGAATCCAATGAGGGGAGGACTTAATGAGAATATCCGAGAAGTCTCTACCATGGGACAGACCTTTGATTAATGCAGATCATTGCTAGACCTTAGTCCATTCGGAGTTCCTTTGGATACTGTCATAGGGTTGAACGTTAGTCAGAGCCTGAAATTACTGACACTGCAGTCCCCAAATACAGTGGTGCAGCAAGTGCCACATGCCTAGGCCAACAATATTTCCCTGCAAGGTTTGACCGCCCAGCAATTGACTGAAAGGTTAGACAAGCTGAACACCTCGCAGAGTGCTCCTAGGGGAGAGGAGTATTTGAACTATACGAGTCTAGGAATGGAAGCGGGTGAGCTCAATGAAGGAATTAAGGGTGTGAACAGACTAGAGTCCTACACAGAAGCAGAGTTGAGATATCTGTGCCAGAAAGTTACGAGAGAAGTGAGCAATATGCATCAAAGGATAGCAGACTTGGCAGAGAAATACAGCATAGAAATAGAGAAAAAAAAGCATTTGAAAAGGAGCTACAGATTAGATTTTGACACAAAAGTCTTTGAACACATAAGATCTGCAGGAATGAAGACACACCTTAGAGAGTTAACCCAAAGTGTCCAGACATGGGGAACATTAGACAAATGGGAAGGCAGATGGGCAAAGAAAAGAGATAAGAGTAAAAGGGATTCTGCATAGCTGACCTCAAACTCACAGCAGGGCAAGTATCCAGTGAAAATCTTACCCATGAGAGATATTCCAGGAGGGAATTTTGTTCATGTCCCTAGAGCAGAAGTGACATTCTGTCTTTTACAAATGACTATCCCAGGTAGTGAGAGAAACCTGTAGAATGGTACCAGCACACAAACAGGTTTGTGAAACTTGCAAAGTGCCTGTGGGAAGACCTGAATGCTTTATTAGAGTTAGTAGTTCCAGCTGATTTGTGGATCGAGTGCAAGAGGAGTATAGATTGGCCGACAAAAGAACCAGAGAGAGATCCGGCTACAGGTTCACCATCTCCTGAAGTAATGAAATATTACTACAAAGTGATTGCATTTTTTAAAACGAGAATATCGCCAAAAAACATTGACTGGCAGAGAATAGGACAAGACAGCTCAGGAAGCGAAAGAATCAATACATGCATATTATGAAAGATTGTTGCAGGCATTCAAGCATTACAGTGGTACAGAGACAATTGAACCGAAAGACAGGATTGATTTTGTGTTCAGATTTGTGGAAGGATTGAGACCTGAAATTAGCCAGATGATTAAGAGTCATTTAAATTGCTGGCAAGCAAAGTTGATCAATGAGGTGTTGCAGTATGCAAAGTTCTGTAGTGACGAGATCGAGCTGAAGCAGAGAAAGTTGAACGAGAAGGCGATGGTGATGCAGATTAAAGCGGCACAAAAGGGATGCAGGGAAATTTTCCACAGCTACAGCAGCCGCAGGGAAATGTAGTATTTCAAAATCAGAAGAGAGGTAGAGGTCACAGAGGAATTGGCAATGAAAATCGTAGTACAGACTTGGGTACTGTAATGGTTCAGAATTGTCTGCAGGGAATAAAGATATTGTAGCCTTGTGACGCTTGCGGATCGGTCAAACATTGGAAGCGGGAGTGTCCGATGACGTACAGGAAGGTGTTGCTCAGCAAACAAGTGACATCAACTCATTCCAAAACATGAGAGGACTGAGAATGAGAGGTCATGCTCCGAATTTTCATAATAAAGTAAATCCAATGTTACATTTTCAACCCATGCAGCAGGTGCAAATGCCATGTGTACAAATTTCACAGTTGCAGCCAATGCAACAGCAGATTCAAATGATACCCAAACAGCAAATTCAAATACCTCAAGCCCCGAGGGAACAGCAGCAGGTGATGCTTTCTCAACAGGTCACAGGTCAGAAGTTTAACCAAAGTAATAATAACACATTGCACCAATTCCTGTTACACAGTGAGAATGGAACAAACGATGATTGGGTGAGTGAGAGTTCGGATGAGGAGGAATGCATGCTTGCAGCTTCGTTAGACATAAATCAGAAAGACCCATATATGAAGGGAAAGGTAATGGGTCACAAAGTGTCATTCTTGGTTGACACATGAGCTACATGCTCTATAATGAGAACTGCAGAAGTTCCAAACTGCCACTTTCAGGAAAGACAGTCCAGATTGTAGGAGTAGCGAATATGTATTTGACCAATCCAGTCACAGAACCAGTCCAGGTTAAAATTGGCAAATTTAAAGGATTGCACAAATTCGTAGTCTGTGATTAAAGTCCAGTATCCCTACTGGGAATAGACTTACTGTGTAAAATCAGGTGCTTGATTACTTTTTCAAACTATGGAATCGAGATACAGATGAGTAGTGATAATGAGGATGACCCAGCTCTAGAGACCGAGGGTGAAACTATAAATGAAGAGTACCCTGTGATTAATTTCTTTTCAGTGTTTGTAGTGAAGGGGCTTCCTCCAGATTTACAGGGAACGGTTAAAGAGAAAGTGTGGTATTTGACAGGGAAAGAGATAGGTCTGATAAAGGGAGTTGAACCAGTTAAAGTTCCTGTAAAGTTGAATACAATTTTAACTCAGATTCCCCAGTATCACATACCACATGACATCCTTATGAAGGTTGCTCACATAAATGCAGAATTTGTAAACCAAGGGGTCTTGAAAGAAGTGTTGAGCAGCACATGTAATTCACCGATAATGGGATTGAAAAAGCCCTGTGGGAAAGTTCGAATTGCCCAGGACCTGAGAAAATAAATGACATTGTGATCAAATATTGCCACGTGGTGCCAAACCCAGCTGTGATTCTGTTCCAGATTCCATGTGATGCAGAATGGTTCATTGTCATAGACTTGTCACAAGCCTTCTTTTCTGTGCCTCTTCACGGGGATAGTCAATTTCTCTTTTGTTTCAAATTCTTGGATCAAGTTTACTGTTGGTGTAGAATCCCTCCTTCAGAGTCACCTTCCATATTCAATCAGATCTTGAAAAAGAACTTGGAGCTGTTGGAATTGCCTTTTCAATCGAGCTTGGTACAGTACATTAATGATCAGCTGATTGCATCCAAAATTAAGGAAGAGTGCAAGTATGACGCAATTGCCTTGCTAAACCATTTGGGAAAGAACGGCCATAAAGTGTTTCCAATTGAATTACAATACTGTCAGAAAGAAGTGAAAAACCTGGGTCTCCAGATTGAGAAGGGAATGAGAAAAATATACAGACAAAGGGTCACAGCCATATTGTAGATGAATCCCCCAGCCACATAGGGAGATGTCAGGATGTTTTTAGGAATGGTAGGCTACTGTCGCCAATGGATTCATAAATTTTCAGTCATTTCCAAACCATTGCAGAAGCTGACTCATAAAGAAGTCACTGATCCTCTTGTGTTAGGTCAGGCTTGCATGAAAGTGTTTTCTGAGTTGAGAGAGAGTCTGTGTAAAGCTCCGGCGTTGGGTATGTCTGACTACGGTAAGGCCCATATTTATACTTTTTTAGCGCTGTATTTGCGTCATTTTCTGATGCAAAAATGGCGCAAACTTCCAAAATATAATTGTATTTTGTTCGTTTGCGCTACTTTCGCGTCAAAAAATTATGCAAATGCGGCACTAAAAAAGTATAAATATGGGCCAAAGTCCTTCACGCTGTTTTGTCATAAGCGAGATGCATGTTCTTTGTCTGTCTTGCTGCAGGTCCATGGAGGTGTGAATCACCCAGTAGCATATTTTTCAGCTACTTTGGACCCAGTCGCAGCAATTTTACCAAGCTGTGTGCGTGCAGTTGCAGCGGTTGGACAGCACCTCACTCAGTGTGTGTAGGTATTGTGATGGGACATCCTTTAACGATAATGGTCCCTCACTCTATCGAAGTTTTACTTACACAAACCAAAACCCAGTACCTGACAGGTGCCAGATTGATTCAATATGCGACGAGTATTTTAGGGTCACCTAATGTGTCATTGGAAAGATGTAGAGTGCTTAACCCGGCAACCTTACTTTCAAATGAAAATGTTGAAATTGAGAAGTTGGAATTGAGCATGATTGTCTTGAAATAACTGATTTGTGCATAAAACCGAGACCTGATATTAGAAATACCCGAATGGAAGAAACTGACCAAATTATCTTTGGCGGTGGTTCCTGTCTAAGGGACAATACGGGAACACTGAGTGCAGGATATGCTGTGTGCACTATTTCTGGTGTACTTGATGCGTCTTGGCATCAACGAGTATATATCCTGCACACGTAGTGGAACTGGTAGCCCTTACTGCCATGTTTCTGCTCAGCGTAAAGTTACCATCTGCATGGATAGCCAGTATGGAATAGTTCATGACTTTGGTCAGTTGTGGTCACAGATAGATTTCATGACCTCTTCTAGTTTACCAGTGAGAAATGGTGAGAGAATTCAAGAGTTGTTGCAAGCTATGCAGATGCCTGAGAAGATTGCCGTTGTGAAATGCAGTGCACATCTGAAATCGCAAGATTTTGTATCAATGGGAAATGGGTATGCGGATCAAGTAGGAGGGTTTTGCACATTGCACTGTATATTGTTTAAGGATAAGTGGGAATTGTTACCTGAAGAAGATGAAACATGTCCAAGTTATGCAATGCATGTAATAGATACATTGGAAGAATTGAGAACACTGCAGAATAATGTTGACAGGTAGGAAAAACGACCATGGAGCTAAATGAAATGTGTACAGTGGCAGGATGGGTTGTGAGTCTCAGAAGAGGGTCAATTGGTTTTGCCGAACAGTTTGTTGTCTCAAATGGCTCTTTAGTCATTGGATTGACACGTACCCTACATGAAGAAATGAGACCCTCACAGTAGTGAAACTACTGCTCAGAGGACTGACCACGTTTTTAGCTTCCAATCTCTTTAGAATCAGATAGGGGAATTCACTTTAACAATAAAGTAATTAAATTACTATGTGCAGCCTTAAACATTGAGCAGTAGCTGTTTTGTAGTTACCGGCCTGAAGCATTAGGACTATTGGAACAGATGAATGTACCATGAAATCAAGAATGGCAAAAATGTGTGCGTCCATGAATCTGAAATGGCCAGACGCTCTGCTGTTAGTTCTGATGATAATGAGAAACACACCCAACAGGAAAACAGGATTGTCACCACACAAGATCCTCATGAGCAGAGCAATGAGGTTGCCAGCAGTTCCTGCTAATGCTCTTGTGAACATAACAGATGATATGGTGTTAGACTACTGCAAAGGTCTGGCTGATGTGGTTCACTCTTTCTCTCAGCAGGTGGAAACCACCACACTGCCACCGACCCAAGATCCAGGACACAACCTGAAAGCTGGTGACTGGGTTGTGGTCCAAAAACACGTGAGGAAAAGGTGTTTGAACCTCGATGGAAAGGCCCATTCCAGGTAGTTCTGATCACTACCACAGCTCTGAAGTGCATTGGAGTTCCGAAATGGATACACACCAGCCACACGAGAAAAGTGGTGTGTCCTTTGGACAATGAAGAGGAGTTGTTGAGAGTACCAACAACGATCAGACAAGCCTCAGAGCTGGAAAGAGAAGAAAGAGGAACTGAGACCGGATATGAGCAAGTTGAGAACGGTTCAATCACTCCTGTGAGAGACGAAGGAGAAGATCTCCAGGATACTGATAGTGAGCCAGTCTCAATCGAGGCAGCAGGAGAGTCTAGTCAAAGGAGGCTCTCCCAGAAGTAGACAATTTTGTGAGACAAACAGAGCAAACGTCAGACCCCGAGGGGGAAGGAGTTGAGGTGGATCAATGCCAATGTGGTCTGACTCCTCCTGAACCAGTTGCAGGTCCGTCAAGAGAAAATCCTGCAGAGCAAGAAGAAGTTTCGAGTTCAACACTGAAAAGAGCATCGACCAAGGGTCCACTGAAAGGAGATAAGTGACAGGAGTCACAAAAAAGAGAAAGGAAGACGTTGTTGTTACAACAATGGAGGAAGAAGTAGATACGACAAGAAGGGAAGACTTAAGTGAAGGAGAATTGAATGGAGATCAAAAGTTGAAAAGAAAGAGAATAGCAGGTCGAAGGTACGCAAGTCCCAAATGGGCGTATGCAACGACAAGTGAATGGCAAAATGAATTTTTGTCTTTTTGTTTTGATCAAGAAATTCCAGGTCAATATTTTAGCACTTGAAGGAAATCACTGAACTAAACTGTTGAGACAAATTGAGAAACAGTACAAAGAAAAAGAGACTGTTGAAAATAACCGGAAAGGACTTTGATAACCTGGTTTAACAAAGAACACCTGATTTGACAAGCTGCTAAACTGATTTTGACCAACTTACCGATTTTTGAGAAAAGGATCCCAGAAGTCAGACTGAAAGCTGTAAATAACTGCTGAAAGAAGACTGAAGATTTTTGTTTTTGATTTTTACTGCATAGATTCTAAATTTTCTCTTCTACTTTCTGATTCTTTACAGATCATGAGTAACATTACCCAGCAGGGTAGGACAAACAAGTGATATAAATACATGAATATTGGTTTGGCAATTGTGTGCATGATATTGTGTGTGATATTGATTGTGGGTATGACTATTCTTGACATGAGTAAAGCCAACTATACTTCGGCCTTGGCGACAACTACTGCATTAACAGCAATAGAGAAGTTTAGTTTAGATGAGAAGTATCTACACGTAGACGATGCACAAGGGGAACTTTCTTTTAATGTCTTCTATCACTTATTGAGTGAGTATGATGAGACGATGGATGCAAGGAATTGTTATTTGTGTACGCAGATTCCTTCATCAGTCGAGGAAGGAGTTATCTTTCATAGTTTGCCCCTTACTTATGGGATACGTTGTAGTCTGTTACTAACAAAATTCTATAACCAGGAACACATTCAGTATTTCTATTCTAACCACAATGTTGTGTTTCCGTTTCTCCCCATAATTAGCTACCTAAGTAGAGTAGCTAAGGACAATGACATAGTATTAGTAAGAGGTTTCTTCGATCCTACATTAACTTTTGGCACCGCACATACGCACAAGAATAACCTGACATGCTTGCTTACACCACTAGACAAGAGCTCATTAGATCAGACAGATGACAGGAGAAAGACATTAAAGGAGAAGTTAGAAAAGGGCTTAGAGAAAAGGACTTTTAGAAATAATTATGCTTTTAGTGAAATAAAGACACAAGGGAAATTAGCTTAAGATGCGCAACATGTAGGGAGGCTTTGTGTGTATAGACCTAAATCTAACACTGACACTTTATTTGTGGGACCGAGTGAATGTAAGCATGTGCTTTTGTTCCAGAGTAAATGGACATGTATGTTGAATGGACAAGATCCAGCGATTCCTGGTGCACATTACATTTGTAGACCTAATGCTTATTACCGTCTTCCAAGAGGATGGTGTGGCACACGTTACTTGGGATAGTTTTCCCAAAGATTTTCCAACTTGATGACTTGAAAAGATTACTGAAAATGACTGAATTACATCACATTAGAGAAATGACAGAGTCTCCTTCTAGTATAGTTGGAGATATATTTGGAGCAATGATTCCTTCAGTAGGAGATATTCTGAATTCTATAAAGATCAGAAAGTTGTCTACTATTGTGGATAACATGTTGACATATTTTTCAGGATCCGTGATCCTAATGGATACAGAAATGGCTGTGGCAAGATCTATGACTCTTCAGAACCACCATGCGTTAGACAGTCTTTTAGCAAAGGATGGCGAAGTTTGCAAAATGCTTAATACGAGGAATTGCTGCTCTTATATTTCTGATAATAGTAAAGAAATTAGAAGCTTTCTTACTAATCTGACTAATGAAAGTACTGATTTGAAAGAGTTGAAAGAACAAGGTGTTTGGGAGAAAGCTGGCAAAGGATTTGTTTCAGTGGGAAATTGCCTCAGCAACAGTGGGAAAGGGATATTATTGAAAATAATGCAAGGGATATTGATATTGTGATTTGCATAGTTGGAGCATGGGGAATGTGTAAATTGTGTAGAACAACTAAATTGAGGAAGATGAAAAATTATTAGAGAGGGAAGAAATTAAAAGGGAAAATTTTGTTTAAGGAAAATTTGAAGAGAGAACGAAAGTGTAAAGGGTTGGGAATTACAGAATTTTAAGCTGAAGCAAAAGCAAAAAATTGTGTGGGAAGATTTATTGTGTGATGACACATTTAGATTGTAAACGCTGAATTTTACTAATGAATATTCATGTATTCTGAGTGTTGAATTTGTGCAGAGAAATTAATTAAAGAGAAAAATAATGCACACATTTGAAGTGTGCCCACCTGAGTGGCCGTCATTCTCCATGATGTGTACTTATTAATGGCTTATTATTATGAAATGTTGAGTTTATGTTTGATTATTGTAGTAATATGTCAAATGGAAGGTTATGTGTTATGTATTAGCTTTATTAATCGTAGGCCTTAACTTAGCGAGGTCTTGGGCCTAGTTGCATGGCCTCATGTCAAGCTGCATTTCTTAGGCGACTTATAAAATGGCTGCTTAGAGAATTCAATAGTGTTTTTCCACTTTACTGACCACATGCTTGTAGCTGAAATGTGTTCTCATGGGAACTGCTTCCTAGGAGATGTAGTACTAGCTAGGGATACAATGTTCAATGTAGTATGTTTAAGAATGACCTTCCCAGGATAAGACAAAGGATTCACTGACTGGAGTATAAGATGCAACAATATTGATACCTGACAAGCCAAACGATAAGAACAGGAGAAGAGAAGCCAATCATCGACATGTGAACTATGTAGTAGTAAAACTTTAGATTTGGAGTTTTATTTTCATTGGACTAAATGTAAACATGCGATTCTTTGACCAATAAGGACATGAGAAGTAGTTTTAAGAAATCTAAGCCAGACTGAACAGAGAGGAGAGAGCCCATTCTCCCCATTCTTCTTGAGTGTTTAGTCATTTTTCTTTTCCGAACTGCATGAAGAGGCTTCGCTTTTTCTGAATTTTTATGCTGAATCCTGGCGCCTTGCTGACCGAATTGATATCCAATTGACAAAGACTCTCACAGCTTGCTGAACCATACTGAGGCAAGGTATAAGACAACATTACTGATTTTTATGTCTATTTGCTTTTGTTTCTAGGTACCAACCACTAATTTTGATAGAGGCATAGTTAGGTGTTTTCCAAATTAGTGTGACTAAATTGTTTTGCATGAAGTCTAAACATGATATTCTAATCTGATGTTAGTCAGCGTTCTCACTGATGAAGTTTGCTATGTGTAATAATAATAGTTGATGTCTTTTATTTGTTGAATCTAAATGTGTGCTATTTTGTCTGCACAGTTATTCGTGTTATTGATTTGTACTGTAACTTTAGAATGTGTAGTGGCTCAAGCTTTGATTAGATTGTGATTCTTTCCTTACTTTGGTCAGCCAGTGTTATTTCAGTGTATGTTTATCATTTTATTTTGAGGCTAAGTTACATGACATTAGCATTGTTAATATAGGGAAATAAACATTCTAACTTTTACATAAAGTTGTGGTTGTTCATGGCAGAGAGGTCATGTTGGGTGAAAATTACTGACTCCCATTGATTGTTGATGTCATTTATTGTTGTTGTTATTGATCTGTATTGGTATGGGATATATGGTGGGAACTACTCAAAGCACAGTCAAAAGGTCCTTCAGCGTGTGTCTCCTTGTAAGTTTACTTAATAAGTTCCGACATGCGTACACCTGGCAGCACAAAAGATTAGTGACAAACCCTTTGTGAGTGTGGTCAGTCAGAGGCTTTGTCACATACAAGTGTGGTAGGTGACACCTCCATTCCCTATCAAGTCAGAGATAGTCCATTCCTGCAAACACCCCTGTTCCCCCTTTGTCTCACTGTCTGGGAGAAATATACAAAAACCAACTGCCAGCTACGCTTATTCATGTGAACCAGGCTATAGGCTGCAAGCACCCCATTGTTGGAACAAGACAATGCCAACTTTCTAAAAGTGGCACTTTCAAAACTGTTACTTAAAAACCAACTTTACCTTTAAAGAGGGTTTTAAATGACAATTCTTTAGACACCACACTCAACAATCCTACATGTCCAACTTTTTAAATACACTACTCCAAGCCCCATGCACTATTCAGGGCCCACCTTAGGGGCGACATAAATATTAAAAAGGAAGGTTTAGGCCTGGCAAAAGTTTTATTTGCCAGGTCAAAATGGCAAAGTAAAACTCCATACACAGGTTGCAATGACAGGTGTGAGATTTAATTTGATTTGATTTAGTTATTTATTTGGTGCGCAAAGGCTTCCGGCATCTTGGCACTAACACAGTGGCCAAACAATTGTTAGTAATAAACTCCCCCAAAAATGACATGCATTGAGTAGAGTTATGACAGAGCTGTCTTAAGCAACCAGGTTTTCAGAGATTTACAAAAGCAAAGATAATTATCCTGTAGTTTCAGGGCACAGGGCATTTTGTGGTTCCAAAGAGCACTTGTAAAGTGTACAAATCTTCGACCTCCCCACTTTACTTTCTTGAAATGGGCTGCAATCATTAATAGTAATGATGTTGAGCAAAGTACTCTATTTGGCCGGTTTTAGACTTTTCATCCTTGGTGTGGTCTCCCTTAACTTTTTGCCTCTGTTTCCTGGGTTGTTGATGTGTTCTGGACTCTGTTTTTTCTGTTTTGTTACTC
Source organism: Pleurodeles waltl (assembly GCF_031143425.1). Classification (NCBI taxonomy): domain Eukaryota; kingdom Metazoa; phylum Chordata; class Amphibia; order Caudata; family Salamandridae; genus Pleurodeles; species Pleurodeles waltl. The sequence goes on from NC_090450.1 coordinate 471,602,814, forward strand.
TCAGTACAATCTAAAACTCTTTTAAAGAATTTCTGGCCCATGTCCATACAGAGCCTCATGTGCCAGACATAGAACATTAAAAGCATTTATTTTCCTTATCGACAACCAATGACGCTCTGTCAAAGCACTTTTTGCAGATTGATGATTTGGAATATTTTTAAGTAGACAGGCAGCATTTTGCAACATTTGGAGCCTATTTAGTGGCCCCTGTCTTATACCTGCATATACCAGGTTGCAATAGTCTAGTCTAAATAGGACACGAGCAAGCCCCACCAACTTCTGCAGCTCAGGGGGGATGTGTTGCAGAACCTTTCTTAACGTCTTTATGACAAAAAAACAGGATAAAGCTAGTTTGCTAGTCTGCTCCACAAAGTACAATTCATCATAAAATATAATTCCTACATCTCTAGCTTGTTCCACAGGAGCAGGTGGAAGTCTAAGAGAGGAAGGCCACCAGGAATTATTACAAAATGTGCTGTTTTTATCAAAAAGTAGGACTTCTGTCTTATGTGAATTAAGCTTTAGACAGTTTTTACTCATCCAATTAGCATTTGCCTTCATACAGTTATTGATACGCTCAGCAATCTCATCAAAGTTACTGGACACAGACATCATGATCTGGGTGTCGTCAGCATACATCATGGTGACAAATCCAAAGGAATTGCTAAGTCTGGCTTAAGGGACCACATAAATATTAAACAATGTGGTACTTAATGATGATCCCTGCGGGACCCCATGTGGAAGAGAAAAGGCGTCTGAAAAGAAGCCTCCCAAGGCTGTTTTTTTAACATGGCCTTCCAATTAGGATGACAACAAAATGAAAGCCAAACTGGAAATCCCTATATCTGTTAGCTGCTTCAAAAGTACAGCATGGCTAACTGTATCAAAGGCTGCAGACAGGTACGGGGCTCCTCCAATTGATCCAGTGAGTGAGGATTTTGAGATATGGTGTGGGATCCCAAAATATTTCTGTCTGGCAATATTATGTGTCCTTTCTGATAAGTAAGGCAGTAGTTACTGCAAATACCTTTTACAACTGTTATGAAAACAGATTTCTAGAGGTAGGAATGTATTCAAGAATGCTTGTGTATAATAGTTGTGGTGGTGCTCTGTTGTGCATTTTTACTGACCTCTCGGGGGCAGATAGGGTAATTATCATCAATCTGCCGCCCCAGTGGGAGATAGCCCACCAGATGCCAGGGAAGATTTTGTTTTTTAAAAACAGAGAAGTGGGGGTTGTCCACCATGGACATGGCCATTCCCCCAACCCAAATAAATGGGGACACAATCTTTCTGTGCCACTGGGGGCAGATAGATGTATTTACCCCCAGCCAGCCCCCCACGACGGCAAACATCCCAGTATAGGCCAGGGAATAAAAAAGAGCTGTGGGACTGCTGACCACAATGGGCATGGTGATGCCCCCACCCCAACTGAAGGAGGTAACAGTCTTTCTGCCCTTCTCCCCCAACCCCTGCAGAATAAAGCATCTCATCCCAATGGCAAGCAAGAGGACATTTAACTCTTTTGTGTGTCGATTTTACTTATGGGCCTAGAGAGCTTTGCAAACTCCCAATATTTTCCAACGTGCAATGGTGAGTGACTGCCCATTTTGGACTTGGGTAGCTGCCACCTGGAAAAACCTACCAGACACTTCTGAAAAGTAAACATCTAGGGAAGTCCTGAGTGGTGTGCTTCACATGCACTCCACACAATTTTCTCATCCACAATGCCATGCAAACCTCCAGCTTTGCTTGAAATTACACATTTTCCCTACGTTTCTGTGATAGAAGCTTCCGGGATCCGCAGGAATCAACAAAATTCCAACCACCCAGCTTTGCTGCATCAGTACTGATACAAACTCTGCCCCACTAGTGAGGGTGCCCTAAGCAGAGTCAGCCTAAAAACATATTTAAAAAACTCCCCTTTTGGACCCACTTTGGTTCCCCCTCAATTTCTATACATTTTTGGCCCCTTCCTCTCGCAAGCACTAGGCCCAAGTACACAAGTGAGGTATAATTTATATCAGGAGACCGAAGGGAACGCTGGGTGGTAGGAAATTTGTGGCTTCCCTCAGGTTCCAGAACTTTCTATCACAGAAAAGTGAGGAAAATCTGTTCTTAGACACAGTTTAAGGTTTGCAAGGGATTCTGGGTAACAGAACCTGGTGAGAGCCACACTAATCACTCCATCCTTGCTTACCCTGGGTGTCCTAAAAAATGTGCAGGTTTGCTAGGTTTCCCTAGATGTCAGCTGAGCTAGGACCCAAAATTCAATACTAGGCACATTGCAAAAAAAGGGTCAGTTTTGGGTGTAAAAATGTGATGTGTCCATGTTGAGTTTTGGTCCATTTTCTGTTGCAGGCACTAGGCCTACCAACACAACTGAGGTGCCATTTTTATCAGTAGACTTGTGGGAATGCTGGATTGAAGGAAGTTTGTGGCTCCCCTCAGATTCCAGAACTTTCCATGAAAAAAATGTAAGGTATATGTGTTTTTAGACAAATTTTGAAGTTTGCAAGGGATTCTGGGTAACAGAACCTTGTGAGAGCCACACACCACTCCATCCTAGATTCCCCTGGGTGTCTAGTTTTCAGAAATATGCGGGTTTGCTAGGTTTCTCTCAGTGCCAACTGAGCTAGGACCCAAATCGACAGCTAGGCACATTGCAAAAAAAGTGCCAGATTTCAGTGGGGAAATTTGCTGTTCCTGCGTTGCATATTGAGCCTTTCCTGTTGCGGCCACCAAGCCTACCCACATACGTGGGGTACCATTTTTATCAGGAGACTTAGGGAAACACAGAATAGTAGAACAAGTGTTATTATCAATTGTCATTCTCTGCAGTTGTGCCTTCCAAAGGTATGACAGTGTGTAAAAAAACGTCATTTTGATAAAAGCCCTCTAATTCACATGCTAGTATGGGTATCCTCAAAATCAGAAATGTGCAAATTACCACTGCTTCTAAACTCCATATCGTGTGCCCATTTTAGAAATACATAGGCTTCCTTGATACCTATTTCTCTCATTATATTTTACCAAAAGAATTACTGTATACCAGGTACACAATTAAAAATCGTTGCAATGTGCAGCTCAGTTATTGGCTCTGGGTAATGAACTACAATCTCTATATACCCTCGCAACCAGAAGGGTCCAGTGGACATAGTGGTTTATTGCTTTTGAAAATCTACCAAAGGTAGAAGAAGTTACAGATGAACACGTAGACTTAAATGGCTGGTTTTTTTTTTACTCAATTTCAATTTTTTTTTTTATTTCAACTGTTTCTTTCTATAGGAAAACCTTAAAGGATCTGCACAAATGACCCCTTTCTTAATTGAGAATTGTATCCACTTGTCAGAAATATATACCTTTCCAGGATCTACCATTGGTTTCACACCCATTTCTACAACTAGCTGGAAGGAGGTTGAAAGCACAAAAAATAGGAAAATGGGCTAGGTCCCAGTGAAAAAAAACGAAACTGGGTTGAAAAATATGGTTTTTGATTCAAGTCTGCCTTTTCCTTCATTAATGCCATTTGTAGGGAAAAAATAGACACTTTCTTCTGCAGCACTTTTTCAAAATTTTCGAAAAAAACAAACAACATGTAGCTGTCTATTTGCTAATGTCTCCCTCCCCTTAAATGAAATTCACAAACATGTTGGGAAAAAAGGACACAAATTTGGTGTGGATACCATAACAAAACGTTATGGGGGGGGGGGGGGGGGGTGGTTCTCAGTACAAACTACCCCAAAAAAGGATTAGCACTGAGGGTGGAGAAAGGCCTAGCTGCAAAAGGGGTAGGTTTTACGTTATTGTTATATTATGCTGATTTCTTTCTAAATGTTAAATCTATTAACACTTCCAACTAAAAGCTGAAAATTATTTTAAAATACAGTAACAATCATTTCACACTTTCTAAAGTGGCAAAGCAGCGCTGCTCTGGCTCTGCTACGATTTAAGACACCGGTCAGTCCAAAACTGACCAAAACTGTGGTAGAGATCTTTCTTTCATTAGTACTCCCGGTGCTCGCTCTATGTATTATGGTTCGGGAAGGGTAGCGGATGGAAAAAGGTGCATGATGGGAAATTTAGACTAAACTGCCCTTACTTTGGGCCACCTGGCCTTTGGCAGTGCCTTTGGTAGGCTCCTAAAAAAACTTTAGGCCACTGCATTTTTTTAAGCAAATTAAGTACTGAATGAATCTTGGATTTATGTGGGGCTGTTCATTTAAGCAATAGTCAACAGCCTAACATAATATAATTTAAAATTTGCAGCTGGGAAAACGGAATCATAAAGGCATCATAAAAATCCAGTTTGTGGGATTCGAAGCCTTTCTGTAAGGCCGCGCATATCTATTAGATGAGAATCATATACCGAAAAGACTTGTCCCGTTCCTATCCACCCTAATGGGCTCCCTCATTTGCCTACAGAATTGCAAATTGTATTGCCTTTGGAAGGCCCACGCTCAATCCTTTCCTTTCCTCTTCGAAGCGTTGTTATTGAGCTGCCTTATGTCTTTTGGCTCTGCGAATATTACATTATCCAGGAAGTTACACAGGCACGGTGGAAAGGAAAGCGCAGCGAGCAATTACCATATTTTGACTTATTCAGAAGTCGAATTCAATTGCGTGTGATTTATGGGCTACATCGTGTCCTGGAGTACTTTACAATAAAAATGAAGCAAATGAACGCCAGAAAATAAAATAACAGCCGCGCGCGATAGGAAAAGAGACGGTCAGTACGGAGTGAACAACATGGAGGATTTGAAAGGCTGATCTTTTGGGAAATTTTAAGATTTAATGGGATGGCTTACCCTTGGGTGGTAGTCAGAGCCGGGGAAATCATCTGACTCTGTTCTTGTGGCGTTTTCCGCATATGCATGGATTTACAGCATTTGTTACATCGTCCACCTTCTACTCCATCATTAGCAAATTTCAGAAAAATCAAGCAGTTGCAAAGCCATTAGCAGAGACCTTGTCCGCCATTCTTTTGGCATTATCAGTGCTTGTTTTTTGTGTCTGTTTTTTGCAAAATGTTGGGTAAAATATATTTTGAGTCTTTAAGAGGCACATTGCCATTGTAGTCGAAGACACCTGAGGTAACTATTTTGTGTGCCCGTGTGAACGGCAGACTACCATCACTCACAGAACATGATGCATTGGGTGAAAGAACAACGTGAATGACAGAATAAACAGGCCAGTGGATCAACAGGGATGCCAGAAAGCCCCTAGAAGTAAATATAGTACACGTCTAATTTTAGTAAATTCAAAAGATCTTAGCTCAGACCTCAAACTTGTTTTAGCACAAAAGGATAGAATGTCACTAGACATGTCATGTGGTGCTGCCCAATTACATATCATTCACAATGGTTAACTGGTTATCTTTTAGTTGCTGATCAAGGTGTAAGATGGTAACGTCGAGATGGAATCTTAGCAGAGGCTCTATTAATGTGTGGTTAATGTGTTTTTAAAAGTAACAGTACAATGATAATTGTCACAGGATGTTCTGCATACTGCTACATAATTTGCCATTTTTGCCACATAATTTAGCCAACCTTATTGCTTAATTTGGTGCTCGGTTGCCTCATAATTCCAGTGGCCCAGGCACCGAACAGCACATTTCACATGTCATATCCTTAGCCTCCTGTAGTGTTCCACATCCACAATCAGTACTCAGTTCCTCTCTGCACATCCAGTCTTAATATGCCACTTAACTACATTGCTGTCCCATGGTCATTTGTTTAACACTACACAATACCTGTTTATATCTGCTCTCCCTACTAGGCATGTGCTCTCCACATACACGTTCTTCATTACTAGTTTCTCACCATTTAGCAGCCTAGTTTAACGTCCACTTGCTGATAGATCCCATTCTTACTCAAAGACTGACAACACGACGTATGCCATGTAGCAGCTGTGATTTATAATGTTATTTACTGATTGGCTCACCAACAGCCATTTATGTAACACTCACCACTTACAGCCCCCAATGCATCACCCACAGTACTTGCAGACACCTAATTACAATACCCATTCCTCTATAGTCACTTAAGCCATATGTTTGCCATTCATGCAATGTGGTGTCACTCATAGCATGACCTATAAACCACTTTTATTAACACTTGCCATAAGGGACTTACAATACCACTTGGTGCACCCTCTGCTCACTGAGTACCAGTAGCAATACCCCATTTGTCTCAGCTGCTCACATTCCCTGCTCCAACCAGTCAATTTATACAACCCACAGTTACTCTGAGCACCACTCACAACCAACCAACATCACATATTTGCAACAGTCTTTGACAACCACTAACAACCCAATCAACTGAATGCTCCTCAGAGATTCACATCATCATAATCTAACTACTCAGCTGCAAACAAAAATCCCTCATTTTGTAATCATTTTCTGTACATCATTCACAGTAGTCACTCACAACACCACTGGCCGGGTTTCACATACCTCTCTGCCCCATTCACCCACACAACACCATAACTGTGCAAACCCATACACTCATGATTTAACCTCCCAAAGTCATTTGCAATGAAACTCAGGACTGTCACCCTTTCCCAATGACTATACCACCTCACACACACCACTGGAAATTCATATGAAGTCCACTCAAAATGCTTACCAACAGCCTCTCGCCCATAGATCCTCACAGTACTTCTCTACAACTATTGTTATATTTATCTATCACTACTCAGACACAGCCAGCAAGAACTAAATAATGGATGGATTGCAAGAGAGTGATAAGTGGACTAAAGTCATGGTTGCAGTTTTCTCTAGCCATCAATTAAACTTTGTTCTCAGTGCAAAATATCATGTGGAGTATGCTGTAAACAGGTTCTGTGGATTTGTTTCAAATAAGATAAAATGGAATTATACTTCTCTAAAAGCTGGTGTGATCTTTGCATCTTTAATTTGGGATCAAGGGTGTTAGACTTTTCATCCTTGACGTGGTATCCCTTAACTTTTTGCCTCTGGTTGCCAGGTTGTTGATGTGTGCTGGACTCTGTTTTTGCTGTTTTTGTTACTCTCGGCACTTTACCACTGCTAATCGGTGCTAAAGTGCAAGTGCTCCTGTACAAAATGTAATTGTAATTGGTTTATCCATGATTGGCGTATTTGAATTACTAGTAAGTCCCTAGTAAAGTGCACTAGAGTTGCCCAGGGCCTGTAAACCAAATGCTGGTAGTGGGCCTCCAGCACTGGTTGTGCCACCCACCTACGTAGCTCTGTAATCATGTCTCAGACCTGCCACTGCAGTGTCTGTGTGTGCAGTTTTAACTGTAAATTCGACTTGGCAAGAGTACCCACTTGCCAGGCTTAAACCTTCCCTTTTCCTTACATGTAAAGCACCCCTAAAGTAGGTCCTAGGTAGCCCCAAGGGCAGTTTGCAGTGTATGGTTAAGGTAGGATATAGTAATGTGTTTTATGTCCTGACAGTGAAATATTGCTAAATTTGTTTTTCACTGTTGCAAGGCCTGTCCCTCTCACAGGTTAACATGGGGGCTACCTTTAAATATGATTAAAGTGTAGATTCCCTTTGGGAGCTGATGGACATGTGGAGTTTGGGGTCTCTGAGCTCACAATTTAAAAAATACACCTTTTAGTAAAGTTGATTTTAAGATTGTGTGTTTGAAAATGCCACTTTTAGAAAGTGAGCATTTTCATGCTTATACCATTTCTGTGACTCTGCCTGTTTGTGGATTCTGTGTCTGGGTCAGTTGGACAGTTGGGCTGGTAGCACCTCACACTAGACAGTGACACAAAGGGAACTGGGGTGTGGTTTGCATTTCCTGATGAGCCATCTGTGCTAGGAGAAAGGGGAGGAATGGTCACTCACACCTGAAAGGGCTGTGCCTGCCCTCACACAATGCAGTCTCCAGCCCCTTGGTGAGTGTGTGGGGCCTGGCCTGGGCAAGGCAGGATTTCACAATCAAGAGAGACTTTGCTTTGAAGTAGGCTTACTTCAAATGAGAAAATGGGTATAAGAAGGGCACCCAAATCCACAGACTTTAGAACACTTCTGGAAACCAAAAGAAGAGCTGAAGAGCTGAGGAAGAAGAGCTGTCCTGCCTGTGACTGTGCTTTGTGGAGCTATCCCGCAGTTGCTGCTTCTGCCAGAGTAAGAGGGCAAAGACTGGACTTTGCATACCTTCCATCTTGTGAAGATCTCCAAGGGGTTGATTTAGAGCTTGCCTCCTGTTGTTTAAAGTCTCAGGGACATCAAAGACTTCTCTCTGCCAGCACCTGGAGTCTCTGGAGGGACTCCTACTCTGCCAAGTGGTGCCCATCCAGTTTCTGGGACCCTGAAAGGAGAAGCTGGCAGCCCAAGAGTGCAAAATCCACGCACAGAACGCCATGCAGGGAAAAGATTGACACAACTCAGATCGCTAGCTGAAAAATCGACGAGCCGCCGGCTTCGTGGCTGGAATTCGACGCTCGCCTTCAATGCAACCCGAAGAACGATGCCCAGGGCTGGAGAAATGACGCACAGCATCGCTGACGGAGGCTGGTGAGATCGCAACCCGCGCTGCGTGGTTTTTGGATCATCACGCAGCTGCATTTCCGACCCACACACCGCTGGGTGTGTAAAAACAACGCAAGGCCTGCCCGGACCCACGAGTGCTGACTGGATCGACGCATTGCTCTCCTGCGGAGAGAAGAAACGATGCACGCCGACCCAACTAAAGGAGAAACGACGCAAGGTCTCACTCATGAGTGAAATCAATGCTTTTCAAGCCCTTTTTGACGCACACTTGCCCGTGCGGGGTTATTTTTGACACACCCAAGGTACATTTTCACGCTAACAGTGTTAGTGTGTGTTTAAAATTACATGAAGACTCTTTTTTGCTTTTTAATCAGTAACTTGACTTGTGTATGTTGGACTTTTGTCGTTTTGGTCTTGTTTTGTTTAGATAAATATTATATATTTTTCTAAACCTGTGTTGTGTCATTTTGTAGTGTTTACATTAAGTTACTGTGTGTGTTGGTACAAATACTTAACACCTAGCACTCTGAAGTTAAGCCTACTGCCCATGCCAAGCTTCCAAGAGGGTAAGCAGAGGTTAGCTGAGGGTGATTCTCTTCTACCCTAACTAGAGTAAGGGTCCTTGCTTGTAGAGGGGGTAATCTGACTGCCAACCAAAAACCCCATTTCTAACAAAGGGCATAACTCCTAACCCCTAACCCTTCAAGATGGGAGCCCGTTAGGCCATGGGTCAATGAATATCTGTGGAATATGTAAGGCTCAAGTGCCCTTTATCACATTCTGCAGGAGGGCACAATCATTTTTCGTTATGCCGCTGTTTTTGGACTAATGTATGAACATGAACTTTCCAAGTGCTATTCCCCATTTAATGCTTAACCTAATTAATCACTTTCAATAGCAGTGATACAGTTATTAGAATTGTAATATTACCTCATTATGTTGCACAGGTTTATAGCATACTCTAATTCAGGACATCTATGTTTTTATTCAAAAGTACACTTCAGTACATTTAAATCTATTTCTAGTGCAGCAACTATAGACCAATCAGTGAATAAATTCTGTTCAAGCACTCATCATGGAATTGTACTGGAGTAGTAAATAGCCATCCAGAAGTGCTATTGGAGTAACAGTGAATGAATAACATCAAATCCTGAAGCAGTCATGGAAGTGATAGAGCGTTACGGACCTAATAATTTACCTGTAGTTGGACGCTCTTGGGTCGATGAATCTTTTGACCAAGTGGGACTCTCCTTACTCGGGAGTAATCAATCAAAATCAACAATCAATAATCAATAACGAACATAAGCAATTCCCCGATCAACATAACACTTCACAATTAATCCAGAATACATTTCGGCGAAACCATGACCTTTCGGTCATGAATAATCACACCAGTTTATGCAAAGTTAATGAATTTATTTCCCTATATTAACAAAGCTAGCACAATGTAGATGTGTCTCAACACCAAATGATATATGTAAATGAACATTAATAGCTGTCCATAACGGCGAAACAGATGCAGTCTATGCAGCATTTGAATAATAATGCCTTCGATAATAGCAACACAAACCACTAAAACTATAATCTGTAATGAGCTAATTGCATACATTTAGTCAGCATAACAAGGTCTCAAATTGCATCGTGCAGCAAATGAATCCTCATCTAACCTCAAATTAGCATCAGCATGTGGGACTTCATGCAAAAACAATTTAGCAACATCAATTTGGAAAACTCCTAACTAAGGCTCTTATCAAAATCAGCAGTTGGTTACCTAAAAAGAAACACAATGCAATTGTACAATTTTCCTTTCATATTTACCAAATTCAATCAGCATTCAAGGAAGTCTTCGTCTCACAGGTACCGATTTCGATCAGCATGGGTACCGGTTCCGATCAGCATGGGACGGGGGCAAAGGGGCAGGGTGGACAGGGCAATTGCCTCATAGCGGCAAGATAAAACTACTACTTCATGCAAAGGGACAAATCAAAGTTAAGGTCTCTAGGGCGAGAATTACTTAAAGTCTCTTTCTCTCGATTAGAGAAAGCATCAAAGTCTCTCAAAATGGCGTCGAACATCAATTGGCATCGTAGAAGATAGGCAATAATGTCCGATAGGTAATGGCCGCTTTCTTCCTCGTGCACCTGGTTTTTATAGACAACAGTTCAAATCCAGTAGGGTCTTCCATTGGAGGGTTCATAGGTTGGCTTCAAATTGTCCAATCAAAAACTACAGTTCACAAGCTTCTACCTAGGCATACATTATCCTTGGAGTTGGGAACGTAAGTTGCAACATATTTTACCAATTAACTCACTTTCAGAGCGTCCATTGTCTGCACCTGCAGATTGACCTTGGAGTGGAAAAGAAGATGCCAGGCTGCCACGAAACCTTAAAGATAAGCATGTGAACGGTCTCACTGGAAAAGTACAGCTTCAAGCAAGAATACACGTTTATTAGCACATTGGAAAAATACGAGCATCTAAACCGTGAGACACGGCAGCTAGGCCAAAGCCTCCACTAAAGTTATGCTAAGCTAAAGCATTTCTACCAAGCAAATCATGGCACACGTTTACGATTATATCAAACTAGTACAATTCTAATACATCACGTTATATAAAGCACGCTTATAAATGTTGGCAAACTACTCTGAGGGCACATTTGTCCCCGTACAATCTTTATTTAGTTCGGTTAAAGTCACACTTGATTATTGCAGCACTACGTTTATGCACTAATAAATGTAAAACCTTCATTTCAGCTTCATCAATCCCTCCTCTGATGACTACTTGTCATCACACAAAACCATTCCCACAAATTTTATTCCATTAAAATTCTGTCAGTTCTCTCTGCCTTTTAGTTCCCCTTGTTCTTGCTTTGTATTCTTCTGCCATTCTTTTCATCATGTTCTCTTCCTTCCTTCTTTTAATTCTTTCCATGATCATTATTATTCCCCTTTTTATTCCCCAAATTCCAAAGATGCAAATTAGAACTATTAGAATTCCCTGTATTATTTTTAGCAAGATTCCATTCCAAATGCCACCAAGCCAATTTCCCACTGAAGCAAGTCCCTTTCCAACTTTCTCCCACACTCCTGGTTCTTTCAATTCCTTCAAATCTGCACTCTCTTTTGTTAGGTTAGCAAGCATTGTTTTAATCTTTGCACTGTTATCTGGAATATACGTGCAACAGTGTCGTGCACCAAGCATTTTGCAAACGCCGCCATCCTTTGCTAAAAGAATGTCTAAGGCAAGCCTGTTTTGAAGAGTCATAGCTCTTTCCGCTGCAAGTTCAGCGTCCATCAGGATTATAGCACCTGAAAACTTTGTCAACATGTTATCCACTATAGTAGACAACTTTCTTATTTTGATGGAATTCAACACAACTCCCAATGAAGGAATCATGGCTCCAAATATATCTCCTACCACAGCAGCTGCGGTCTCTCTTTTCTGGATACGATGGGATCCAGATGTCTTTGGAATCATCGATAGGTCATCCAGTTGATAAACCTTTGGGAACACTATACCCAAATAACATCCCCCCCACCATCCTTTTGGAAGACGATAATAGGCATTATGCCCACAAATGTAATACACACCTGGTATGACAGGGTCAAGTCCGTTCAGCATGAATGTCCATTTGGCTTTAAAGATAAACGTATGTTTACACTCACTCGCTCCTACAAAAATGTTGTCATAATAAGATTCACCTCGATATATACAAAATTTCCCTACATGCCAAGCATCTAAAGCTATTCTCCCTTGTGTCTTTATTGCAGCAAAAGCATAATTATCTACTGAAGTCCTCTTATGTAGTTCCTTTTCTAATTTTGCATTCATGTGTGCCCTTCTATCATCTGTGCGATCTAAAAAGCTTATTTCTACTGCAGATAGCGAGCAGGTAAGATTCTCCCTATGAGCTTGAGCTGTTTCAAAAGGTTGCATTGGCTCGAAAAATTCCCTCATTATTTTAGCATCCCAATCTTTAGCAATCTGGCTAAGCTGCGTGTTTATAGGAACATATGCAAAGGTAACATCATAATTTGAGTAAAAATACTGTATGTTTGTTTGACCATAAAATCTAGAAGTTACTATACTACATGTAATCCCATATGTAAGAGGCATGTGATGATAAGTCACCCCTTCCGTTACCGATGTCGGTATCTGTGTACACACATAACAATCTTTCGCATCCATAGTCTCAACATATTCTGTTAGCAAGCGATAGAAAACATTATACGAAAGCTCCTTTTTATCATGCAAGTGTCTCTCATCTAATTCTAGTCTTTTTAGTGCAGTTAGTTCAGTGACAGTAACAGGAGCAAAAGTAGAAGCATCAATTTTCTCATTCTCACCCTTACCATGCATTCCAAGCACTATTGCCATTATTATTAGTACACATGCAATTACCAAGCCTATACACGCATATTTACAATATTTCTTTCTACTGTTTTGCGTCATGATCTGTATAGAATCAGAGAGCTAGAAGCACCTATAAAAGAAACGATTAAGCAATTCAGTTACAAAGCTGAACGAGCGCAATGCAATGTTCACACAGTTTTCTTCAGGAGCCAAGTCACTTATCAGTTAGCAGCATTTGTCTCAATTCGGCAATGACTCAGTCTCAATTCGTCAATAACTCAGTCTTTTTTTTTTTTTTTCAAAGTTCAATAACTCACTCTCTCTTTTTTTTTGTTTTTTTTTTCAGTTGGCACGTTGTCTCAAATCGTGTTTAAGAGTCAATCAGGTTTTCAAAGTCTTATCAAGTTAGCAAATGTCTCATCCGGTTTAGCAATGTCTCAGCTGGTTGTATCATGTTATATTATAGCAAGCAATGTCATTTACCAGCTTTTCAATCAACAGTGTCCATAAAACTTTTCTTTTCTATTGGTATCTCTTCTTCTTCGTTCTCGAGGCTGAGAGATACAAATTCGTCAGTCCAATCGTCATGTACTACGTATGCCCATTCTGGACCGGAATATCTCCTGTTCGGTATCCTTTTCCTCTTCAATTTTGCATCTCTCTTTGACTCTGCCTCACTGGTACTTTCCTCTTTGGCCAAGTCTTTTCCTTCACTTGAGGTTGGTACCACGACAGACACTTCTTTTCTTTTCTCTTTCACTCTTGGTCCTTCGTCATTCAATTTTTCTCTAGTTCCTAATTTTACTGGCGATCTACTTTGTCTTTTCTTTGCACCGTGTCCATTTGATGGACCTGCGATCTCTTCTGAAGAAGTTTGAGCAGTTTTGTTCTGTTCTGCCTTGTCCCCTCCTCCTGGGGAGTGAATCACGTTTTTCTTTTCTTTCTCTGTACCGTCTGCTTCTGGGAAAGCCCTCCTCTGATCAGGCTCTCCTTCTTCTTCACCTCTTTCGAGCCCTTTGTCACCGCTACTTTCGTCAGGCTCTTTGTCACTTTCAGCGGCTTCAGGCTCTTGGTTACCTTCAGCTGCTTCAGGCTCTTTGTTACCTTCAGCTGCTTCAGGCTCTTTGTTGCCTTCAGCTTCTTCAGGCTCTTTGTCACCCTCAGCTGCTTCGTCGCTGTCTGAGGTTTCTCCTTGGTCTTCCCCAAGTGAATCTGTTTCTTCGTCTTCAGAGAATATTTCTCTCTCGACTATTTCTGCCTGTTCGCTTCTAGTTCTGTTTTGCTCTGTCTCAGCGCTTTGCACTTTGTTATCAGGTACTGGCAGTTTCAGCGCTTCAACTTCCTCATCTGTGGGGCACAACACTTTCTTTGTGTGACTGGCGTGAATCCAGTTGGGAACTCCCGCACACTTCACAGCGGTAGTGGTTGTCAGGATCACTTGGAAAGGGCCTTTCCAACGGGGTTCCAGACACGACTTCCTCACGTGCTTCTTTACCACGACCCAGTCACCTGCTTTCAGTGTGTGTCCTGGACCTTGGATCGGTGGCAAGGTAGTTGCTTCCACCTGGTGAGAGAAAGAGCGAACCACGTCAGCCAGACCTTTGCAGTAGTCTAACACCATATCATCTGTAATATTCAAAAGCGCGTTTGCGGGAACTGCAGGAAGTCTCATGGCCCTGCCCATGAGAATTTCGTGCGGGGACAGTCCAGTCTTTCTGTCAGGGGTGTTTCTCATTGACATTAACACCAAAGGCAATGCGTCAGGCCATTTCAAATTTGTTGATGCACATATTTTCGCCATTCTTGATTTCAGTGTACCATTCATTTGCTCCACCAGTCCTAAGGCTTCTGGGCGATAGCTACAATGCAGTTTTTGCTCAATGTTCAGCGCTGCGCAAAGTAACTTTATCACCTCGTTATTGAAGTGACTTCCCCTATCTGATTCTAAAGAGATCGGAAATCCGAAACGTGGTATCAACTCCCTCAACAATAGTTTTGCAACTGTAAGGCTGTCATTTCTACGTGTGGGGTATGCTTCAATCCAGTGACTAAAAATGCACACAATCACCAACACATACTTCAGACCTCCATGCACAGGCATCTCAATAAAGTCCATCTGCATCCTGCTGAACGGGCCACTTGCCCTGCCAATGTGGCTCGCGTTCACAACTGTTCCTTTTCCTGGGTTCATCTGCTGACAAATGACACAACGATGGCAAACTGCTTCTGCAGCTTGACGAAATCTGGGGTTAAACCAATCAGTTTTGAACAATCTTATCATGGCATCTCTCCCTAGGTGAGCTTGCCCATGATAGAACCGCGCTAGCTGCGATAAGAGACAATTTGGTAAAACATATTTTCCCTCATTGGAAACCCATAACTCATCTGGTCTCTGTGAACATTATGTTTTAATCCAGGAAGCCTTTTCATCCTCCCTGACACTATTCTGTAATGCTTTTAGTTCGTCCATTGTATCCACGACCTTTAAAGCAAATGCTTCAGCTGGTTCAAGCTCTGGCTCGCTTATTGAATTCCATTCATCCCTGAGCAATATACAGTTCAAGGCACAAAATCTTGCGACTTGATCCGCATATGCGTTTCCCAAGGAAACATAGTCCTGTCCTTTTGTATGAGCACTGCACTTTACCACTGCAATTTCGGCTGGCATTTGAATGGCATGTAACAATTCCCTTATTCTTTCCCCGTTTTTCACTGGGGACCCTGAAGAAGTCAGGAAACCTCTCTGTGACCATAGTTGCCCAAAGTCGTGCACAATTCCAAACCCATACTGACTATCAGTATAAATGGTAACCTTCATCAATGTGGACAGTTGACATGCTCTGGTAAGGGCTACAAGCTCTGCTACTTGTGCGGAATAGACTCCTTGAAGCCAGGACGCTTCCAAGACACCTGTGACAGTACATACAGCATATCCTGCTTTCAAGATTCCCATTGCATCTCTTAAACATGACCCATCAACAAAAATAATTTGGTCATTTTCATCAAGCTTAGTATCTTTGATGTCAGGTCGGGGTTTTGTGCAAAATTCAGTCACCTGAAGGCAGTCATGCTCGACGTCTTCAGCGTTCTCAATTTCAGCATTTTCACCGGGAAGCAAGGTTGCTGGATTCAACGTAGTGCACCTTTTCAGCTGCACATTCGGTGAGCCCAGAATTATTGTTTCATACCTTGTGAGTCTTGCTCCAGTCATGTGTTGCGTTCGGGAGCGGGTCAAAAGTATCTCAACTGAGTGAGGGACCATGACTGTTAATGGGTGTCCCATCACTATTCCTTCACTCTGAGTGAGGCTGATACCAACTGCTGCTACGGCGCGCAAACACCCTGGAAGTGCTGCTGCGACCGGATCCAAAGTAGCTGAAAAATACGCTACTGGTCTGTTTACGCCACCATGGGCTTGGGTCAAGACAGACAGAGAACATGCATCACGTTCATGACAAAACAATGTGAAAGGCTTTGTGTAATCAGGCATACCTAAAGCTGGAGCCCTGCACATGCATTCTTTCAATTCAATAAAAGCATCCATTTCATCTCCTTTCAGCTCAATTTCATCCAATGCATCCTTCTGGGTCAGTTTCAGTAAAGGCTTTGCTAGAGTCGAGAAGTTGGGAATCCACTGGCGACAGTAGCTCACCATCCCCAAAAACTTCCTCACCTCCCTCCTTGTCTTTGGTGGACTCATTTGAAGTACACTTGTTATTCTTTCCTTCATTATTCTCCGTGACCCTTTCTCTATTTGGTGACCCAAGTATTTCACTTTCTTCTGACAGAACTGCAACTTTGAAGGAGACACCTTGTGTCCATTCCTTCCCAAATGGTTCAGTAGGGCAATGGTATCGGCTGTGCAGCCACTTTCTGTCTTAGCTGCAATCAGTAAGTCATCAATGTACTGTACTAGGACTGACTCGAATGGCAACTCCAACGCTTCCAAGTCCTTCTTTAGTATCTGATTGAAAATTGACTGTGACTCAGAAAACCCTTGAGGAATTCAACACCAACTGTAAACTCTGTCTAAGAATTTGAAACAAAAGAGAAATTGGCTGTCCTCATGAAGAGGCACTGAAAAGAATGCTTGTGACAAGTCGATGACTGAGAACCACTCGGCATCGCAAGGTATTTGAAACATTATCACAGCTGGATTCGGTACTACGGGGCAACATTTGACTATGATGTCATTTATTTTCCTCAAGTCCTGCACAATTCGGACCTTCCCACTCGGCTTTATCAGTCCCATGATTGGTGAATTACATGGACTGCTCAACACTTCTTTCAGTACTCCCTGTTTTACGAACTCGTCAATCAGTTGGGCGACTTTCATGAGGGTGTCTTGTGCCATGTGGTACTGTGGCGTCTGGGGAAAGGTTGCATTGGGTTTTACTGGCACTTTCACTGGTTCCACTCCTTTCACCAATCCCACCTCCTTTCCTGTCATATCCCATACTTCTTTTCCGACTGTTTCCCG
Source organism: Pleurodeles waltl (assembly GCF_031143425.1). Taxonomy (NCBI): domain Eukaryota; kingdom Metazoa; phylum Chordata; class Amphibia; order Caudata; family Salamandridae; genus Pleurodeles; species Pleurodeles waltl. The sequence goes on from NC_090450.1 coordinate 471,620,135, forward strand.
TAATTCAGCTGGAATAACTTCTTCAGTTAACATCGGAAGAAGGTTAATCAGAGGATATTTTTCATCGACAACTTCCATCTCGTCCCCTTCTACACTGTCCTCCTCTTCCCCATCACTGCTTGTCTGAATTCTGATTCCATCGTACGAACACATAATCGAACATCCCAATTTGCACAATAGGTCTCTCCCTAACAGTGCTATCGGGCTTGAGTCACAGACCACAAAATTATGTAACCCTTGGTAGTTACCAATGCTGATTGGTACTGGATCCGTGATTGGGTTCGTCAGGTACCTGTTTGCTACTCCCACCACTTGAACTGTTCTCCCTGAGAGGGGCAAATTTGGTACTTCAATGCTCCTAACAGTTGAACGTGTGGCTCCTGTGTCCACCAAGAATGAAACACGATGACCCATAACTTTTCCCTCCACATATGGACCCTTTTGATCAACTTCCAAGGATGCTGCAAGCACACAGTTTCCCTCCTCATCTGAACTTTCACTCTCCCATACATTGTTTATTCCACTCTCACTGTGTAATGGGAACTGTTGTACTGTGCCATTTGTATTCATCACCTGACTCGAGACCTGTGGAGGAACCATCACTTGCTGCTGACTCATTGGTGCCAAAGGTATTTGCATTTGCTGATTAGGTACCATTGGTAACTGCTGTTGCATTGGCTGCATTTGCGTCATCTGCATACGGGGCATCTGCATCTGCTGCGGCTGCATAGGCTGTAATCCTTGCAGCTGATTTATGGTCTGAAAATTTGGGTTTGGACCTCTCATTTTCGGTCCCCTCATTGTCTGAAATGCATTGACATCATTGTTTTGCTGACCAACACCTGCACCTTCCTGCACCACCATTGGGCACTCGCGTTTCCAATGTCCGACGATTCCGCACACGTGACACGGCATCACCTTTTTCATTGCCTGCACACCATTCGGAACCACAACAGTGTTTAAATCCGGACCATTACTCCCAAAACCTCCTCTGCCTCTGCCTCTCGCCTGTGGCTGAAACACCATATTTCCCTGCGGTTGCGGCTGCGGTACCTGCTGTTGGAACCCTTGCAACCCTTGCAAACCTTGCAGACCTGTCTGAGCTGCCTTAAGTTGCATCACCATCACTTTCTCTTTCAACCTTTTCTGTTTCACTTCAATTTCGTCACTACAGTATTTCGCATAATTCAACACCTCATCAATAGGTTTCGACTGCCAACAAATCAAATGCGTCTTTATCATCTGACTTATCTCTGGTCTCAGCCCTTCCACAAATCTAAACACAAAATGAAGCATGTCCTTCGCCTCTATTGTTTCCGTGCCACTGTAGTTCTTGAACGCCTTAAACAACCTCTCATAGTAACTATGAATCGACTCTTTAGCCTCTTGGGCAGTTCGATCAATCTTCTGCCAATCCACATTTTTCGCGGCAACCTTCGTCTTCAAATGCTCAATCACCTTATAGTACAAGCTCATCACCATAGGTGATGGTGCACCCGTATCCCTGTCTCTCTCTGGTTGACTTGTCGGCCAACCTACAGCCCTTTTGCAGTCTTCCCACAAATCTGCCGGAACCACAATCTCAAAGAGGGTGTTCAGGTCTTCCCAAAGACATTTTGCAAGCTTCACAAACCTATCAGTCTGTTGATACCATTCAATCGGTTTCTCTCTCAGTTTGGGAAAATCATCCGTAAAGGATTGAATGTCGCTTCTGTGCCACGGTACATGTATCAATTTTCCCCCTGCTGTCTCCCTCATTGGTAACATGGTTACTGCATCACTACTCTGTTGTCTTTTCTCCTTGTGCTCTGGGACACAGTCTTTCTTCTTTTCCTTTTTCTTTGCCCACCTGCTTTCCCATTTATCTAAGCACCTCCACACTTGTGTACTCTGCAGCAATTCTCTAAGGTGCGTCTTCATGCCTGCTGACCTCATGTGTTCAAAGTCTGTGATCCCGAAATCCAATCTATAGCTCCTGCTCAAGTGTTTTGTCTTGTCTATCTCAATCCCGTTTTTGTCAGCTATTTCTTGCAACCTTCTGTGTACCTTGTTCACTTCTCTCGTAATCCTGGGACATAGATACCTCAGCTCTTCTTCCGAGTAGGACTCTAGCCTATTCACACCCATAGTCCCTTCCACCAACTCTTCTGCTTCCATGCTCAACCTTACCCTATTCAGGTAGTCTTCCCCCTTCCCACTTGTTGAGCTTTGTGTGGAATTCAGACTGTTGAACCACTGTGTTAGCTGTTGCGCATTCAACCCCATTAGTGTAGCATTCACATCGACTGCCATTGATGGTTGCGGCAACTTCTCAGTGCTCGATGATAGCGGTATTATCAGTGGGGGACTCGACCTCACCACTGTCGACTGTGCACATATGGGACTAAACTCCATCAAGGACCCAGATCCAGTTGGCTGAGCCGCTATCGGAGTTGTCTCTGGAGTGTTTTCTATGCACCTCCTTTCCATCCCATTCTGCAGCATGGATCCTTGACTGCTCATACCTGCGTTAGGCTGAACGTACAAAGGTACCGGAGGACCTACAGTAATGGGTAGGGTTATCGCATCTGGGTTCTGTCCATTCCCCAGGTTCTGAGGCATGTTCATTCCCACACCATGGGTCATCATTGCCGGCATGCCCATCTGACTCCCCGTCATCTGAGCATGTGCTGTTCCCCCCTGCATCTGCTTTTGAGGCATCAAAAACTGAGTTGATTCAGCTTGTGCCAATGTTGGGTTGTGGCCATTCTGTACTCCCATCACGTTTGGATCTAGAATCATTCCCGTACTGTGATCACTGCTGTAGTACCTTGGGACCTGCGGCTGATAATTTTCTGCTGGTTTCAATATAGGCACATCTGGATATATTCTCCTAACCTGCGGTATCTGCGGGGTGAACAGTAAACTCGGGTCCTTAGATCCCGATGGCGTTTCTGAATTCGGAGTTTCATTATTCCGTACCGGTGCCGGAGGGGCAGAACTGGTACTTGGACCTTGTCCATTCTCTGCATAAGGCGGTGGACGGTCGTTCAGCAATTGCATGATGATGATGAACTCCTCATCATCTGACTCATCTTCTCTATCTTTGGAACACCTCCTGTTTGTCTTACAGGTAGCTTTCTTGCCTGTCACCTCTTCTTCCTTAGCAATTGCGGGAAACAATTTTATCCCCTGCAATATATCTGACCTCCACACCTTCTGTGCATTATCCCACCTAGCATCCGCTAGTGTCTTTTCTACCTTTCTCATCCTGGTCTCGAACTTCTTTTGCTGTTGCTGTCTAGCCATTAGTTCCCAAATCGCTAGAGCCTCAAACTGTGCTGGCCTTGGAGGTACCTTCATGTCGTACATCGCGAATCTCAAATTCTCTAGGATCCTTATATTGAATGTCCCATGGATCGGGAACGCTACGCTCCCATGTTTCTCTGTCAGCTTGTGCCATTGCTTTAGCCAAAGGCACGGAGCTACCCCTTTTTCCTCCATTACAATGTAAGCTGGTGTACCTTCGGGTGGCGTCTCCTCTCCTACGCTCGCTTTAATGTAAGACTCTCCCTTCATCGCACTCTTTAATGCTTTAAAAAATTTCATTTTCTCGTCTTTTATTTCACAAAATATGTAATCAATAGGGTGACTTTAATTCCCGGAATACTCTTCGCTTGCCTTTCCCCTTCCAATCGAGCCCCACGGACTGCGTCCAATCCGTGCGCGATCCTTCTCTACAACCAACCTATCCCAGAGCGGCTCCTAGTGACGTCACACTCACACACACTGCGGCTGACAAAGCCTCGCGGCTTGTCCTCCTTCACTCAGCTCCTCTCGTAACAACTTCTAGCATGTATTGCGAGCAACCAAAATAATAATAAAACAGATCTGTCGGTTTACTACAGGAAAGGTAACACAATCGCTTCAGGACCTTAGGGATTTTTCACTAGCCTCGGCAGTTATTCCATCTTTCTCGGTCCCCACTTTCGCAAGCAAATCTGACCCGCAGACCTACTCTCAACTTGTCAATGATCTATTCTAGTGCACTTAGAATTTGTCAAAGCCCGAAGTCGAAGTTTCTTTCACTCCCTTAACACACGTACCGACTCGTTGACCACGCCCGATCAACCTACTAAACCGCCCAGACCACAACATAAAACAAGTGTCTCATACACTTTTCAACATACTCCGGAGTCTCTTGATCTCGCAGGGCCCGTCTCAACAACAACAACCACGTGGACCTTTTTCTGCACAAAGCGCCACATACACGTGAAGTTCGACGACTTCCCTACTCTCACACTCGGAGTCGCACCTCCGCTATTCTCTAAAATCCTCGCAACCTTTTCACACAATCTGCAGCAATAAGCTGTGCAAGCGCAAAATTCTAACTTCACTCATACCATCACTAGTACCGCCAACGCCGATTCCACACCTCCATTCTCTCCATTCGCAAGCTCCGAGATCCCGGGAAAGTCACGGGGGACTTAGCCCATCATCATTTTCTCAATCTGTTTTACCCAAGAAAAATCTAATTCAACTTCTCGAATGGGGTCCCAAAGGGCGAAACCGTTAATTCAACACCATATACTTTAAGAGTGAGGGGTCCCAAAAGGCGAAACCGTCCTCTGCTACCATCTACTGATAGAGCGTTACGGACCTAATAATTTACCTGTAGTTGGACGCTCTTGGGTCGATGAATCTTTTGACCAAGTGGGACTCTCCTTACTCGGGAGTAATCAATCAAAATCAACAATCAATAATCAATAACGAACATAAGCAATTCCCCGATCAACATAACACTTCACAATTAATCCAGAATACATTTCGGCGAAACCATGACCTTTCGGTCATGAATAATCACACCAGTTAATGAATTTATTTCCCTATATTAACAAAGCTAGCACAATGTAGATGTGTCTCAACACCAAATGATATATGTAAATGAACATTAATAGCTGTCCATAACGGCGAAACAGATGCAGTCTATGCAGCATTTGAATAATAATGCCTTCGATAATAGCAACACAAACCACTAAAACTATAATCTGTAATGAGCTAATTGCATACATTTAGTCAGCATAACAAGGTCTCAAATTGCATCGTGCAGCAAATGAATCCTCATCTAACCTCAAATTAGCATCAGCATGTGGGACTTCATGCAAAAACAATTTAGCAACATTAATTTGGAAAACTCCTAACTAAGGCTCTTATCAAAATCAGCAGTTGGTTACCTAAAAAGAAACACAATGCAATTGTACAATTTTCCTTTCATATTTACCAAATTCAATCAGCATTCAAGGAAGTCTTCGTCTCACAGGTACCGATTTCGATCAGCATGGGTACCGGTTCCGATCAGCATGGGACGGGGGCAAAGGGGCAGGGTGGACAGGGCAATTGCCTCACAGCGGCAAGATAAAACTACTACTTCATGCAAAGGGACAAATCAAAGTTAAGGTCTCTAGGGCGAGAATTACTTAAAGTCTCTTTCTCTCGATTAGAGAAAGCATCAAAGTCTCTCAAAATGGCGTCGAACATCAATTGGCATCGTAGAAGATAGGCAATAATGTCCGATAGGTAATGACCGCTTTCTTCCTCGTGCACCTGGTTTTTATAGACAACAGTTCAAATCCAGTAGGGACTTCCATTGGAGGGTTCATAGGTTGGCTTCAAATTGTCCAATCAAAAACTACAGTTCACAAGCTTCTACCTAGGCATACATTATCCTTGGAGTCGGGAACGTAAGTTGCAACATATTTTACCATTTAACTCACTTTCAGAGTGTCCATTGTCTGCACCTGCAGATTGACCTTGGAGTGGAAAAGAAGATGCCAGGCTGGCACGAAACCTTAAAGATAAGCATGTGAACGGTCTCACTGGAAAAGTACAGCTTCAAGCAAGAATACACGTTTATTAGCACATTGGAAAAATACGAGCATCTAAACCGTGAGACACGGCAGCTAGGCCAAAGCCTCCACTAAAGTTATGCTAAGCTAAAGCATTTCTACCAAGCAAATCATGGCACACGTTTACGATTATATCAAACTAGTACAATTCTAATACATCACGTTATATAAAGCACGCTTATAAATGTTGGCAAACTACTCTGAGGGCACATTTGTCCCCGTACAATCTTTATTTAGTTCGGTTAAAGTCACACTTGATTATTGCAGCACTACGTTTATGCACTAATAAATGTAAAACCTTCATTTCAGCTTCATCAGAAGTAATCAGAACATGATCCGGGGACCGTTATTTTGATGACTCTTATTTCATCTCATTTAAATATTTTGCCCTGTTTATTTAAACTTCAGAATCATCTCCAATAACTTAACCAGATCATTATAGGAACAGTCCAGTTGATCATTTGAGGACCTCAGAATGACTGCAGAAAGATCTTCATTTTTGACTTTGTAAAGGTGGACTAAAGCAGGTTTTTGAAGGCCTACAGATATGAACTACCTCTTGAAACGCTTCACACAAATATTCCGAGTTCCTAGGAATATTATTTTTGTAAAACGAGCCCCAGGAAATGTGGCAGGAGTAGCTTTTGTTGCAGATTTTCCACAAATTACCTGTGCATATTACATACAGCACCGCGGAGGCAGCCTTGGTTGGACGGCTGAAATGGTTTGCATGCGGATGGGCATCTTAAGGATTTTGGGAGCCCTAGACCAAATGAACCTTGGGGACCTTTTTTGAACAGCTTTGCATTTATGATCTGGTTTCAGCTCTCTCATGCCCTCTTTGGCCAGGTCACTGAGTGCACAGGTACACTAGTCCAAATTCTAAGGGGCAGATTTATGGAAAGTGGTGCTGCACCAAGTGCAGCACCACTTTCCCTGCGCCCCTAAGAACCCCTCTACTGCCACCATGTGTGCTGTATTTAAAATACGGTTCACCATGGCACAGGGTAGGGGGCAATAGCGCCATTCAATGGGACTCTATTGATGTACTCTGCGGGAGTAGTGCCAAACTGTTGGTGCTACTCCTGCAGAGTACATAAGGACCCATTCTAAAGAATGGAAGCTCCCTTTTAACGTCTGCTCTGAGCAGACGTTAAAAGTGCCGTAATAAATAGAGCAAGGAAATCTTATAGATTTCCATCCACCATTTTTCGGCCTCCCTTACGGGGGAATGCCTCCTTTGCATACATTATGCCTGGCGCAGGCATAGTGTAGCACAAAGGGTTACAAATTGGCGCAATGCATGCACTGCACCACTCTGTAAATACGGCATGGGGATTTCAGCCTCATTGGGCCACATTAACGTCAATAATAATTATGTTAAAGTAGCACAAGCTGGCTCTAGGGGACTATAAATATGCCCCTAAATGTGTTTACATCTAATATTCGGGGATAGTAATGTGTATTTACAATATTGTAATGCAGTGGCGGAACAAAAGCCCCTCCAACCACCCCTGTGCATGGGCGGCATGGTTCTGGCTGGGTCCAGGTTGGAGGAGGCCCCCTCCAGGTACTATACTGAGGAGCCCACTCAAGTTTCCTTACTCCACTGAGCAGCAGCTCACTAATACTACTGCAAATAATCTCTCTGACACCCTCCCATTTCTCAGGTGTAAGGTACTGTTTTGATCTAAAAGAAACAGTTTTATGGAAGTTGCATGAAACATAACCACATTTGTCTGCAAAATGTCAGTAGTGGACTCTCAAATGTTACTCACATTAAAAATAAATGAAAGAAAACGTTATTTATAACAATCTGTTTAAGAATTATTCAAGGTCATCAGGCTCAAAACTCTGCAGAACAGAGACAGCTTTATCAGCACCCCCCCCCCCCCGAAAGCTGGGGACCTGGGCAAGAGCCCACTTTTCCCATGCCTTAAAACGTCTCTCGGCATACGGGAATCAGTTCGCTATTTTTTATTCCCTCTCCGAGGAACTGCAACTCTAGCAAAATGACTGTCTCGTTCAGCTTGGCTTAGGAAAATTGAGCTTAATTAAAGCTGTGAAACAGGTCAATTAGACATGACAGAAAAAATCCAAAGCAGCAGCGTTTGAGATTATCCCTTTCCTCTTCTTGAGGTTTTTTTTTTTCAATCTTTGACTTTTAATTATCACCATAGCTTTTTTCTAAAGCATCTTTCATGTTTTCTGTCACTTGCTTAATTGCCTTGCCTGATCAATGGTACAGTATAATTTTTGTGCTGAGGATTTTCTTCAACTAAGGGACAGACATGAGATACTTATTTTTTTTTTTAGCTTTAAAAGGTTATATGAGCAATACGATCCTGCTTTGAGTCTGGCTGGGCGCAAAGTAGGCAGAGAAGTTAGTTTAATTCTCCTTGTTTAACCAGAGGTTTCAAAAATATTCCTAGGAGCACCACAAACTTGGCTATTAGAGAACCTCAGGAGAATGCTCTACTGGTGGTATGGGCACGTCTTATTACAATGGCACTTTTTCAATTTCGTAAAATTGATGGAGGTTCCTTTTTTACTTTTTGTTGTTTTATTTGCATCAAATATGACACTGTTCGAAATGGCAATCTTTTGTCCGGTATGCACCAAGCTTTTTGCCTTTTTTTGATGAACCCATTTTTGCCAGCCATAGGACTCTGCACACTTTACACCTGCTAACCAGTAATAAAGTATGTGTGCTCTCCTCTCTAAACTCTAAGAATTGACATTCCCCTAATTGGCACGTTTAACTTACTTATGGGTTCTCTCCTCTCTAAACTCTATGAATTGACATTCCCCTAATTGGCACGTTTAACTTACTCAGAAGTGTCCATAGAAGAAGGTACCATATGTACCCAGGGCCTGTAAAATACATTCTACTAGTGGGCTGCAGCACTCATTGTGCCACCTACTAAAGTAGCTCTGAGAAAAATGTCTCCAGCCTTACCAGTGCAGCCTTGCTGTGCACCTTTAAAACTGCCATTTAGACCCAGCAAAACAAGCCGTTAGCCAGACCTAAAGCTTCCTTTTTAATACCTATAAGTTGCTGCTATGGCAGGCTGTAAATGCTCATAAGGCAGGGTATATGGTATTTAAAAAGTAAGACATGCATTTTTAATGTTGCACATGTCCTGGCAAGGAAAAACATTCACAGTAATTTTGTTCACTGTGGTAAGGCTAGCTCTCCCATAGGTTAACACTGATGAACACTATTACCTTTAGTAAACGCCAAATTCAGTTTCGGAGTGGCTAGAAAAATGGTTCAAAGACTCATTTTCATAATAATGTAAAATCCAACTTAACGTAAAGATGGTCTTTAGATCACTATTTTGGAAAGACACTTTTAGAAAGTTGTTTCTTTCTTGCCTAAAACCAAAAACCTTTTCCTAAAAGGTTCCAGTTGTCATTTAACCCCTGATGGCTCCCCGTGGTAGGGTGTGTATTGTTCCTAGGCAGGGCACAAAGGGCTTGAGGTGTGGGCTGGGGGACTCCTACCTTGACAGAGTGGTCTGGGATGGTGCTTATACCCTTCCTGAGCTACAAAGAATTCCTACCTTGTCGCTGCTAGATAAAGCTCACACGAGGCCTGCCTCCACTTTGTTGCCCCAGTCAGGCTGGCATTAAACCCAGAGGGAGGGGAGAAACTGATCAGAACTGGTTCAGGGGGTGGACAAAGAATTGCCTTCCATCACAGGCTGCCACTGTGTGTAAACGTTGGAGCCTCAGAACCTCTCATCACAACACTCCTGGACCTGTGAAGAATCAAAAGAGGGACTGTCCTGCTGTATGAAGAACCTGAAGGAATACTGGGCCTGCTGTCTTAAACCTAGGACCTTAGAAGTGACTCCAAGGGTCAGTTGGCTAACCTTCTGTTTGAGCTACAAGTGAAAACATGTTTCCAGTGGCCTCTCTCCCTGCAACTAATCAGCTGACCAGTTACAATCTGAACGGTCCTGGTCCCTGCTGCTGGGCACTGTGGGAGTGAGTCTTACACCCAAAGTGGTGCCCCTCAGGTCCTGGACTCTTGGCTGGTGTTAGGGTCTACCCTTGTGCCCCCAAACTTAAAGAAGCAGTACTTTTGGCCAACTTTCTACCTAGAGAACCAATGGAGACCATGATCGCAGGCAATGCTACAGTAGTCGATGTTGAATTGCAGGTCGGGCTCACCTAGCTGGTGTGCCTCACTGAAGATCGGACATTCAGAAACGTTTCTAAGTCCGAATGTAGAAGGCTTCATTGGGACTGAATAGATCAGCATCCAGTTGACATCAATGCTTTCACAGGCACTGCTTTGAAGTTAGCCTGCTTGCAGCTTTCCCAACTTCGTTGACAAAAGCACAGGGACCCCACTATTTAGCAACCTGCCATTGTTGAGCCTACTTCGGATCCAGCTTGCAGCCCGCACCCAACAACGACTAGTTGACAATGGCTTTTCCACCATAAGAGTTTCTAAGTCAGAAGGTAAATTTTACATTGGGACAAACCTGTACCCTGTATCTGACCCAGTGGTCAGCCTTAACTTTTCACTTTCACCTGGTCTAGCGTGACCAGATAACTGCAGCTGGCACGTTGTGCTTTTTGGTGCTATTTTTGATTCAAACTCTAAAAATTCATATCTACAGTTCTACTTATTGGATTTTTGTCATTTTGATGTCATTTTATTCCTTGCAATATTCCATACTTTTCTAAATAAATGTGGAATTTTTCTTGTGTCATGTTTAACTTTATTATTCTTTAAGTACTGCATATCTATTTTATTCATTGCCTCCAAATGAATCCTGATTGCTTTGTACCAGGCTACCAGATGGTTAAGCACTGGTTTATTTAGTGACTATGGTTATTCACCATGGCAAGGGTTGTGATTATTATTTGAGGTGGGTTCTCACCATATTCAAATAATACTCCAATTTCTCACAGACAGCAAAGGGTTTTGTTTTATTTTAAGAAAATTATATACATTTCGATCTATACACCTTAAAGAGGGGCTGCCGCCCTCTGGATATAAGTGTAGTGTGCCCCTTTATGGATGTTCATTCGGGCTCTTTTCAAAATATTTTTCAAATTTGTTGTCCACTGCTTAGCAGGGTGCTTTTGGACCAATTTCTTTTTAACATTTTTTAGAGACTTTCTGTTGGCTCCACAGTTCCTTTAACCTCTTTTTTCAGTGAGGGAGTAGTTTTTGGTGTCAACGGCTTATTTCACTAATTGCAATTTTTTATATTTTTATGCTGGGCATTTAAAATTAAATTGTTGACTGTTGTAATATTTCAACAACTTACACATTTATGAATCCATAATCTACAGTATGAAAATATGAGGGGAAGGGAATAGGTTGTCACACAGGAAACAAGAAGGCCTGGCTTCAAATTCTAGATTCCACCCTTTGCCACATCATGTGATGCTGGGCAAATTGCCTAATCTGGCTGTACCGCCTTCCTCATCCCTGACCACATTGCAAGTTCATATGATAAAGGAAAACACTGAAATTAGCTACTACAAAATAGACTACTATTGTTTTTCATGAAATAAGTGAAATCCTAATAGAATCCCATCAAAGTTGTATAAAAGTCCAATTATCCAAATTCCTACATCCTTATTGTTGTGGTTAAATATTTTGCCCTGAAGGAGAACTGTTCCCCCTACACTACAGCTGGGACCAATGATCACCAAAAGCCACAAGGACATCTTTGTTCCTACCAATTGCACTTAAAAGTTTTATTGTTTTATGAGTACTGGAATACTTTACTAGATGCCAGGGGTTGTATTACAAAAGCACTCTGGGGGCACAACAGGTATTTAGAGTCGCTTTGCATGCCCAGGGGCACTTTGGTATTACAGAAGGGGCCGGAGACGCTGGTGCAGCCCCTTCTGTAATACAGAGAGCATTGACACAGATGTCATGCAGGAACTATGGAGAGAGAACACTCCCACTTTTGCATGGGGGTTGGCCCCATGCAAAACAGGGAATCTCTTTGCCTCTGCACCAACAATGTATTACCAATGTGCGCAAAGAGGCAAACATGCCCTTAAAAGGCACACTAAAAGTCAGTGAGCCCCCGGACAGCAGCCCTTTCATGGGATGAAAAGGTGTTCTATGACCCCCCACCAGCATCCCCCTGCAGGTGGATGCAGTAACTCAATGCATCCACCTGCAACGGGATCTCTAATCCGTTTTGAATGTGCAAGAGAGTGATGCATGCACAGAGAAACATGGAGCAGCTTTTAAATAGCTGCTCTGTATTTCCCTTGAATGCACTGCACTGGGGGCAGGGCGAGATCACTGCTGCTCTGAGGGGAGCACATTTTCTCATAATAGGGTGCACTTTCCCTGTTTGCACCTGGCACACGTTTAAAGGTGCACCTTGGGGCAAAGCGGGAGAATGCAAACTTTTGAGTAATATGGGTAGGTAGGGGTAGGTAGCCAAAGATAAAAATGTAATTATTTTGTCAACTGATAGTCATAGTTGAAACAATTCAACAGCCTTTTACTGCATTGGAATTGAGGTTAGAGGCTTTTTTGAGGTGTACGGAATCCCTGGACTTAAGAATTATGGAATAATAGTACCGTAGACACTATCCTCACCAAGTCCTAGATTTTCCTTTGCTTTAATAGTCTGAGTTAGGTTGGCTCCAACGCTGAAATGTTGGTCCACAAATTTTGCAGTTCTTCTGAATGACATAGGGGGTTATTCTAACTTTGGAGGAGTGTTAATCCGTCCCAAAAGTGACGGTAAAGTGACAGATATACCACCAGCCGTATTACGAGTTCCATAGGATATAATGGACTCGTAATACGGCTGGTGGTAAATCCGTCACTTTTCGGTCACTTTTGGGACGGATTAACACCTCCTCCAAAGTTAGAATAACCCCCATAGTGTTCCAGGTGTAATGAACTGGAAGGTTCCTTGATCTCCTATGATTCCAGAAGCGTCACTGGAAATCCATACTGCGACTCAGGAATCCACTTCTGCAGCCCAGGCCTCAGGTGAAGGGGCAACACATACCAGAGGCAGCTGGGCTGGAGATCATACTTGGAACTGCTATGATGATTGTTCATGGATGGCCCTAATGTGAGCATTTAAGTGTGCTGCAGCAGAGCAGAATCGTGCTTCCATCTTTCTCCACTGTACTTCTGTGTTACCATGTGCAAGGCATTAGAGTGAACCTCACACATATGCTGTGGTCACCTACGAATAAAGCTTATGCATCACAGCACCATTTTACGGGTCATTATTTACTCAACTGGGTGAACATGATACCTGTATAAGGATGATGCTTCCAGTTAGGTCCGCAAACACGCTTCTCAACATGGAGTGGTACTGGCCCCGGTCTCTGGAAAATTAGAGCAAAAATGCCTCTAAAGGCAAATAATTGCAGTCCCTCAAACCCTAAAAGCAGCCCATTAGACATCAGCCTAGTGCCAGAGTACCTGAATGACCACCCTGGTTCGAATATTGTCCATGATATAGCTTCTCCTGAATGGAAGAAGTAGCTACTGCCAAACATTATAAATCAGAGATTTCAAAGTATTTGATATAATTCCTAAAAAGAGTGGAAAGTACCGAATGCACTTTGCTGAGGTGGAGAAAGTGGAGTTTTCTGATAGCTAAAACAGGAGCGGTTAGCCTAGGGGAGATGCAGAACTATTCTTGAGAGCCAAGGTTTTATGCTTTGGCAAAGTGACGCTGGAAGAAGGCTATTGTAATTAGGTGGTGTGAGATTAGGGTAATTAGGATATTTAACTGTTTAGGTGAGCCCTACTTTCAAGGAATGCATCACTCTGCATTGCCTTATTCCAGAAACTATAGCACACAGATATCGCTTAAATACAGACTGATGTCCCCTCCTCCTGATTGTCTGGTACACTTTTTTGATTGAAGTATCCACATTGAAATGGCGCTCTCTTTCAAGCAAAGGGTCTAGCAATATGGGCTGTCTCTATTTGCATAAACGTCACTACTTATTCTAACAATACTTGCAAGAAGTCTAGTTCAGAAGTACTGGGTGCCAACTGCAACAGTTGGGGGCCTTCTCTCTGTAGTTGTCCTATGGCCCCCACTCACTATGGACACACCGAACTTCAGCACATCACTCTTAGGGTTGCGAGGAAGGCCAGTCCAATGCTTACTCTGGTGGGGGCTTTTGGGGGTGTTGCAGTGGCCTGGAAATTCAGAACCGGGCAACACAATTGACATTACTTAACCAAATCAATGTCCAATTGTTGCCTTGTCTTGTCATAAGAAAAAGTACTTCATTACACACAAATCAACACATATATACAGATAGCAGCTGTAAATGCCCATGGGGCCCTATCTAAATTGCCTCATACCCTAAAGGGGGCGTGCAACAAAGAAATGTCAGAAATGTCAATTAACCTTCTAAATGCACCCAGTGTCCTTCATGACTAGTAGCCCCTTAAACAGTCTTCACACTGGCAAGCCCTAGCTTTTATCTCTAAAAAACAAAACACCCACCTCCATAGCGCCTACCACAACATCAGGAGGCATTTTTAAAAAGGCAGGCCTACTGGCTTTACCAGTGGCACTATATTACTTCTCAGTTGTTGAGCCTTCCTTCCCTCTCACCCCATTGCTGAGCCATTTTTAGATGTTTGGGGCACTCCAGCTTAAGCTTTCATAACTGTTTTTTTAACATTAAATGTATTCAGGCCACATTTTGCATTATTTTCCCCACATTTTGTAGATTCTAAAGGTGCATAAGGTTTCCAGACTCCCCAGAATGGAACCCAGAAAATAGCCAGAATATAGCAATGAAATGTGTTTTTGTTAGGAAAATGAGGAATAAGTGTTGTGCAAGAAAGTGTATGCTTCTTTCCTTAAAATTGCATCAACACACTGTGCTAACATCACCATCTCCCCAGCTTTCAGAAACAAGCAGAGCTGTAGAAAGTGCTAGCACTGTCTTTGCGTTGTTTTAATGGGTAGTCTATTTTTCTTACTTTGTGCAGTTTCTACCTGCTTGACATTTGTTGTCAAAACAGATATAAAACTCATGGGAGAACCCATAAAAGTATACATTTCTGAAAACCAGACGAAATTCCAAATTCAACAAGAGGTCATTTGAGTAGATAGTTTGTGGTTTGCTAGAAGAATCTAATCATTGATTTTTTTTTAAAAAGTGTAAATAAGTCAGAAAAAGATAAATAGGTGATTATGCTTTCTTTTGCAATTTTTTACTATGATGGCTGATTTACGAAAGTAATAACAGTAATATATCATTACATCCCTCAAACCCTTTTGGTTGCAGGAATATTGTGAGAAATTAATCCTTTTAGCCCTGTTCACCCCCATTCTTATTGACTGATATTGGTAGTTACTGGCTCTGACTGTGCTCTCGACTCTGCTAACCAGGCCCAGAGTCAGTGCACTGATTACAAAGGTAAATGATGGACTCCTCTAAGTCCCTAATATATAATAAGGCAATGGGGATTCAAACTACTTATAAGTCCCTAGTATAAAATAGGGCAGGGAGATTTAGAGGCCCAGTAGATTTTCTGCACTGGAATGTGTACTGTTGAGCCGCTTTCTGTCTTTTTTAAAGGCAACCCTGCTTTGCAGACTGTCTTTAAGAGTAAAATATATGCAAATTCGACTTTGAAATTAAAGGTACTTCAAAAGTGGTAATCTACCTTATTTTTACATATAAGACACCTCTATGGTCTCCCCTAGGTGCCCCAGGGGTGGGGTTCCATGTAATTATAAGCAAGGACATTACAAAAGTTGTTTTATATGTCCCGGTGAGGGAAAAACTGTCCATTTAGTTTCTCCCCATTATAAATAGTTAGCTTCATAGGCTAACATTGGAATATTTTATTAAAGTATAAGTATTTTTAGGAAGGAGGTACAAAAGTAATTCAAGGACTTAAAAGATTGGTAATGATAAATATAACAAGTTGCCACTGTTATAGTTATCATAACTAATAGAGAAGAGAAGTATAGAACTTTCTTTTCTGTGAGCCAAAATCCAGCCTTCTAGCAGCCTTTCCTGATTGGTCAGCCTTAACAGGCTTAGACAAGCTGCTTTGATGAGGTGATAAGTGGCCTGCATAGAGCAGAGGTTATCTGGTGCAGGGAGTTCTGCAGGTGAAGAGCACATGCCAGAAAGGGGGCTGGGTAAATCAAACCGGGCTTCAAAGAGAGCAGGACTGTAAGGGATGCCAGCACGGCCAACCCCTTCTTCCTTTACCTACCAGCCCGATGGCAGCCTCAAGAATAACATTTGCAGAAGGTCAGGAGGGGGAGTGTTAATGGAAATGAACAACACCAGTAGGCTGGTTTAGCCAGGTCTTGCTCGCCCGGTGAGGAATCTCACATCTTGGATTTAGAAATCACAGTGCTTTGTGGGACAAGAATACTCCACACTTTGGAGGGAGCTGTCATGCTTTTGGGTGGCACCCCATACCTCATTAAATAGTGGTGCTGCCATGCTTGGCACCCCAGATCATTGAATAAATATGTGAGAGCTGCATAGCAACTCAGATCTGGTGCCTGAAACTACAAGGAGAAGCAGGACTGCCTTGCTGGAACTCTGGGCTGCACCCCAAAGAACTACTGTCTGAAAGTCTGCTCCTCCTGAACACTGGGAATTACAGTCCTGAGGACTTTGTCTTGTTTTAAAGAGGATGAAGGAGTGGACTTCCTGAAAGCAACTGGTTAACAGAGCTTCCCTGCACCATCACCCTCAAGAAGTCCCCAGCCTGGAGTGTGTCCAGTGGACTTTTAAGGATTTGGCCAGGTGCATTGTGAGAATTGTAGTTCCAAACTTCCAAGGATCATCTCAGAGCCTCTAGACCCTTGAATTTGTGTTTTGGACACTTTGAACCCTCAAGTGAACTTCAGGAATAAGTTTCAGAAGTTTGGAGAAGTTTGGAACAAATTTTGGAAAATTCTCTATAAGTGGACCGGCCCAACGTTGAGAGCCAAGCCGACCTCAATTTCAGGTTCATCCCGGTGAAAGCTCCAGACTTTCAGGATTTGAACAGGGCCTTGTGGAGGAGCAATCTGGTAATGATGCATTGAAATCAGCTTGCTACAGGGGACTGTATGATGTCAAGAGAAACATTCTCCAGAAACGTTTTTAAGTCAGAAGGTAAAATCTAGGCCGAGGCCTCCCGCTCAGTGTATCCGAGCAGGGCTCCATCACGGTCAGCCTCAAATTGTGACTTGGTCATGGACAAGTGCAACCAGATGACTCCGGTTGGTGGTCTTGAATATTAAGCACTAGAAAGCACATTTTTAAAAATGTTATTTAAAAAAAAATCATAACTCCAGTTCCCTAAATTGGGTTGCTGTTGTTTTTGTATTATTTTAAAGATAACATTATTTCCTATTTTTATAAATTGGTGTGGGTTTTTTATAGTGTGTTGTGTATTAGCTATTTAATGTATTATTGTATTTCAATGCTTTACATACCTGTCTCCTGAGTTAAGCCTGCCAAAGGTTAAACCAGGGGCTAATGTATTGAGACCTTGACTGGACCTTATGTTGTGTTTGGTTGCCTTATTGCTATTGGTAGGTGCATACTTACCCCTATTATTAATCCTCTTTCCAACAGATATATAGTAAACCTGGGTAGAATTTCATTTATACCAGAGTAATCAGAGTAATTTCGCTAAATCTGTGTTAATCTCTGATTCAGAATTACCAATAATAATGCGATTATGCCCTCTCGAGTAATTGAGAGTGGTTTGGGGAAAAAATCCTACTGCAAGACCACATTTAGCACGCATGAGAGACTGTTCATGCTCACTCTTCGTATTCTGTTGCATTTAGTGCTATTTAAATACAAGGATTCATTTCGCACTAAGAAAATAGTCTAAATCCTGGGAGTAGGTTGGGGAAATCCTACCCCAAGTGTACATTTAGTGAGTGCGAGCCGCTGCTCACTCTCGCTATTTATGCTCACTTGCATTTAGCAATTTTCTCAGTGTAAAATGCAACTTTTCAATTTGGACAAGAGCGGGAATCTAGACAAATAGTGCTAATTGCAGAATTACTCTTCTTTGAATAATTCTGCATAATGGCACAGAATGTTTGGGCAACTACGTATAATTATGCAACACAGAAGTATGTGAGTTACTCTCACCCCTAATATATAATGTATTTTGTTGTCTAAAAACAAGAATCCCCAAGCCAACAACTGACCTGCAGTTTATAATGATTTTCTTTCATTTTGCACTGCCCATGCGCAATTCATATGATAAAATCTAATGAATGAAAATGGGTGGCATGGGCACTTATGCATTTTTTAAATTCAAGTCAATCAGGATTTAGAAAGCGCAGCTAATCACCCGATAGGGTATCCAGGTGCTTGCCGGTCCTGGAAGCATATTCAAACAGCCAGGTCTTGAGGGACATTTGGAAATATAGAAGTGAGGTGATGGTCCAGAAGTGCACAGTGAGGCTGTTCAGGTTTTTGCTCTGATGAGAGAGAAGGAGCATCCTCCACTTTTGCTTTGGTAGATGCAGGAAGAATGAGCAAATGAAAGGGAGGCAAACCTAGTCTTCTCAATGGTTGGTGGAAGTTCAAGTGGTGGTTAATGTAAGCTGGTTCTTGGTTGTGTAGAGCCTTTTGGGCATGGGTCAACAACTTGAATTGGCAACTTTTCTGTACAGGTGCAGATGCCTGAGGTGGGGTGTGATCTGGGTTCATTGGGGAAGGCCGAGGATGAGTCTGGCTGCAGCATTCTGTATGGTCCGAAGTCTTTAAGAGGTGTGTGGCGATTCCTATGTAGAGGGCATTGCCGTAGTTCAGTCAGCTGGAGTCAGCTGGTGATGAGGGCCTGCATCACAGTGCATCTTGTGTGTGGTGGGAAGCCACTTGAAGATCTTACGTAGCATGCGCAAAGTGAGGAAGCAAGATAGGAAATTGCATTGATCTGTATTTTAATGGTGAGCATGATCTCAATGATGATTCTGAGGTATCTGGCGTGGTCAGATGTAGTGGGTGCGGGTCCTAGGTCTAATTGCCACCAGGAATCATGTCTTGTGTTGCTGCTTTAGCCAAAGATCAGTACTTCTGTCTTGTCTCTATTCAGCTGCAGGCAGTTATTCTTCATCCAGTCAGCCATGCTTGTTATGCATCTGTGGAAGTTGGTTCTGGTGGTGGAAGGGTCGTTGGTGAGTGAGAGGATGAGTTAGGTTTCATCTCCATAGGAAATTATGTTGATACCGTGGGATATGGCAATGTTGGCCAGCAGGATCATATATGCATTGAAGAGAATGGGCTGAGGGATGAGCCCTGCGGGACACCACAGGTAATCTCCTTGGGTTCAGAAGTGAAAGATCAGAGGTAGATCCTCTGGGTTCTTATGATGAGGAAGAAGGTGATCTCTCTGAGTGCGTCCCCAACTGGGAGTGAGTGTTTGAAAAGTTTCAACACTGCGTCCATCATTTTATTTTGTGATGTTGCTGTGTGTGTCCTAAGTGGTTAGGATATGCCCAGGCAAGCGTCCTTTGCTTGCTTCCCCAATGGATTCAGGCTAGCCTGGCTGATGAGGGATGGTACCCACAACCGGTCCCAGGATGCTTGTTTCAGGTCCAGGGAGGTCTTAGCTTGGTAGTTCTGGCTGGACTGTTGCGATGGGGTGCAAGGTCAAGACTGAATGCATATGGCTGGGTCCAAACCGGGTTGACATGGCATGCAAAATAACAATATATTAAACCCAGATCTGTGACTGGGCATGAGTGTTTGAAGAGTTTCAACACACGTCCATCATTTTATTTTATGATGCTGCTAAGTGCACCCTAAGTGGCTAGGGTATGCCCAGCTGTGAGTCCCTTGCTTGCTGCCTACTGGATTCAAGCTATCCTGGCTGATCAGGGGTGATAGTTCAAAACCGGTCCCATGATGCTTGTTTCCGGTCCAAGGAGGACCTGACTTGGCAGTTCAGGCTGGACTGTTCCCATGGGGATCAGGGTCAAGACTGATTTAAATATGGCTGGGATCAAACTGGGATGATGTTGCTTCACCACTGGATTCAAACTAGCCAGGCTGATGAGGGATGAAACCCCAAAACAGATCCCAGGAAGCTTGTTTCCAGTCTAGGGAGGACATGGCTTTGCAGTTTGGGCTGGACTATTCCAGTGGGGAGCAGGCTCAAGACTGATTTGCATATGGCTGGGTCTAAACTGGGGGGACTTGGCAAGCAAAATAACAATGAATTAAACCGATGTGTGACTGGGGGTTAGTGTTTGAAAAGTTTCAACACTCCGTCCTTCATTTTATTTTGTGATGTCATGTCCCCTTGGGTGCCAGTGTAGTGGAGTCTTTCAAAAAGCATGTGGTGGGATATGGTGTCGAAGGCTGCTGAGAGGTCGAGGAGGATCAAAGCTGTTGTTTCTCCTCTGTCGAGGAGGGTTCAGATGTCGTTGGTGGCTGTGATCAGGTCAGTTTTGATGCGGTAATTCCTGCAGAAGCTGGATTGTGAGGCGTTGAGGTGCTGGCTCTGTTCCAGTTACGTCATGAGTTGCTTTTTGATGATCTTTTCCAGTACCTTCGCTATGAATGGGAGCACGGAGATTGGCCAGTAGTTTTTGGATTCACTGGAGTCAGCAGAGAGTTTTTGAGTAGAAGTCTGACTTCAGCATGTTTCCAGGCATCAAGAAATGTTGCAGTGGTGATCGAGGTGTTGAGCAGGATGTGGGTTCCTGGTCATTCCTCTGGTTTAGAATGTTGAAGAAGTGGTGCTGGCATGGGCCTGTAAGAGCTCCCAAGATATTGGATTTTATGGTGGAGGTGATGTCCTGGGTGGAGAGGATGTTTCAGGTGATCAGTGCGTTGTTCCTGTCGGTTACGGTGCTGGTGTATCTGTCGAGGAAGTCCGTGGGTGTGGGTTGGGGTTTGAAGTTTTTGTATATTGTTGCTATCTTGTCTTGAAATAAGTCGGCAACGTTGTCGCACAGCTCCTGTGACAGTTTAACGTTTTCACTGGCAGCCCGGTTGGAGAATTTCTGATCGATATTGAAAAGTTCCTTGGTATTGTTGGTGCTAGTTTTGATGCATGTGGCAAAGGCTGTCTTCTTTGTTGCCCTCAGAAGTGGTGGTAGAGGTTGTGGAAGGTCTTGAAAGCTGCTCTTTCGGAGGCGTCCTTGCTGGCGCCCCATCTCCTCTCCAGCTGTTTGCTGTCTGAGTCTTTTTTTGGAGTATTTTCTCTGGATGTTGCTCTTGATGGGGACGATGCTGTTGGTGCAATTGGTGATACAGGCATTGAAGTTTTCACTCCCTGTTTGAGATTGGTGGTTGTAGTGGAATTGAAGGTGTTGAGACGTCCGCCGAGCTGGTCTCTGAGATTTTGTTCCACCTCCGGTGGGGTGTGCTGGTCATCTTGGGGGTGGAGGTGTGGGGGAAGGAGATGCTGAAGTGGATGATGGAGAGATTGATCTGTGTGAGTTCTGTGACATGGCTGTATTTGAGGTGTTTGCTGGAGGTGAAAATGAGGTCCAGCTTGTGCCCTGTGGTGTGTATAGGATCATGAATGATCTAAGTCAATCCGAGGCTACTTATACTAATGAGGAGGTGTGCAGTGTTGTTGTCATTGGGGTCATCGATGTGGAAATGTAGGTCGCTGAGGAAGATTTAGGCCCTCATTACAACCTTGGCGGTTAGACGAGGCCGACCGCCAAGGCCGAACCGCCAGTCGGCCACCCATGCGGCCAGAAACCCACTGGCCGCATTGGGACCTCCCCACTGGGCTGAGGATGTCGCCGTAACATTGCAGCCGGCTCCTAATGGAGTCGGCAGCAATGTGGCAGTGCACCGGGTGCAGCAGCACCCTTCGCGCTTTTCACTGTCTGCCAGGCTTGAAGATGAGATGTTCTATGGGGGTGGTGGTGTTGTCGGTGATGGTGGTGCACTGTATGGTCTCTTTGTGGATGATGGCTGTTCCTCCTCCCGGCTTGTTGTTGCTCCATTAATTTCTGAAAACTAGACCTCAAGGAAGTCCAGAGTGATGTGATGTTGATCCCACAATGGTTTCTTAACCAGAATGCCCTATAAACCTCAAACCTTACCTAAAACAACACATTTTCCCCACATTTCTATCAGTGAAACTTCAGGAATCTAAGGAATCTAAGATATCCAGACAACATTCTACATCCCAGCATTCACACACTTCTTCTGAACAATGTCTCTCGCTGGTGACAAGAAAGACCCCAAATAAAGTGAGAAACATCACATTTTCTCCCAGAAAAATGGGTCATTTTGGTGATGTGGGTAGCTGTGGAATGTGGCCTTGAGCTTGGTTGCCACACTGCAAAAGCTACTAACCGAGACATTTCTAAGAACTAAACACTTAGGGGAGGCCAGATTAAGGTGACTTGACATAACTCATGATATTTTCCTACCTAGGATGCACCGCTGTACTCAGACTTTGGTCAAAATCATACATTTTCCCCACATTTCTGATAGAGAAACTTCTTGGATCTTCAGAAATACATAAGGTTCCTACCACCACATGTTCCTACACTCTGTCCGATAAAAACAATATCCCACTTGTGTGGGTGAGCCTTTTACCCCGACAAGAAAGGCTCCCAAACGCAACATGAATACATCAAGTTTTCTCCATGAAAAATAACACCTTTTGATAATATGAGTGGTAGCAGTATTTTGACCCAGACTCAGCCTCCCAGGTAAAACTGCAAAATAGAGCACTTCTGAAAACTAGATATATGGGAGAACCTAGAGTAATGTGCATGAATCAAACAAATTTTTCTAACACAGAATGCTCATCGAGGTAAAACGTTTTCTAAAATCAAACTTTCCCTCATATTTCTAAACCAAAAATATCCCTGATGTCTAGTGAGCTTTCTGTCTTCCACCCATGGAATATTTGTGGTAATGTCCCACCTGAGAGGGGCAGAAAAACTGCTGGACTTGTTCTTCGGTGGGGTCCTGACCTGATGCCTGACCGAGCCCCACCATACCTATTCTTAGGCCCATATTTATACTTTTTGACGCAAAACTGCGCCAACGCAGTTGTGGGTCAAAAATTTTACCGCCGGCTAACGCCATTCCAACGCACCATGCAGGCGCCTTATTTATGGAATGACGTTAGCCGGCGCTGCGGACTGGTGTGCGTAAAAAAAAATGACTCACACCAGGCAGCGCCGGCGTATGGGAAAATGGGGGTTGTGCGTCAAAAAATGGGGCAAGTCAGGTCTGAGGCAAAATTCAGGCCTCAAACCGGATTTGCGCCATTTTGTTTGATGCCCAACCTCCATTGACATGATTCCTGTCTTAGCAAGGACAGGAGTCATGCCCCCTTGCCCAATGGCCATGCCCAGGGGACTTATGTCTCCTGGGCATGGTCGTTGGGCATAGTGGCATGTAGGGGGGCCCAAATCAGGCCCCCCTATGCCACAAAAAAAATCTGAAAAAAATACTTACCCGAACTTACCTTTACTTCCCTGGGATGGGTCCCTCCATCCTTGGGTGTCCTCCTGGGGTGGTCAAGGGTGGCAGGGGGTGTCCCTGGGGGCAGGGGAGGGCACCTCTGGGCTCCTTCCGAGCCCACAGGTCCCTTAACGCCTGCCCTGCCCCAGGCGTTAAAAAACGGCACCCATCAGGCTGTGCGTCGTTTTTTAAGGCCCACCCCCTCCTGTGCGTCAAAATGACGTCAGAGTATAAATATGGGGCATAGGCCTTAAAGTCATTTTTTGGAAGGGAACGCCTACCTTGCATATAATTAACGCAAGGCTGGTTCCCCCTTCCAAAAAATGACACACATGGTGGAATTTTGACGCCCGCAGGGTTGGACGTCAAAGTATAAATATGGGGCAGGGTTTGCGCCGTTTGTACGTCAAAATTTTTGACGCACATTCGGCGCAAACAGAGTATAAAAATGCCCCTTTGTTTTTTGTGACAAGTTTTCCACCGTGTTTAGTAGGCTTTCTCTCCACCAAGGGGAGGATGGGCTGTCTGAGGTAAACTCCCAGAATTCACCCTAATGGGTTGTTGGGCCCGAAGCTTAAATGGGATGAGACATAATATTTGTATCCCACTCAGCAGAGGTCCAAAACACCAGGCCATCCCAAACAAAAACCATCTGAGAGCATTGAGTGGGTCAAAACCCACTTCCTTGACTTTGAATGGGTTGGAGGAGCACTTTAATTTATTGGTTAGGAATGCTCTCATCATTTGTACATTGTTTGTGAGATTTCAGGCTGTACACATGCCAGAAGACCAGCATTTTCCAGCTGTATATCCCACCTTTTTAGGCCTGGCCCAGTGACATTAGCACAGAGACACTGAATGCTTCTGATTATCCTGCTCAGCAGTCCTTGGGTAGTCAAAAAAGCCAAGTGAACTATAACAGTCAAAGTTGTATTGGAGAAAAGACTCTTCCCAAAGGTTGGTGCAAAAGGTTATGTGATGTTTGTTAGACCTGTCAGCCTTAGGGTGATCTTCCCCCTAACTTTTTGCCTACTTCCTCCACTTTGCTGGCCTCATTTTGTTGTATTTAGGACTCTGTGCAGTTTACCACTGCTAATCAGTGCTAAAGTGTTTGTGCTATCTCCCATAATAATGGTAATATTGGTTCTTCCCCGATTGTAATAATGAATTTACTTATGAGCCTATAGGAAAGTGGTACTACATGTGGCCAGAGCTTGTAAATTAAATGCTACTTGTGGGCCAGCAGAATTGAGTGTGCCACCCACGTAAGTTGCCCTTTAACCTGCCATTGCATAGTCTGTAAGTTCAGTTTACCATGCCATGTCGACATGGCCAAACAACCCTTATGCCAGGCCCAAACCTTCCCTTTTTATAGATATGTCATCCTTAAGGTAGGCCCTAGACAACCCAGAGGGCAAAGAGCAACGTATCTGAAAGGTACGACTGCTACATTTAAGTTTTACATGTCCTGGTAGTGAAAAATTCCATAAGTTGTTTTTTCACTTCTGCTAGGCCTAGCTCTCCCATAGGATAACATTGGGATCACCCTATTACATCCTATAATTATACTTCACAATCTGGAAGCAATAGGTTTTTCGAGTATGGTTTCTCTGGAATCGCAATGTAAAATCAAAATTTATGATGAAGACAGATTTCAAATTGTAATCCTGAAAATGCCACTTTTAGAAATTTGCAAAAACAAGCTTCTTCAATTAATCTCAGACACTGGAAATCACTTGGGCCGCATCCCAGTCTATTGTTTTTTTGCCCACCATGCCACATAAGTTTGGACCCAGTCACATGCAAATCATCCTTGACCCTGCTCCTCATGGGAACAGTCCAACCCAAAAATGATGGATTCAGGCCCAGATCTCTGACTGGGGTGAATGTTTGACGTTCAGCATTCTATCCATTATCTGTTCTTTTTGCACTTTTATAATGTCAAAATTGTCTTACTTTTTTACATAGCCATTTTTACATAGCCATTTGGTGCCTACTGCCTGTCTCTGATCACTTGTCTGAGGAGGGTGACAGCTGTTCATTGTGTATTCCCCCTACACAGACACACACAATGGAAGCTTAGGTGACTTCATGTGTCTTGATGGGCCAACTGACAGGATGGGAGGGAGGAGCTTGCTACAGCCTCACACTTACACTAGAATAGGCTGTGTCCCGTCTCCACACAAAGCGGTGCATAATCCCCTGTGGTGATTCTGGAGTCAGGACAGGAAGGGTAGCACCTCTGTGTATTTCTAAGGCCTGTCTTTGAACTCTCCCCCACTTCAAAGGCCAAACTAGGTAAAGTACTCAACCTTTGACACCACCAACTCAGTACAATTCTGGACCTGTGATTACTCTGCCAGGAAGGACTGCTGTGCTGCTGAAGGACTTCCACTCTACTGGACTTCTGATTTGTTTGTTCCTGCCTTGCTTTGCTGTCTGCTGTCCCTCTGCCTGGGTTAAACGGACTGGACTTTCATCACTTGAAATCAGGGTGACTCCAAGAAGGACCTGACTAGTTTCCAGATCTGAAGTCTTAGGGACATAAAAGACTTCCAACCAACCTGCTTCTACACATGGATTCTGCTATCTCTGAGTGTGCCTTGCCAAGTGGTGCCACCCCAGTCCTGGATCTTTGGAAGATGTTTTGCTCCAGCAGAACCAAGCATCCCCTGTTGCAGGGGAAAAATCAACCCATTGCTTTGTTGCATGGATAGAACTGGCACATCAACTTTAGAACCATCACTGCAGCATTTTCTTCGGTGCAAGGTCCCTGCATCCCCGTCAATGACAATGACACCAAAATCTGCATTGCAGCCACTATGTTCATCGGAATCAGCACCTCTCCCCCACATCTACGCAACCAACACTGGCACCCAAACTCCATCGCATCTCAGAAATGATTCATCCCTGTCTGTGCATGGGGAACTTCACTGCATCTCCTCAATTGTGTGGGGAAAATCGATACACCACTGTGACAAAATGGCTCAGAACCAAGGCAACATCCCGCATTAGGATTTTAAAGTAGTTTGGTTCAGTTGGCCGAAAGGTGTCTCTGTAGCAGGCCCGCGCTCCATTGTGGTCCGCCTAAACCTTTGACTCTGTCCTGTTCCGGTGCAACCAAATATCTCTGGTTGGCATCTCTTGCTTCTAAGCACTATTTTTCAGTTTAATCTTTTAAAACTCATAATTCAAGTTCTACTTATTGGATTTTTGTAGTTGTGGTCTTGTTTTATTTATTAACGTAAGTTCCAAAATTCTAACCTGGTTTGAGATCTTTTTGTGTGGTGTTTTCACAGTTTTACTATTTGAAGTGTTGCACAAATACTTTACACATTGCCCCTAAGTTAAGTCTGATGAATCTGTGCTAAGTTACCAGCTAATGGGTGCAGGTTAATTTAGGGTTTGACTGATTAGAATTGTGGTTGCTGCTTGACCAGGGCTCACACCCCAGTCAAACCAACAACTCAACTTCTAACAATGTTTCAAAGCTCTTTTTTTCGAGACCACTCTGTATTTCCTCCATACAGTACATAAATGTGCAAGGTTCAGTAAGTTTTAAGTGTATTGGGCTTTTGTGTGAACATTTCGACTTTTTGTGATGCTTTTATATGATTGTAATTTGATGTACCTTTCCTGTACGCATGTTAAGTCACTTGTGAGGCAAAGCTAAGCAAAGTATGCATTCACAAACAGCGTGGCATCGTTTCAGAGTAATGTAAAAAAAGACACATCGGTTTTTACCACCAACTGATACAAAAAGAAAAAACTACTCTTGTCAATAGGTGAAGTGAAAGTGGGAAATATCGTGAACTATGAGAAGGCTATTAACTGGGATCTACTTGAAACTCTGCTCATATAAATCTATGCATACCCACAGTGTTGTACGGGAATGGCAAGTGAGGAAATGAAAACATAAAAAGCAGTTTCACGTTAGATAATTAAATAAACCGTGTCAAAGTCGATAGATCTGTTCTTGGTAAGCATGCAAAGCAGGCAAATTTGTATTTATTATTATTATTATTATTATTATTATTATTATTATTATTTTCTTTGCAAACTATTTCAATCCACAAACAAATTGGCAAACATATAAAACATATAAATATGAAGACGCCGCCAAGGAACCCAGGTTCACCAATCCTGACTGTAAAGTGCACTCCTTTTCAGGAGACTGTGCGCATATAACCAGGAAAAAATGCTGTTACTCAGTGAGATAGACAGTCAATGAGTGAGTTGGACTGACGTTGTTCAATATGATTTTTGTTTTGGTTGATGGAAGAAAGATGTGAATGACACATGAACAGGCCAAGAGTCATTAATACATACAAAGCCTTTCGGTCAGGCTGACCGAAAGGCCTTGTATGAATGGATACATGCATGTATTTTAACATGTATTTTTGTAAACATGATTCTGGCAAGGCAGATAAAGTTGCCTCGATGCCTGATGGAAGGCGGTACCTGTTAATCTGCCACAGCCCTAATGTTCTGTACAAGCACAATGACAAGTCCGGAAAATCCCCACTATTCAAATAACACGGTCTATCTGTGCATTACCCTTAATATGTAATACCCCAGAGCAACTAATGGCATTGCTGGTCTATCACTAACAGAAATCAGTTTGCATTTAGTGATCCATTAGACTGAGGAAATTTCCAGTGGTTTTGATAAAGAAAACATTTAAATTAGGGCAGCAGGGAGTAATTGATGATTAGAGCTCTGATTAGATACTGCAATTAAAATTAGCCCAAGAAGAATATTAATCATATGAATAATGAGACTGCAACTTCCTTATTAGAAAATTGGCAGGGAATTAAGGAACATCCAGTAATCTGGATATTCAAGCACTCACGCAGATTTGGATGGTGTGCGTCCAGATTTACTAAGAGTTTGTGCCGGTGGAAAGAAGCACACCCTAGGTTCTGACCAGCGCAAAAGGTGCTTTGCACTAGAAAGGATCAGGGCTTTGTGTCAAAAATTACAGCGTACTTAAAGGAGGTGAAAACAAGAGAAAACATGTTAACGTAAAAAAATAAAATAAAATAAAATAGGCAGTGCATGTGTGCTGCCGTGCACAGCACACAAACAATGCATGGGATCCTACTGAGCTTATCTCCACATGAGAATTTGTACCAGAAGGGTATGCCTTCAGTGCAAATCCTGTACACCATAGTGTGCAACACGTAGGATGGCAGCAGCAGCCGGTCAGTAATAGTAGATGCACAGTTTTTTCTCTACCTTATGCAAAAAGAGGAAAGCAACGTTGGATTATGTGCTGCAATGTGTAAACAAAATGTAAATCTAGGCAAAGATGTGCATGGACACCATGCACTCCAAGAAATGGTGCACCCAAGTCAACACAATGTCAGATGAGGCCAACCAGCAGTGGGGTCTAGGGCTCAATATCCTTAAAAATGTCACCACGTGTACATACGTTGGATATACAACATCTTTCCATTGCATAGCATTGACAAGCATTGATCACCGTATCCTCCTCCAAAGACAAGGCAGCGGTATTTTCGGATTTCAGATAATCTGTGGCAATTTGGGGTTAGCAGCGACAGGGTACAATCATCACCGTATTTAAAGCAGCAACCCCACGGTTATTTTCTTGTTGCTCCTAACACACCTTTTATTTACGTGTTGATGTTCAAACATTTTTGTAAGCAAGTCAATTACACCCAGCTTTCACTCTGGAGCGTCATCAATAGGCCCCAAGAACGAGTGCCTTGGAAAATGTTACTGTATTTACTGTACCCAGAATATTAGGTTACGGTAGGGTGAGAAATTTGCCGGGTCTAGTAAATGCCTACTATTCTAAATTTTCCCAAACAACTAGGGAATTACAAGAAGATTTGTAGCCGTTTACACTAAATTTCACATGTCCCGAAATGTACGGGCTATTTTATATGTCCCCCCATATAATACCGGAGAAAAATGCAATAGGTGCGGTAATAACGGTAATATTCGCAGTAGCTTGAAAGGAGTGATTGACTGAGATCGACTCTTCAGTGCTGAGTGCAGACGAAACACCACCTAACACGACGAAAGATGCTGGATAGGCGTCTAAGCGCTCTCTGGCGGGATTTCCATCCCCGTACACTGGCTTCCGAATTCCACCTTTGTGTAATACCTTGAAAGAAGGTCACTTCTTCGTGAGCCACAAATCAACCTCATGGCTGGGAACCTGATGTCTAAGCTATGTGTATCACGATGCGTTCTCTCAGGACGAGGGGGAGGTGGAGACAGGACAGGCATAGCCCATGGGTTTATCTGCCATGAAATTACTTCCATTATTTGACTGCACCAGAGAAAAACAGCCCATTAATTCCTTGATATAAGCCCTTTGATACGGTGTAATTCAATGTTCGCTCTACACCTCTGGAATTGCAAACGTTGTTTGCAAAGTAACTAGATGAACTTTGCCCCTCACATGTTACGCACTGGGAAGATGTGTCGGTATTTCAAACTTTAGGGTTAGCTAAACCAAAACATGTCAGAAGAATCCCTTTTCATGCAACGCTCCAAAAGGTGGAAAATTAATCGTTGAAACTGGAAGAGCAACCGCTACGTTGGACTCTGAGGTGTTACTAAAAACACACGAAAAATAGAATTCACCATTATTTTATTAGTATTTTTGTATCTTTCGACTTTTAATTTTATGTGTATCTCACCTCTCACTGTGGCATCAACTTACTCCAAAACCCTGTTTAATTATTTTCTCATGTGGAGGCGACAGTGGTGACATTTTTTTCATTCACAGATTGTGTGTGAAATTCACACTAGGACATTTACATCTATCTTGCAGGGTTCGCCTCAAACCACACTATACCTAAAATAGATCTATGTATTCTATTTCGCCATTGAGGAGCAATGGAGAATATATAGGTTGAGTTTGGAAAACTATCTTCATTATCAGAAAATACAAAATGCACAAAATGCATCAACTTGCCATAACCATTTAAAGACCTGAGAGAACCAGATATTTTTAGATCTGGGCTCGGGATGGCTTAAGCTGTCTCCCCCTTCGGGTCTATGCTGGTTTTATGAGTTTAGTGCAACCATTATATTTGTACTGTATGTAGCGTCTTGTTATTTTTAGGACAAAACCTTTCTAGCCCCTGACAGACTCCATATCAGTGTAATGTAATTGCTAGAATAGAATGTAATGAAAGCTTGCTTTAGAATGTTGGAGCTCACAGGTACATGCAGAGGAATGAAGATTTGTGATTTACAGCTCTGTGTGTGGCATAGTCATTGGCAGGTAACCAGGCTGGAGAGAACCCTACACCTGGCGATGAGATTGGGGATAAGTAATCCAAAGAAGAAAGTGCTCTCCTGAAAGGTTTGTAGTGGTCCAAGCAAACTGTTTTTGCATGCCATGTTTGCCTTCATCTAAGTGTTGAGTTGATCGTTGGCATTTGTGAAATCAAAACACAACTCCAGCAAGTGTGGAGTATTTAAATGGAAAGAAAGCTTCACTAACAAGTCTACTCATCATTGGTCAAGAAGCCATGAACAAGACCCTACTAAAAGGTACCATGCTCCCATGCAAAATAAAGTTAGACCTACGGAGCATTAACACTAAAAGTGGATACAACCAGGTTTACAAAGTGCTGCAAGGCAGAGAGCAACCAAGTGTGAAAAAAGAGACTGAAAGCAAGATCCATCGATTACATAAAAGGGTCACCTGCATACCTGAGCCAATTAAAAATAGTTTTCATCCTATGGCCGAGGACGGCTCCTGGAGAAGTGCCTGGGGTTGTGCCTACAGAGCTGTCTATACCTGCTGCGGCTAGAAAGCTGACACAAGGCCATTCTGTCGATGGAGCCCTTCAAGGACAACCCCAAGTTTGGCCCATCGCAGGCCCTGGGTAGGAGGCATGAATGGAACTGATCTTGGTTTCTGGCAAGGGGAACCAGAGAGAGCTCCAGTCACAGCATCAGGAAGCACGCTACTCTCAACATCAGTAAGTTCCACATTGGTCTACAATGTTGCTTCTTTCCTGAAACCACCATCACCTTTCAATACTGCCCACAAGCAAAATATTGGTGTTAGATGGACTGACTGGATAGAATAATTTGAAGATTTGAATGATCCACTTGAAGAGATGGATAACAGAAAGATTATCAAGTATTTCAAACATCTTGCTGGTGATCGTGTGAAAGAAGTCATAAAGAAGATGTCAAGGACAGAAGAGGAGGTCACATACTGTCAGGTTAAAGAATCTTTGAATCACAAGTTCAATCCAGTTCCAAATTCTGATTACAAACAATACATTTTTCAGTCAAGTACGTCAAAGAGTTGGTGAAGCAAACAACAAATTTCTGGAAAGACTTGATGCTTTCATCAAACACTGTAAGTTCAATTAATTTAATGAGAAAGAAGCCATGAGTCTTAGAGTAATTGATGGACGCTTGTCCGATTCATTCAGATGATGAATGCTGAGAGAACCTTGCAGTCTGGAGCAAGTGTTGATGGCTGCCAGAGCTGAGGAACATGCTAAGAGACAAACTGCTAACATGGGTGCCCCATTGTTGTTAATGCATTTGCCACCCTAAGTGCACCAGGTATGCCCAGACATGGGTCCTATGCTCGCTGTGCCACCAGATTCAAGCAAGCCTCGCTGATGAGGGGTGATACCCCTAATCCGGTCACAGGATGTTTGTTTTTCGGTCTAGGGAGGACCTGGCCTGGCATTTCCGGCTGGACTGTTCCCATGGGGAGCAGGGTCAAGATTGATTTGTATATGGCTGGGTCTATACTGGAATAGCATGGTGAGCAAAAAACTATGGATTTAGGCCTAGATCTGTGCCTGTTTGACATTGTTCAGCATTCCTTCTGTCATCTGTTCATTTGTTCTGTTGTATGCTACTCTATGCCACTGCACTGTATGCTGTTTCACTTTACACCACTCACCTCTACGCCACTCCAGAGTACCTCACTCAACTCTACGTCACTCCACTATACACTATTCCTCTATACACAACTATACTCTACACCACTCACCGCTACACTTCTCGTACATCAACCCACTATATGCTATTCAATTGTGTGCTACTCCACTGTACCCTACTCCACTCCACTCTACACGACTCCACTGCATGCCACTCTATACCACTCGACTGTATGCTATTCCAGTCTATGCCACTCCACTCTATGGCACGCCATTGTATGCCACTACACTGTATGTCATTTCACTGTATACTACTCCGCTGCATGCTATTTCAGTGCATGCTACTGTACTTTACGCTATTCCACTGTATGCCATTCCACTCTACGCCTCTCACCTCTACACCACTCTACTGTGAGCTTCTACTGTACACCACTCCACCCTACGCCACTCCACTTTACGCCACTTCACTCTATGCCACTATATTCTATGGCACTTCCAGGAAAACCACTCCACTTTAAGCTCTTCCACTGTATGTCACTCTACTCTACTCCACTCCACTCCACTCCACTGTATACCACTCTGCTCTACAACACTTCACAATATGCTTTTCTACTGTATGCCAGTCCATTCTATGCCACTGTAGAGAACACCACTACACTGTATGCTACTTCTCTTTATGACATTGTACTGTATGCTATACCACTGTCTGAAACTCCATTCTGCCCTATTCCACTCTATGCTATTCCACTCTATGCCACTACTCTATGTGCTACTTCACTGTGCCACTCCACTGCGCGCCACTCCACCTTACACTATTGCACTTTAATAGCCACTGTGCTGTATGCTACTCATTTTTATGCAACTCCATTCTACTCAACTACACTCCATTCCACTCCACTGTGCTCCACTCAACCACACTACACTCCATTCAACAATAGTCTACATCCCTCAACTGTACCATACCAGACTATACACACTGTACAACAATGCACTCCTGTCAATACCAGTGTGCAGCACTCTACTCTGTAGCACTTTATGACACTATACTTCAACAATACTCTACGCAGCTTCCTCTACACCACTCCACACCAGTGACTATACTCTTCTATGTGAGACACTACTCTACTGTACTCCACTGTATTCCAGTACTGCACTCTATGTCACTCCACTGTAGGCTACTCTATGTCACTCAAATGTACAACAGCCTATCCCACTCCACTCTACCGTACTCTACCGCACTTTACTGTACTTCACAC
This sequence comes from Pleurodeles waltl, assembly GCF_031143425.1. Lineage (NCBI taxonomy): Eukaryota > Metazoa > Chordata > Amphibia > Caudata > Salamandridae > Pleurodeles > Pleurodeles waltl. Next base: position 471,653,597 of record NC_090450.1, read on the forward strand.
CACTCTACTATACAATACTTTAATCCACTCTGTGAAACTCTACTGTACACCACTCTACAACACTTTCTGACAACCTACAACACATAACTTACCTCCACTATTCCACACACCACTCCACTTTACAATACTTTACTCCATGGTATACTACGCCATCCTACCCTACTCAATTCTACACCACTGTACTCTGGAACAAGTTACTCCACTCTCTGGTATGCCATTCCACTGGACTCCACCGAACTCCATTTCATTCTCCTCCACAGCAGAACACTTTGCTGCACTGTACGGAATTATACAATTCTCTGCTCTACACTGCCCTACTGTACCACACTTTACTCCACTCTATGCAGCTCCATTTTACAATACCCTACTGCACTCTGTGTCAGTATACAGCACTCTGCTCCACTCTATTTCCCCTACACTGTACTGTACAATTCTCTACTTCACTCAGTGTACAACACTCTAATCCACTTTACAACGCTTTCCAATACTCTGTGATGCACCACTCCACTGTACTGTACAAGACGTCCCATAATTTATAACACTTTACTCTGCTCTACACTATGCCTGTTCACTCCAGTGCACTCTACGACACTGAACTATACAACATGCCACTGCACGAAATAACAATTTACTGCACTGTATGCTACACCACTCGATTCAACTCTACTCTGCCTTACAATGCTCCACTCTAATCTACTACACTCTATACCACTCCATTATACACCACTCTACTCTACCTGACTTCACCCAGTCCCTCTACACTCTACAACACTCACCTCTATGCCACTCCACTCTACAACACTCCACTCTGCTCTGTTCCTCTGTATACAGCTCCAATGTATCACACTCCACTCTAATCTACTCTGCAACAGTACACTTTGGACAATACACAGTAAGACACACTCTACTGTACTCCACTTAATGATTCTTAATTGATTACTTGATGACAGTAAACTCTGCAATTTAGAACATATTTTAATTAAAAACAAAAAATATCTAGCTTCAAATAAAGAAACCTATGGTTAAAACTTTGTTCATTTTAAGAACATTTTACTTTTTCTTTGCATACAAAAACAATTAAAATATGCTAACATTACTGTTTGTGAAGTTCTACTTGTACCTTATTTTAGAAATTGGGTCTTTGGTTGGCAGTCAGCTTACCCTCTGTCCAAGCAAGGACCCTCACTCTAGTCAGGGTAAAGGAGAATCACACTCAGTTAACCCCCACTCACCCCCCTTGGTAGCTTGGCATGAACAGGCAGGCTTAACCTCAAAAGCAATATGTAAAGTATTTATAAAGTATTTGTACCAACACACACAGTAACACAATGAAAACACGACACAATGGACGCCACACCAGTTTAGAACAATAGGTAATATTTATCTAAATCAAACAAGAGCAAAACAACAAAAATCCAACATACGCAAGCCAAGATATGAACTTTCAAAAGAATAAGAGTCTTCATTCTTAGAAAACAGTGAGAATGCAGTTGTTATTCAAGGTACCTGGTTAGCGTAAAAAAGAAAGCCACACGGGCAAGCGTGCATAGGAAAAGAGTAGCAAAGCATTGATTCCTTACTCTCAAGTGAGGCCGTGTGTCGTTTCCTTCTCCGGTCAGGTCGTTGATGCCTCATTTTTCTCCCTCGCAAGAGAGTGATGAGTTGATTTCTGGATGGGGCACCTCGGATCTGCGCACAGTTGGGTTGACTTTGACGCCTAGGGATGATGTTTGTAAAATCCGGTCACACGTAGCAGAAAACCACACCGCATGGCGTTTGCGTCATTATCTGCCTCCGTAAGTGGGTGGTGCACGTTGTTTCTTCAGCCACGATGCATTGCTTACTCAGCCACGATGCAGGTGGAGCAATGATTTTAGCAACGAAGCCGGTGGCGCTTCATTTATCAGCTGCATTGCAGAAGGTGCAGCATAAATTTCCCCGCACAGCGTTCTGTGCGTGGATTTTTAGTTCTTGTCTGCCAGCTTTACCTTTCAAGGACTCAGGGACTGGATAGGGCATCACTTGGCAGAGCAGGAGTCTCAGAAGAGAGTCCAGGTGCTGGCAGGGGAAGTCCTTGATGTCCCTGATACTTAAACAAAAGGAGACAAGCTCAGTTCAAGCCCTTGTAGATTCTTCTTATGTAGGAATGCACAACAAAGTCCAGTTTTTGTCCCCTTTCACAGGCAGAAGCAGCAACTGCAGGATAGCCCAACAAAGCACAGTCACAGGCAGGGGCAGCACCTTTCCTCAGCTCTTCAGCTCTTCTCCTTGCCAGAGGTTTCTCTTGATTCCAGAAGTGATATTGAAGTAATCTAATTTTCAGGGGTTTTGGGTCCACTACTTATACCCCTTTCTGCCTTCGAAGTAGGCCTCCTTCAAAGTCTCTGTTGTTTACAAGATCCTGCCTTACCCAGGCCAGGCCCCAGACACACACCAGGGGGTTGGAGACTGCATTGTGTGAGGACATGGACAGCCCTTTCAGGTGTAAGTGACCACTCCTCCCCTCCCTCCCAGTACAGATGGCTCATCAGGATATGCAGGCCACACCCAAGCTCCCTATTTGTCAATGTCTAGATGAGAGGTGCAAATAGCCCAGCTGTCAAACTGACCCATACAGGGAATCTACAAACAGGCAGAGTCACAGAATGGGATTAGCAAGAAAATGCCTATTTTCTCAAAGTGGCATTTTCAAACACACAGTCTAAAAACAAACTTTACTAAAAGATGTATTTTTAAATTGTGAGTTCAGCGACCCTAAACTCCAAATTTCTATGTGCTCCCAAAGGGAAATCTGCACTTTAATACTATTTAAAGGCAGCCCCCATGTTAACCTATGAGGGAGATAGGCCTTGCACAGTGAAAACCAAATTTGGCAGTATTTCACTGTTAGGACAAATAAAACTCATTAGTATATGCCCTACCTTAAACATACACTGCACCCTGCCCATGGGGCTACCTAGGGCCTACCCTTGGGGTGCCTTACATGTATAAATAGGGAAGGTTTAGGCCCGGCAAATCTCTTTCTCTCTCGCTATATATATATATAAACATATATATATATATATATATATATATATATATATATATATATATATACACACATACACAAATAAGGTGCCACACTGACATATATGAACACCAATGAATTGCTCTCCTCCACAGAGTTCCAACATTTGTGCCTAACTTTCCTTAAACATCACTTCCCTACACCAAGGACAGAAAAATAGAACAGACTCTCAAACTCTTTGTTAGAGGAAAGACTCTTTACATTTTCACTAACAAATGAAATCTACCAACAAAAAACCTCATAAATACATATATAAGTGCAAATGCAGAAATGTCATTATTTTAAACAATTATCAATTATGCATGATAAAGTGTGAACATATTCTCTTTTTTGTGTATCAGTTATTTCACACTTTAAAAAAATGATAACATGATAAATGTTCATAACATCAAAGTCAAGTCGCTGAATTTAATCATGTGTACCATAAGTCTGCAATTATATTTTCTTCCTGTAGTCCTTATCACATAATCTAAATATTAAGAATGAGTACGAAACCATAGCAAAAAGAAAAGAAAAAAGCAATTGAAGAAATGTTATCATAACAATTATCTTCCTTATTTGTTCTCTTAATTAAATCAAATACATCAATACCCTAATCATATTTATGCAATGACAATTAACACCAATTCAAATGTGCACAAAAAGTTATTCATCAGAGTTCAAACGTCCTGGTGAAAGACTAATTAAACTTATAATGTATTTGGATTCCATGATTCTAAGTTTCTTCTTTTTGTCACCTCCTCTCTTGCTCAGACTGGCCTTGCCAATTCCATAAAAATATAATATATCAGCATTCCAATCATGTTTCTGAGACCAATGTCGTGCTGCTGGATAACTGAGATCAAGGGCCAGATGTACCAAAGGATTTTACCCATTCTGTGTCTATGGGAAAATGCTTTAGGATATGGCCCCAACATTCTTAATTGCTCCTATGTTCTAAAATCTTTTTCTTTACCAGGAAAATAGTACTCCCTACATTAAGTAATCCACAAGGATGACTCAGTACATAGATACAATAATCACTACTGCACGTGATGAATTTATTTATATTCCTAACTTTGTCATTGGGTAGACAAAAACGTTTTACATGCTTACTATGCTTGCAAGCTTTGCAATGTCCACAATGTGGGTCTTTCAACCAACCCTCAAATTCTTTTTGCATAGTAAAATAACTATGCACCAGTCTATATCTTAGGGATGTCAGTTTCCTATAGGTTATTAGTGGATAATGTGACAGTTCAGAGCCAGTTTTGGTGTCATTTGTGACCAGATGCCAATGTCTACAAATCATTCTCCTGAGTGTTTCAGATGCTGCATTATAAGTTGTAATAAGTCTCACCTGTTTTAAATTATCCTTCTTCTTATCTTTTATCATCAACAACTCATCTCTGGTTTTTAATCTGACCTTCTCTATCGCATCCTGCAAGACTCTCTGAGGGTATCCCCTGAATTTAAACCTTTCAACCATCCTATCTGCCCAAAGTTGATAAGACTCTATACTGCTGCAATTCGGCCCTAAGTAACTCTTCATATGGAAAGCTCCACTTCAGTTTGCTTGGCTGATGGCTCCGCCCATGTAAATTGCTATTCCCCGCCGTGGGTTTGCAGTATAAAGAAGTATGGACTGATCCTTCTCTAATTTTGACCAAAATATCAGAAAATTCATTTTTTTCCTTCTCAATCTTATAAATTCAGGTCATTGCGAGAAATATTCTGAAAGAAGTCTTGAAAGACATCTTTGGACCCATCCCAAATATTAATCCCTTCACTGCCAGGCCTTTTCCCCCTCAGGTGCCAAGCCTATGTTTGGCTGTTTGGGGCAGTTCACGCTTAGGCCCTCATAACTTTTTGTCCACAAAAGCTATCCACGCCAAATTTGTGTCCTTTTTCTCCAACATCCTGGGGATTCTACAGGTACCCAGACTTTGTGGGTTCCCCTGAAGGAGACCAAGAAATTAGCCAAATTACATCGGAAATTTCATTTTAAAACAATGGGGAAAAAGGGCTGCGAAAGAAGGCTTGTGGTTTCTTCCCTGAAAATGGCAACAGTGCTAAAATCACCAGCTTCTCAGCTTTCAGAAACAGGCAGACTTGAATCAGAAAACCCAATTTTTCAACACAATTTTGGCATTTTACTGGGACATACCCCATTTTCATTATTTTTTGTGTTTTTAGCCTCCTTCCAGTTATTGACAGAAATGGGTGTGAAACCAATTCTGAATCCCAGAAAGCTAAACATTTCTGAAAAGTATACAAAATTCTGAATTCAGGAAGGGGTGATTTGTGTAGATCCTACAAGGGTTTCCTACAGAAAATAACATCAGAAATAAATAAATATTGAAATCGAGGCGAGAAAAACAGCAATTTTTCTCCTCGTTTTACTCTGTAACTTTTTCCTGCGATGTCAAATTTTTTAAAGCAATATACCGTTACGTCTGCGGGGCTCTTCTGGTTGTGGGGATATATAGGGCTTGTAGGTTTATCAAGAACCCTAGGTACCCAGAGCCAATAAATGAGCTACACCTTGCAATGGGTTTTCATTCTATACCGGGTATACAGCAATTCATTTGCTGCAATAAAAAGGGTGAAAAATAGGTATGAAAAAAACCTTTGTATTTCCAAAATGGCACAAGATAAGGTGTTGATAAGCAGTGGGTATTTGCACATCTCTGAATTCCGGGGTGCCCATATTAGCATGTGAATTACAGGGCATTTCTCAAATAGACGTCTTTTTTATACACTGTCTTACATTTGGAAGGAAAAAATGTTGAGAAATTCAAGAGGCAATAACAATTGTTTTGCTATTCTGTGTTGCCTCAAGTTTCCCGATAAAATTGGTACCTCACTTGCATGGGTAGGCCTAATGCTCGCGACAGAAAATGCAACATGGACACATCACATTTTTACATTGAAATCTGACGTGTTCTTTGTGAAGTGCCTAGCTGTAAATTTTGGCCTCTAGCTCAGCCAGCACCTAGGGAACCCTACCAAACCTGTGCATTCTTGAAAACTAGACACCTAGGGGAATGCAAAATGGTGTGAGTTGTGGGGCTCTCACCAGGTTCTGTTACCTAGAATCCTTTGCAATCCTCAAAATGTGGCAAAAAACACTTTTTCCTCACATTTCAGTGACTGAAAGTTCTGGAATCTGAGAGGAGCCACAAATTTTCTTCCACCCCGCGTTCCCCCAAGTCCCCAATAAAAGTGGTGCCTCACTTGTGTGGGTAGGCCTAGCGCCCGCGACAGGAAATGCTCCAAAACACAGCTTGGACACATCACATTTTCCCAAAGAAAACAGCTGTTTTTTACCAGGTGCCTAGCTGTGGATTTTGGCCTCTAGCTCAACCTGCACCCCGGTAAACCTGCCAAACGTGCGCATTTTTTAAAACTAGACACCTAGGGGAATGCAAGATGGGGTGACTTGTGGGGCTTTCACTAGGTTCTGTTACCCAGGATTACTTTGCAAAACTTAAAATTTGGCCCAAAAAACACCTTTTCCTCACATTTCGGTGACAGAAGGTTCTGGAATCTGAGAGGAGCCACAAATTTCCTTCCATCCAGCATTTCCCCAAGTCTCCCGATAAAAATGGTACCTCACTTGTGTGGGTAGGCATAGTGCTCGCGACATGAAATGCCCCAAAACACTAAGTGGACTCATCAAAATTATCAAATACAAAACTACCTGTTTTTGCGGGGGCACCTGAGTTTTAGGTCCTGGGCTCAGCTGCCATCTAGGGAAACCTACTAAACCCAGACATTTCTGAAAACTAGACACTTGAGGGAGTCCAGGGAGGTGTGACTTGAGTGGATCCCCCAGTGTTTTCTTACCCAGAATACTCAGCAAAGCTCAAATGTAGCTAAAAATCACATTTTCACACATTTCTGTGTGGGGTCACCGCACCGGGACAAATTTCCTCCACCCAATGTTCCCCTCAGTCTCCCAGTAAAAATTATACCTCAATTGTGTAGGGGGGACAAGTGCCTGAGACAGGGAAGAGCCAAAACATGTCAAAATTGAGGGTAAACCAAAGAGGGTCCAAAAGGGCAGGTTGGAAAAACAACATTTTTAGGCTGACAAGTGCAGCAGAATTTTTATTGGTATAGATGAGACAATGCTGGGTGGTAGGAATTTTATGGATTTCTGCAGATTCCGGAAGGTTCCATCAGAAAAATGTGGGAATAATGTGTGATTTCCAGCAAAGTTGGAGGTTTGCAGGGCATTGTGGGCAAGAAAATGGTGCGGGTGCATGTGAACAACACCACACTGGACTCACCCAGATGTTTAGTTTTCAAGAGTGTCTAGGTCTTGTGGATTTTTCTACGTGGCAGCGTCCCAAAGTGCAAAAAGTGCAGCCCTCACCATTCCAAGTGGGACGATTTAGGGAGAGTTAGCCATGCTCTCATGGCCCAAATGTAAAACCAAAACCCCAAATAATCAAATGTCCTCTTGCTTGCAGAGGGAGAAAATGTTTTAGTATGCGGGGGAGAGCTGAAAGGCCGTTACCCCCTTCAGTTGGGGTAGGGGCTTAACCAGGCCCATACTGGTTGGTAGCCACCAGCCCACAATAGTTTTTTTTGTTATTCCCTCGCATCTCGTAGACTTTCTGCCCCCCCGGCTTGTGGATCGGGGGTAATTGCCCCATCTGCCCACTGATGGGCAGAACAACTCTGGCCCCATTTATTTGGGGTGGGGGTATGGCCATAACCCCACCCTCTTATTTTGAAAAAAAAACTTCCCTGGTCTCTGGTGGGCAGGCCGATCTGCCCCAACAGCAATGTACCCTCATGGGGAGCGACCCATGCCCAAGGGGCTGCCCCCCCAAACAAAACATACATACACACACAAGTCCCTGGTGCCTAAGTGGTAGTCAGACCGGCTAATAGAAAGAGGCCAACCTGCCCCCAAGTGGTGCCGAAAAGGCCTAAAATAAATTTGCCCCCCAAGGGAACAACCCTTGCCTAATGGGTCACTCCCCTTGTGTGAAATTGACACAAAAAAATAAAAATCCCTGGTGTCAGTGGTTTCTGCCCCCCTTGGGGTTAGATTGGCCTATCAAAATTAGCCCAATCTGCTCCCAAGGAGGGCAGAAATGGTTTAAATACAAATGGCCCCACATATAAAAAACAAAAGTAAACATTAAAACAAATATTTCTCTGGTGTCTAGGGGTATCTTCCCCCCCGGGGGCAGAAAAGGCTTACAAATATTTCCCCCCCAGGGAACGGCCCTTGCCCAAGGGGCTGCTCCCCTCATTGAATAATATAAAAACAAAAATCCCCGGTGTCTAGTGGTTTCTGTCCCCCTTGGGGGCAGATTGGCCAAATAAAAATAGGGCAATCTGCCCCCAAGGGGGACAGAAATGGCCTAAAAGTAATCTTGCCCCTGGGGGAGCGACCCTTGCCTAAGGGGTTGCTCCCCACATATAAAAAAAAAAAATATCCCTGGTGTCTAGGCTGTTTTTGCCCCCCCCTTCCCCATCCCCCCAAGGGGCTGCTCACTTAATGGCAATAACCATCAACCAACAAAAAAAACTGGTATCTAGTTGGCATTTCTGCTGCCCGATCGCATTGCGATCGGGCAGCAGAAATGCTGAGAGAGAAATGCCGAGAGAGACATGAAAGGAGAGGAAAGGCCTTTCCTCTCCTTTCATGCCTTTCTCTGCCCCTCCAGTGATCAGAGAAGAAATGCATCAGAAGCCACGGGTGGTGGGGGAGGAAGGGGCAGCGATTCCGCTTCCATCCTTGCAGTGGGGGCGCTGAGGTGAGGCTCATGGGGGGAGCGCTAGCGCTCCCCCCATGAGCTGTTACCAAGACATAACTGTTACGTCCTTGGCGTCTCAGCGCCGCATCCAAGGACATAAGCGTTACATCCTTGGCTGTTGAGGGGTTAAAGAAATCATCAATAAACCTGGTCCAAAAGACAATGTGCTTGGTTCACTTTTCACTCACATCAGTCAATACAATCTGTTGTTCCCACCAACCCATGAAGATTCCGCCAAAACTAGGAGCAAAGCAGCTGCCTTTCACAGTCCCCGTGAATTATCGATACCATTTGTCATTAAAGAGAATTTTTTTATTTTCCAAACAAAATCTTAACATATCCAGTTGCATCATTAAATGGTCATGATAATAAATGGGTTAATCCCTGAAGAAGTGTCTAAATGTAGTAATGCCCTGATCATGATTAATACATACGTAAAGAGAGGTCACATCCATTGTAATCATGAGGTAAGTGCTCTGTCAGGGTACATCAATAATCTTCGTGATAAGGTCTGTGCTATCTCGGCAATAGGAGGGTAAACTAAGGACATATGGTAATAAGTAAAAGTCCAAATACATAGATGTCGATTCCAATAAACTATTATTGACAGACACTATCAGCCTACTAGTTGGATGCGCTTTATTCTCGTGGAGTTTTGGCAACAAATAGAACCAAGGGGCTACTGGTTTTCTGACAAACAAAAATTCTTCACCACTCAGCAAACTCCTGTCCTACCACTCCTCCAACAAATTGTGATATTTAGAGATTGATTGTCCGTACACTTCATAAGTAGTAGTTTCATAATCTTCTGACCTATGTAACTGTCTCTCTTCCTCATGGATATAGTTGTTTACATCCCATAACACTACATTCCCTCCTTTATCTGATGGCTTAATTGCAAAACTCATATCTAATGTTAAAGAACTTAATGCTTCCCTCTATGGAGGTACCAAATTCTTCCCAAAATTATTTTTGCTATTTTTAAAAATTTCTAATAAATCTCGATTTTCTACCTCATGAAATACATCAATACTATCATGTGAAGGGATGGAGTTACGCTCTGATTTAGATCTAAAAGGGTTGGTGGATATCCTATCCGTCTCTAAATTCAAATGTCACAATAACTCTCTCTCTGTCTCCCAATGCACTTCCCCTTGCTCTAACTCTCTAAGTGATGCCATACCTTCTATATCGCTCAAACATAAATTATCATTGGGCTGATCTCTTTTTACAGGTGACAACATGATTGTCTTATTCTCTTGTTGTTTAAAAACCTTCATCAGTTTTAATTTACATACAAATAAAAAGACATCAATACGGGTTCTACAATAGTCCATGTTATTTATGGGGCAGCAAGATAATCCTAATTGTAGAAGAGATTGTTCATTTTTTGTCAGTTTATGCTGAGACAAATTAACAACCGTAACATTTTTCTCACCAGTTATTTCTGTCTGGCTTGTTGGGTTACTCTTCCGTGTGCCACCTTGTTTGAACCCTACCCCTCTGCGTGTTTTCTTTCTCTTGAGCTGATTTCTCATGTTTCTCTTGGTGTTTTTTTTCATTGGACCCTTGGTTTGTTGTTAAAAACAAAACTCATCTGCTTAGGTTAAAGTGGACATATCCTTCCCTGATATCTCTTTATAACTTTCAGTGTCCGAGCAAGTTTCCGATCCCGATGCTGATTTTGAGGATTCAAGATGTTTGGTGACATTCATTTGTTTAAATTGCCTCATGGCACCATCAAACTTCCTGTCAAATGTTAAAATCCTCCCATTTGCATAATCCTGTTTGTCTCTCGAAAATGTAAGTCTCTTTCTCATCTGTATTGCTTTCTCATATTTACGTATTCTTTCTTCTATTTCAGTCAGAAATTTGTTTTATATATATAGAATTTCTACACATCAACAAACTCATGCCTATGTGTGTGTGTGTATAAAACCTAGTGGCAGTCACCTCTAGGTAGTTATACTTAGGACCATATTTCCATAGGAAAAGCATTTTTTAACTTGCCTATATCTTATGGCCCAGTTAGTCGAATCTTTACAACATTTTCCAAAAGAGTGTCACAGTGATTCTTGTGCATGGAATCTTTTGGGGTGATCAGTCAAGTGAGGGCTGAAAAAAGGTTGCATGTAAATAGGACTTTTTTAGACACTTATGCAGGCCGAACCACTGGACGGAATTGCACCTAATTTGGCAGAAAGTAGCTGTCAGAACGCAGATCCTGCTTTTGGTTATTTGGTGTGAATCTGTTCAGTAATTTTTGAGAAATTTAGGGAAATTCAAATTTGTATCTCTGTGGCTGTGGCGACTTTGTGACTATTTTTCGGAGACCGTGAAGTATTTGTGAGTATGTGCGACAAAGGGAGTTCTCTGATTGGCTGGGTGCAACCTGACCAGAAAGTTGCCATTTTTTATACTGGGACACAGTCCAGGGGGCTGATAAGTGGTTTTTAGAAATTGAAATAATAGGTGAGAGTGCAGTTAGTCTTACCCATGAGCCATAATATAGAAGTATTTGTAGGTAAAGTAATATGTAAAAAAATATTTTTTCGGACGCCACTCGATATTCGCGAATACGTTGCAAGTGCTCTGCGTGGGCCCCGCTTAACATCGCAACAAATTTGCAAATAACAGCAATAACAACAACAAATTTGGGAAACTTTAGTGATAGCAGTAGTGAGACACTCATGCTTGCCCTGACAGATGTACTCAGATACTGATCCACACAAAGAGAGACACACTGAGACTCTGTACGTTAAAAAAACCCATAGAAATTCACTGAAAAAAACAAAGGTTACAGGGACGTTATAGTAAGGTTCTGAATTTATTCGTACAAAACCATAGAAATTCAGCAGTTATAGTTAGAGTTAGTTCAAGTAACTAAAACTTGCGCCCTAAGGTAACTATAACTCAAGCCTTCACAATGCACAGCTAATTACTCTTAATTTTATATCATTGATGATATATTCTATGCCATCTTTCCTACTCTCAATGCAACATTTGCAATAAACGTATTGATGAGACAACTCTGCATGGTGAAGGCGCGAGTTATAGTTACCTTAGGGTGCGAGTTCTTTTGTTTATGCAATATATATGTGTGTGTGTGTGTGCATTACCCAATGGCGGCTGACACTAGGTAGTCATAGTTAGGACCATTTTTTCCATTGATGGACTGTTTTTTGTTTTGCCAATAACTTTGGTGCCGCTGGATGAATCTTCATGAAACTTCCAAAATGGATACTTCGATCAGTTCAGCTGCTGCCTTGAAAGTTTTGGGGTGATCTGTGAAGTGGGGGCAGAAATAAAGGGAGTAGGGGCAACACACCTTTTCTCTATTCTGTGTCTATTGGGATTTTGCATTCTTTAGACACACCTACAGCCCGAACCGCTGAACAGAATTACACCAAATTTGGCACAAATCTAGATTCTGTTCCACGGATGATGCTTTTTGTGGTTTAGTGTAAATCTGTTCAATAGTTTTTGAGTAATTTAAGGCCACATAATATGGATATCTAGTGTTGCGGATTATCCGACTGATCCTCAGGGATCACTCTGCGGATCCACGCACCACAGTGAGGATCTGATTGGTTGGCTGCAACCTGACAGGAATGTTGCAGTTGCCATTATATTTAATAGGGAAATGGTCCCCAGGGCTGAAATCTAGGCTTAATGTAAATGATGGGGTCAGGGTAGAGATTCCGTGACCCCATGAGTGTTATATATGTATTTTTTTATGGTTTTTTAAATCTGTGGATCCACGGCAGGCTCAGCGTGGCCCCCCGGTGTAAATCTGCAGGTTGATCTGCGGGTTTCACTGAATGGAAAAAAAAACAGATATACATTCATACACCTATTCAAACACCCAGACAAACACCCTAACATCCACTCTCAAACCCAAAGAGAGACACAGTCACGTCCACTATGACACCCACACAGACACAAGCACTCCCATACAGACACTCTCACATATATATATATATATATATATATATATATATATATATATATATATATATATATATATATAACTAAATGTATCTATCTATATACCTATCTATATATAAAGTAGTGGCGGTTCCCACTAGGTAGCTTTAGTTAGCACCTAGTTTCTATTATTTTGGAAAATACAGCTCTCACTTCAGCTGCTGTCTGGAAATTTTTTAGGGTGATACATCAAGCGAAGGCCGAGAAAAAGGGGGGTCCCAGAAATGCTTATTCCCCATTCATTTTTCCATATGGATTATGAACAGCGATACTGCCACTGGATGGAATCACATACAATTTTGCAGAAAGATCGCTTCTGGTCCAGAGAGAGCCCTTTTTGTTATTTGGTGTAATTCCGTTCAGCGTTTTTTGAGAAATTTAGGGAAATCCAAATTCGTATATATATTCCCTATCTTGTGCTGAGATCTGATTGGCTGCCAACACTTCAACAAGGAATTAACAATACAAAAGGGGCAAGGGTATGAACATCCTGACCCACTAGATCTGGTGCTGGAGTCCGAAAGGGACCCCTCCAAGGGCTAAAAAGCATTTTGACAAAAATAATTGTTTACAGTGAAATCAGGACGGGGTCACAAATATGCAGCAAAATAAAAAAAATAAAAAATGTGGGCTCCTGCACTTGTTTTTAAATAGGACCCCAGCTGGGCCAGGTCCGGAGGCACTGTTTTGCTTTTAATAGGGGACTCCTGGCCCCCCACAGCTTTGATGACCACCACCTCCCAGGGGCAAAATGCTTTAATAATATGGGGCACGCCTGATGACCTCCTCCAGAGCCCTGGGGACCACCTCCCTGAGGTGATATACTCACATACGTGCAGGGGTCAAATGGCCCCCCACACACCAGGGACCACCACCCGTGGAGCATTGCAGAAATTGGGTGTGGAGGGGCATGTGGACCACCTACCCAGGGCAGTTAACAAATAATTTGTGGGGTTCTGTGGCTCCCCTGCAGCCCTGGGGACCACCGCCTCCCTAGGACTATACAAGTTGGAGGGGGGGGCTACACGGCCCCCCCCTTGTGGAGCCACTGTTGGTCCAGGGGACAGCCACCAGCCCAGGGCCAGCTCCTGCTATGCCCTGGGGTGCCCACCTGTGGGACATCACTGTTTGCTGTGGCTTGGGTACAGCTTTGGCAGCTGCAGCCAAGTCACAGCAAACAAAGTCCACTTTCTGACAGTGGGACCTGTCAAACAGGTCCGCTGTCAGAAAACTGAGCTTTCATCTGTCTGCCTTGCATTTAGATATTCGCGTGCAAGAAAGAAAGATGAAAACGTTGTTCCAGTGACCATGGAGCTGTTGTTAAAAGCAGCTGCCTGCTTTTTGGAGCAATGCGAACACAGGAGAGGCCTTGAGGCTCCCCCCATGATCTCAGATAGCCTGGAAAGGGCATAGTATAAAATACATTTTTAAAAAGTGGTCAGGGACCGTGGCTGAGGCCTCGAGACTCCCACCCAGGGTCCCAGATATCCCGTAAAGGACTACAGAAAAATTAAAAGTGAATAAATAGCCCTTGTGAAGGTCACAGACCTTCACTCTGAATGTTGAGGGTTCAAATTCAGGTGTGTCCCTGCTTGTTTCCCTCTTTTCTTTTTTATTCAAATGTTTAAGGCTCATACTGAATCGTGATCTTACTCTCTTTCTTTGACAAATACATTTTTCTTTTCAATTTGTGCAGAAATTTCTCATTCTAAATATATCATCCATCTCTATCTCTCTCCCTCTCCCTCTCTTTCTCTCTCTCTCTTTTGTAATATCTTTCTCTCACTCACACACCCACTCGGACCCTTATGCAGCCACTCACAGACCCAGTCAGACACTCATGCACCCACTCACAGAACCACTCAGACTGTGGTGCACCCTCTCACAGCCCCACTCACGGCCCTAGTCAGACCCTCATGCACCCAATCCCAGACCCACTCAAACACTCACGCACCCACTTGCAGACCAACTCAGACTCTCACACACTCACTTAGACCCACTGACACCCTCATGCAGCCACTCACACACCTGTGCAGACATTGAGACACCCACTAAGAGAGTGATGCATGCACTCTCACTCCCAGACAGTCTCACAGTCACTCTTACCCCAGATACACCCTCTTACACCTGTTCTCACACCCAGAGCAAAAGGCTACAGCCAACTCCAGCTGCGCATGGGCAAAGGGCCGTGTGCACAGTAGGGTTGGGTGGTTGGCCTCAGGAACTGGCTGCAGGCCAGGCCTTATAGGTAACCCCTTCTGCGCATGGGTGAAGGATGTGCAGGGTGCAAGGTTAGGTGCTTAAAGGGGGTTCACCGTTACGCATGGCCAAAGGCGGTGTGTGATGTGGTTAGATTAATGTGTAGTGATGAAAATGACTATACGTTACCAAAAAAATAAAGGTTACAGGGACATTATAGTTAGGACACAGAATTAAAAACCCCATAGAAATTCATTGAAAAAACCAAAGGTTACTGGGGCGGTATAGTTAGGCTCACATTTTAAACATACAAAACCATTAAAAGTCCCCTGTTATAGTTACAGTTATCTCATGTAAAGATAACTCCTGCCCTAAGGTAACTAAAAGTCGCTCCCTTGCCATGCACTGCTAATTATCCCACAAATTACAGCATTCATGACAAATTTGATAACATCACAAATCATATGTAAGCAATATCTGCAGTAAAATAATTTACGAAAAAACTGTGCATATGCATTCCAAGGAAAGAAACCACTGCACCCTGTTTCTCCTGAAACATCACAGTATTTAATCCATGTCAACAAACATGGATTAAGTACTGTGAGTTTTCAGGAGAAAGGGACTGCAGTGGTTTCTTTCCTTGGAATTATAATTTGAGGAGGGTTGGTGTCTACTCCTACCACTAGCACCAGCAGTTTGTGTGCACTGTATCTGATTCCTGACCGGTTGTTTTAAAATATCTATATATGTATGTATGCACATTACTGGCTGTCACCAGTAGGTAGATATAGTTAAGACCTAGTTTCCATTTGAAAATAGTTTTTTTACATGGCTGTATCCGTGGTGCACCATGTCTGATTTCTGACCGGTTGTTTTGAAATATATATATATATATATGCAAAACAAAGTTGTCCTCTGGAGAAAAGCGCACTCTCAACAGGTTGCAGTTTATTTTGTAAAACAGCAACGCCACTAACATTCTAGGCCTTACGTGTTTCAGACATCTCGTCCGTGGTTCCAGGCCAAATGCTTGGGTTGAGCAAATGATTGCAGGCACCTGATTACTTGATTAAATGCTCTGGTGAGTTACCCAATGCATCCTGATAGTGATAGTCCTGCACATTTATATAACATCATCAGTAGACAATCATTTCTGTCTTGGTAGGTTGCTGCAGCCAAACACACATTAAAGCACATTTAAAAAACTTAGTAGGTGAATTCAAAGCACAGTTAGCGAGTTTTACTGAAATTATTCCATGCTGTTGCTCTTTATATGACAATGTAGTAAAGTCACACAGACCTGCTTTCTGTCTGCACTGGTGCTGCTTTCACGGCTGGACAGGCCATTATTATGTGCAAAACAAGGTTGTCCTCCAGACAAAAGTGCACTCTAAACAGGTTGCAGTTTATTTTGGAAAGCAGCAAAGCCATTAACATTCAAAGAATTCTTTACACATTTTCGAGGACTTACACGTTTCAGGCCTTTCGTCCTTGGTTGAAAGCCAAATGCTTGGTTTGAGCAAATTATTGCAGGCACCTGATTACTTGATTAAATGTTCTGGTGAGTTACACAATGCATCCTGGTAGTGGTAGTGGTAGTCCTGCACATTTATATTAAATCTTTAGTAGACTATCATTTTTGCCTTGGTAGGTTGCTGCAGTCAAACACACATTACAGCACATTTAAAAAACGGAGGACAACTTTGTTTTGCATGTATATATCACCAAAGACAAACTGGAGCACTCACGGGTAGGCAAAATGAAGTTGTACTCCAACTCCAGATGTGTTAACCGCTTCTGTGCCCAGGACGAGGTGGTCTCGTCCGGCTATGGGCCCCCGGGGGGGGAGCGCTAGCACTCCCCCTGATGGCCGAGCACCCCCCTCCCCTGGGCAGAGATGGAAGGGGAATCGCTTCCTCTTCCACCCCCGCCCCCGTGACCCACCAGTGGTGTCTGATGATGTCAGCGCGCTTTCGTGCGCTGACCCCATCAGAGGCCTTCCCCCCGGTGCTGGAAGCTCAGCTTCCAACGCCCGATCGAAGGAGAAATGCAAAAGCAATACGATCGGGCAGCAGAAATTCCACTAGACACCAGTTTTTATTTTTTCTTATTTCCAATAAGGGGAGGGGCCCCTTGGGCAAGGGCCGCTCCTCGGGGTCAATTTATTTCTTGGCTATTCCTGCCCCCTAATTTTATTAGGTTGATCTGCCCGCGGGGGGCAGAAATCCACTAGACACCAGGGAATTTAATTTGTTTATTTTTTTATGTTTGGGGAGCGACCCCTTGGGCAAGGGTCGCTCCCGGAATGGGGGGGACAAATTATTATTAGGCCATTTCTGCCCCCCCTCCCGGGGCAGATCGGCCTTGTGCCCCGGGGGGGGCAGAAACCACTAGAAATCAGGGATTTTTTTTGGTACTTGTGCATCAGGGGAGTGGCCCCTTGGGCAAGGGCCACTCCCCAGGGGGGCAAATGATTTTTAGGCCATTTCTGCCCCCTGGGGGCAAAACGGCCTAAAATTATTAGGCCGATCTGCCTCGGGGGGGGGCAGAAAACCACTAGACACCAGGGATAATTCTTTTTTTGTTTATTTTTATTTTTTTATGTTTGGGGAGTGACCCCTTGGGCAAGGGTCGCTCCGGGGGGGGACATATCATTATTAGGCCATTTCTGCCCCCTTTGGGGGCAGATCGGCCTGTTTTTGATAGGCGAATCTGTCCCCAAAGGGGGCAGAAACCTCTAGACACCATGGATTGGTGTATGTGAATGTGTGTGTTTTGTTTTGGGGGGCAGCCCCTTGGGCAACGGTCGCTCCCCATGGGGGCACATTACTGTTGGCTATAACTGCCCCCCTTGGGGGCACATTGGCCTGTTTTTGAAAGGCCCATCTGCCCCAAAGGGGGGCAGAAAGTCCACCAGAGACCAGGGAAGATTGTTTTTTCAAAATGAGAGGTGGGTGTATGGCCATACCCACACCCCAAATAAATGGCGCCAAAGTTGTTCTGCCCACCAGTGGGCAGATTGGGCAATTACCCCCGATCCACCACCCGGGGGACAGAAAGCCTACTAAATAGAGGGAATAAAAACAATAAAAGAAAATAGTGGGGTGGTGGCTACCAACCAGAATGGGTCTGGTTATGCCCCCACCCGAACTGAAGGGGCTAACAGTCATTCAGCTCTCCCCCGCACACTAAAACATCTTATCCCATGGCAAGCAAGAGGACATTTGATTATTTTTGGTTTTTGTTTTACATTTGGGCCATGAGAGCTTGGTAACTCTAAAAATCGTCCCACTTGGAATGGGAGGGCTGCACTTTTTTTTACTTTGGGAAGCTGCCATGTAGAACAATCCACAGGACCTAGACACATCTGAAAACTAAACATCTAGTTGATTCCAGGGTGGTGTGCTTCACATGCACCCGCACCATTTCCTTACCTAAAATGCTGTGCAAACCTTCAACTTTGCTGGAAAGCACACATTTTCCCCACATTTTTGCGATGGAACCTTCTGGAATCTGCAGGAATCCACAAAATTCCTACCACCCACCATTGTCTCATCTATACCGATAAAGTTTCTGCTGAACTTGTCAGCCTAATTTTTTTTTTTTTTTAAACTGCCCTTTTGGACCCACTTTGGTTCCCCCTCAATTTCGAGTGTTTTTGGCTCTTTGCTGTCACAATCACTTTGCCCACCCACACAAATGAGGTACCATTTTTATCGGGAGACTTGGGGGAATGCTGGGTGGAAGGAAATTTGTGGCTCCTCTCAGATTCCAGAACTTTCTGTCACCGAAATGTGAAGAAAAAGGGTTTTTTTAGCCACATTTTGAGGTTTGCAAAGGATTCTGGGTAACAGAACCTGGTGAGAGCCCGACAAGTCACCCCGTCTTGGATTCCCCTAGGCCTCTAGTTTAAAAAAATGCACAGGTTTGGTAGGTTTCCCAGTGGTGGCTGAGATAGAGGCCAAAATCCACAGATAAGCACTTTGCAAAAAACACCTCTGTTTTCTTTGAGAAAATGTGATGTGTTCACTTTGTGTTTTGGGGCATTTCCTGCAGCGGGCACTAGGCCTACCCACACAAGTGAGGTACGATTTTTATCGGGAGACTTGGGGGAACACTGGGTGGAAGGAAATTTGTGGCTCCTCTCAGATTTCAGAACTGTCTGTCAACAAATGTGAGGAAAAGTGTTGTTTTTAGCTACATTTTCAGGTTGGCAAAGGATTCTGAGTAACAGAACCTGGTGAGAGCCCGACAGGTCACCCCGTCTTGGATTCCCCTAGGTCTCTAGTTTCAAAAATGCACAGGTTTGGTAGGTTTCCCTAGGTGGTGGCTGAGATAGAGGCCAAAATCCACAGGTAGGCACTTTGCAAAAAACACCTCTGTTTTCTTTGAGAAAATGTGATGTGTCCACTTTGTGTTTTGGGACATTTCCTGTCGCGGGCACAAGGCCTACCCACACAAGTGAGGTACCATTTTTATCTGGAGACTTGGGGGAATGCTCGGAGGAAGGAAATTTGTGGCTCCTCTCAGATTCCAGAACTTTCTGTCACCAGATGTGAGGAAAAAGTGTTTTTTAGCCACATTTTGAGGTTTGCAAAGGATTCTGGGTAACAGAACCTGGTGAGAGCCACACAAGTCACCCCTTCTTGGATTCCCCTAGGTCTCTAGTTTTCAAAACTGCACAGGTTTGGTAGGTTTCCCTAGGTGGCAGCTGAGCTAGAGGCCAAAATCCACAGGTAGGCACTTTGCAAAAAACACCTCTGTTTTGTTTGAGAAAATGTGATTTGTTCACTTTGTGTTTTGGGGCATTTCCTGTCGCGGGCACTAGGCCAACCCACACAAGTGAGGTACCATTTGTATCAGGAGACTTCGGGGAACGCTGGGAGGAAGGACATTTGTGGCTCCTCTCAAGTTCCAGAACTTTCTGTCACCAAATGTGAGGAAAAGTGTTTTTTTTTTGCCAGATTTTGAGGTTTGCAAAGGATTCTGAGTAACAGAACCTGGTGAGAGCCCGACAAGTCACCCCGTCGTGGATTCCCCTAGGTCTCTAGTTTCAAAAATGCACAGGTTTGGTAGGTTTCCCTCTGTGGCGTATAAGCTAGAGGCCAAAATCCACAGGTAGGCACTTTGCAAAAAAATCTCTGTTTTCTTTGAGAAAATGTAATGTGTCCACTTTGTGTTTTGGGACATTTCCTGTTGCGGGCACTAGGCCTACCAACACAAGTGAGGTACCATTTTTATCGGGAGACTTGGGGGAATGCTGGGAGGAAGGAAATTTGTGGCTCCTCTCAGATTCCAGAACTTTCTGTCACCAAAATGTGAGGAAAACGTGTTTATTTAGCCACATTTTGAGGTTTACAAAGGATTCTGGGTAACAGAACCTGGTGAGAGTTCCACAAGTCACCCCTTCTTGGATTCCCCTAGGTCTCTAGTGTTAAAAAATGCACAGGTTTGGTAGGTTTCCCTAGGTGGTGGCTGAGATAGAGGCCAAAATCCACAGGTAGGCACTTTGCAAAAAACACCTCTGTTTTCTTTGAGAAAATGTGATGTGTCCACTTTGTGTTTTGGGACATTTCCTGTCTCGGGCACAAGGCCTACCCACACAAGTGAGGTACCATTTTTATCTGGAGACTTGGGGGAACGCTCGGAGGAAGGAAATTTGTGGCTCCTCTCAGATTCCAGAACTTTCTGTCACCAGATGTGAGGAAAAAGTGTTTTTTAGCCACATTTTGAGGTTTGCAAAGGATTCTGAGTAACAGAACCTGGTGCGAGCGTGACAAGTCACCCCGTCTTGGATTCCCCTAGGTCTCTAGTTTTCAAAACTTCACAGGTTTGGTAGGTTTCCCTAGGTGGCAGCTGAGCTAGAGGCCAAAATCCACAGGTAGGCACTTTGCAAAAAACACCTCTGTTTTGTTTCAGAAAATGTGATTTGTTCACTTTGTGTTTTGGGGCATTTCCTGTCGCGGGCACTAGGCCAACCCACACAAGTGAGGTACCATTTGTATCAGGAGACTTCGGGGAACGCTGGGGGGAAGGACATTTGTGGCTCCTCTCAAGTTCCAGAACTTTCTGTCACCAAATGTGAGGAAAAGTGTTTGTTTTTTAGCCAGATTTTGAGGTTTGCAAAGGATTCTGAGTAACAGAACCTGGTGAGAGCCCGACAAGTCACCCCGTCGTGGATTCCCCTAGGTCTCTAGTTTAAAAAATGCACAGGTTTGGTAGGTTTCCCTCTGTGGCGTATAAGCTAGAGGCCAAAATCCACAGGTAGGCACTTTGCAAAAAAATCACTGTTTTCTTTGAGAAAATGTAATGTGTCCACTTTGTGTTTTGGGACATTTCCTGTTGCGGGCACTAGGCCTACCAACACAAGTGAGGTACCATTTTTATCGGGAGACTTGGGGGAATGCTGGGTGGAAGGAAATTTGTGGCTCCTCTCAGATTCCAGAACTTTCTGTCACCAAAATGTGAGGAAAACGTGTTTATTTAGCCACATTTTGGGGTTTACAAAGGATTCTGCGTAACAGAACCTGGTGAGAGTTCCACAAGTCACCCCATCTTGGATTCCCCTAGGTCTCTAGTTTTCACAAATGCACAGGTTTGGTAGGTTTCCCTAGGTGGCAGTTGAGCTAGAGGCCAAAATCCACAGGTAGGCACTTTGCAAAAAACACCTCTGTTTTCTTTGAGAAAATGTGATGTGTCCACTTTGTGTTTTGGGGCATTTCCTGTCGCGGGCACTAGGACTACCCACACAAGTGAGGTACCATTTTTATCGGGAGACTTAGGGGAATGCTGGGTGGAAGGAAATTTGTGGTTCCTCTCAGATTCCAGAACTTTCTGTCACCAAAATGTGAGGAAAACGTGTTTTTTTAGCCACATTTTGAGGTTTGCAAAGGATTCTGGGTAACAGAACCTGGTGAGAGCCACACAAGTCACCCCTTCTTGGATTCCCCTAGGTCTCTAGTGTTAAAAAATGCACAGGTTTGGTAGGTTTCACTAGGTGGTGGCTGAGATAGAGGCCAAAATCCACAGGTAGGCACTTTGCAAAAAACACCTCTGTTTTCTTTGAGAAAATGTGATGTGTCCACTTTGTGTTTTGGGACATTTCCTGTCTTGGGCACAAGGCCTACCCACACAAGTGAGGTACCATTTTTATCTGGAGACTTGGGGGAACGCTCGGAGGAAGGAAATTTGTGGCTCCTCTCAGATTCCAGAACTTTCGGTCACCAGATGTGAGGAAAAAGTGTTTTTTAGCCACATTTTGAGGTTTCTGAGTAACAGAACCTGGTGCGAGCGTGACAAGTCACCCCGTCTTGGATTCCCCTAGGTCTCTAGTTTTCAAAACTGCACAGGCTTGGTAGGTTTCCCCAGGTGGCAGCTGAGCTAGAGGCCAAAATCCACAGGTAGGCACTTTGCAAAAAACACCTCTGTTTTGTTTGAGAAAATGTAATGTGTCCACTTTGTGTTTTGGGACATTTCCTGTTCCGGGCACTAGGCCTACCCACACAAGTGAGGTACCATTTTTATTGGGAGACTTGGGGGAATGCTGGGTGGAAGGACATTTGTGGCTCCTCTCAGATTCCAGAACTTTCTGTCACCAAAATGTGAGGAAAACGTGTTTTTTTAGCCACATTTTGAGGTTTACAAAGGATTGTGGGTAACAGAACCTGGTGAGAGCGCCACAAGTCACCCCGTCTTGGATTCCCCTAGGTCTCTAGTGTTAACAAATGCACAGGTTTGGTAGGTTTCCCTAGGTGGTGGCTGAGCTAGAGGGCAAAATCCACAGGTAGGCACTTTGCAAAAAACATCTCTGATTTCTTTGAGAAAATGTGATGTGTCCATGTTGTTTTTTGGGGCATTTACTGTGTCAAGCACTAGGCCTACCCACACAAGTGAGGTACCATTTTTATCGGGAGACTTGGGGGAATGCTGGGTGGAAGGAAATTTGTGGCTCCTCTCAGATTCCAGAACTTTCTGTCACCAAAATGTGAGGAAAAAGTGTTTTTTTAGCCACATTTTGAGGTTTGCAAAGGATTCTGGGTAACAGAACCTGGTGAGAGCCCGACAAGTCACCCCGTCTTGGATTCCCCTAGGTCTCTAGTTTCAAAAATGCACAGGTTTGGTAGGTTTCCCTAGGTGGTGGCTGAGATAGAGGCCAAAATCCACAGGTAGGCACTTTGCAAAAAACACCTCTGTTTTCTTTGAGAAAATGTGATGTGTCCACTTTGTGTTTTGGGACATTTCCTGTCGCGGGCACAAGGCCTACCCACACAAGTGAGGTACCATTTTTATCTGGAGACTTGGGGGAATGCTCGGGGGAAGGAAATTTGTGGCTCCTCTCAGATTCCGGAACTTTCTGTCACCAGATGTGAGGAAAAAGTGTTTTTTAGCCACATTTTGAGGTTTGCAAAGGATTCTGAGTAACAGAACCTGGTGCGAGCGCGACAAGTCACCCCGTCTTGGATTCCCCTAGGTCTCTAGTTTTCAAAACTGCACAGGTTTGGTAGGTTTCCCTAGGTGGCAGCTGAGCTAGAGGCCAAAATCAACAGGTAGGTACTTTGCAAAAAACACCTCTGTTTTGTTTGAGAAAATGTGATTTGTTCACTTTGTGTTTTGGGGCATTTCCTGTTGCGGGCACTAGGCCAACCCACACAAGTGAGGTACCATTTGTATCAGGAGACTTCGGGGAACGCTGGGAGGAAGGACATTTGTGGCTCCTCTCAAGTTCCAGAACTTTCTGTCACCAAATGTGAGGAAAAGTGTTTTATTTTAGCCAGATTTTGAGGTTTGCAAAGGATTCTGAGTAACAGAACCTGGTGAGAGCCCGACAAGTCACCCCGTCTTGGATTCCCCTAGGTCTCTAGTTTCAAAAATGCACAGGTTTGGTAGGTTTCCCTCTGTGGCGTATGAGCTAGAGGCCAAAATCCACAGGTAGGCACTTTGCAAAAAAATCTCTGTTTTCTTTGAGAAAATGTAATGTGCCCACTTTGTGTTTTGGGACATTTCCTGTTGCGGGCACTAGGCCTACCCACACAAGTGAGGTACCATTTTTATCGGGAGACTTGGGGGAATGCTGGGTGGAAGGAAATTTGTGGCTCCTCTCAGATTCCAGAACTTTCTGTCACCAAAATGTGAGGAAAACGTGTTTATTTAGCCACATTTTGAGGTTTACAAAGGATTCTGGGTAACAGAACCTGGTGAAAGCTCCACAAGTCACCCCGTCTTGGATTCCCCTAGGTCTCTAGTTTTCACAAATGCACAGGTTTGGTAGGTTTCCCTAGGTGGCAGTTGAGCTAGAGGCCAAAATCCACAGTTAGGCACTTTTCAAAAAACACCTCTGTTTTCTTTGAGAAAATGTGATGTGTCCACTTTGTGTTTTGGGGCATTTCCTGTCGCGGGCACTAGGACTACCCACACAAGTGAGGTACCATTTTTATCGGGAGACTTGGGGAAACGCTGGGAGGCAGGAAATTTGGGGCTCCTCTCAGATTCCAGAACTATCTGTCACCAAAATGTGAGGAAAAAGTGTTTTTTTAGCCACATTTTGAGGTTTGCAAAGGATTCTGGGTAACAGAACCTGGTGAGAGCCACACAAGTCACCCCTTCTTGGATTCCCCTAGGTCTCTAGTGTTAAAAAATGCACAGGTTTGGTAGGTTTCCCTACGTGGTGGCTGAGATAGAGGCCAAAATCCACAGGTAGGCACTTTGCAAAAAACACCTCTGTTTTGTTTGAGAAAATGTGATTTGTTCACTTTGTGTTTTGGGGCATTTCCTGTCGCGGGCACTAGGCCAACCCACACAAGTGAGGTACCATTTGTATCAGAAGACTTCGGGGAACGCTGGGAGGAAGGACATTTGTGGCTCCTCTCAAGTTCCAGAACTTTCTGTCACCAAATGTGAGGAAAAGTGTTGTTTTTAGCCACATTTTCAGGTTTGCAAAGGATTCTGAGTAACAGAACCTGGTGAGAGCCCGACAAGTCACCCCGTCTTGGATTCCCCTAGGTCTCTAGTTTCAAAAATGCACAGGTTTGGTAGGTTTCCCTCTGTGGCGTATGAGCTAGAGGCCAAAATCCACAGGTAGGCACTTTGCAAAAAAATCTCTGTTTTCTTTGAGAAAATGTAATGTGTCCACTTTGTGTTTTATTACATTTCCTGTTCCGGGCACTAGGCCTACCCACACAAGTGAGGTACCATATTTATCGGGAGACTTGGGGGAATGCTGGGTGGAAGGAAATTTGTGGCTCCTCTCAGATTCCAGAACTTTCTGTCACCAGATGTGAGGAAAAAGTGTTTTTTAGCCACATTTTGAGGTTTGCAAAGGATTCTGAGTAACAGAACCTGGTGCGAGCGTGACAAGTCACCCCGTCTTGGATTCCCCTAGGTCTCTAGTTTTCAAAACTGCACAGGTTTGGTAGGTTTCCCTAGGTGGCAGCTGAGCTAGAGGCCAAAATCCACAGGTAGGCACTTTGCAAAAAACACCTCTGTTTTGTTTGAGAAAATGTAATGTGTCCACTTTGTGTTTTGGGACATTTCCTGTTCCGGGCACTAGGCCTACCCACACAAGTGAGGTACCATTTTTATCGGGAGACTTGGGGGAATGCTGGGTGGAAGGACATTTGTGGCTCCTCTCAGATTCCAGAACTTTCTGTCACCAAAATGTGAGGAAAACATGTTTTTTTAGCCACATTTTGAGGTTTACAAAGGATTCTGGGTAACAGAACCTGGTGAGAGCTCCACAAGTTACCCCGTCTTGGATTCCCCTAGGTCTCTAGTTTTCACAAATGCACAGGTTTGGTAGGTTTCCCTAGGTGGCAGTTGAGCTAGAGGCCAAAATCCACAGGTAGGCACTTTGCAAAAAACACCTCTGTTTTCTTTGAGAAAATGTGATGTGTCCACTTTGTGTTTTGGGGCATTTCCTGTTGCGGGCACTAGGACTACCCACACAAGTGAGGTACCATTGTTATCGGGAGACTTGGGGGAACGCCAGGAGGAAGGAAATTTGGGGCTCCTCTCAGATTCCAGAACAATCTGTCACCAAAATGTGAGGAAAAAGTGTTTTTTTAGTCACATTTTGAGGTTTGCAAAGGATTCTGGGTAACAGAACCTGGTGAGAGCGCCACAAGTCACCCCGTCTTGGATTCCCCTAGGTCTCTAGTGTTAACAAATGCACAGGTTTGGTAGGTTTCCCTAGGTGGTGGCTGAGCTAGATGCCAAAATCCACAGGTAGGCACTTTGCAAAAAACATCTCTGATTTCTTTGAGAAAATGTGATGTGTCCATGTTGTTTTTTGGGGCATTTACTGTTGCAAGCACTAGGCCTACCCACACAAGTGAGGTACCATTTTTATCGGGAGACTTGGGGGAATGCTGGGTGGAAGGGAATTTGTGGCTCCTCTCAGATTCCAGAACTTTCTGTCACCAAAATGTGATGAAAAAGTGTTTTTTTTTGCCACATTTTGAGGTTTGCAAAGGATTCTGGGTAACAGAACCTGGTGAGAGCCCGACAAGTCACCCCGTCTTGGATTCCCCTAGGTCTCTAGTTTCAAAAATGCACAGGTTTGGTAGGTTTCCCTAGGTGGTGGCTGAGATAGAGGCCAAAATCCACAGGTAGGCACTTTGCAAAAAACACCTCTGTTTTCTTTGAGAAAATGTGATGTGTCCACTTTGTGTTTTGGGACATTTCCTGTCGCGGGCACAAGGCCTACCCACACAAGTGAGGTACCATTTTTATCTGGAGACTTGGGGGAATGCTCGGAGGAAGGAAATTTGTGGCTCCTCTCAGATTCCAGAACTTTCTGT
Organism: Pleurodeles waltl; assembly: GCF_031143425.1. Lineage (NCBI taxonomy): Eukaryota > Metazoa > Chordata > Amphibia > Caudata > Salamandridae > Pleurodeles > Pleurodeles waltl. Next base: position 471,680,404 of record NC_090450.1, read on the forward strand.
CACCAGATGTGAGGAAAAAGTGTTTTTTAGCCACATTTTGAGGTTTGCAAAGGATTCTGAGTAACAGAACCTGGTGCGAGCGCGACAAGTCACCCCGTCTTGGATTCCCCTAGGTCTCTAGTTTTCAAAACTGCACAGGTTTGGTAGGTTTCCCTAGGTGGCAGCTGAGCTAGAGGCCAAAATCCACAGGTAGGTACTTTGCAAAAAACACCTCTGTTTTGTTAGAGAAAATGTGATTTGTTCACTTTGTGTTTTGGGGCATTTCCTGTTGCGGGCACTAGGCCAACCCACACAAGTGAGGTACCATTTGTATCAGGAGACTTCGGGGAATGCTGGGAGGAAGGACATTTGTGGCTCCTCTCAAGTTCCAGAACTTTCTGTCACCAAATGTGAGGAAAAGTGTTTTATTTTAGCCAGATTTTGAGGTTTGCAAAGGATTCTGAGTAACAGAACCTAGTGAGAGCCCGACAAGTCACCCCGTCTTGGATTCCCCTAGGTCTCTAGTTTAAAAAATGCACAGGTTTGGTAGGTTTCCCTCTGTGGCGTATGAGCTAGAGGCCAAAATCCACAGGTAGGCACTTTGCAAAAAAATCTCTGTTTTCTTTGAGAAAATGTAATGTGTCCACTTTGTGTTTT